>NC_083728.1:35691285-35991285 GCF_028564815.1 Eubalaena glacialis | reverse complement strand
TTGCCGGCCAAGAAATTGGACCCCTGACCTCAAGTAAAAGTCCGGATTTCTCCCATAGTATGCTTAGGTATGCCACAGTAGCGGAGAAGCATGGGTTCAAGGAATGCTGCCACACTGTTGCGTCTTTCACAACTCATTGTGCACTCACGTTCGTTGTAACATCTGTGAAAGGGCACTGAATGCCGTCCAACTCTTCTGTTGCGTTTGAGCCAACAGAAGCAAATGGGTTCGTTTGCTTTAACGCTGTGAATGTGCAGCGGTAATGGCAAAGCCCTGCCCGGATCGCTCGACAGCTCTCGATTGTGCAGCATTCCAACGGCCTCAGGAACGCCGTTCCAAGCAGCCTTACATTCCATGCTGGTGTGCCCCAGGGAGGCCTTTGGATTCTTCTGAGAAACACCACCGTGCCTCACAAATGAAACCTGTGGGCTCCCAAGAGATGCCTCCCTGCGGCAGTCGGAAGCTACATGTTGAGTTCCAGCCTGAAAACAACGGACAGCTTTCCCTGTGACAAGGCTGGACTTCTGGGACCCTCCAGATTCACCAAGGCCTAACTTTTGCACGGCGGGGGAATGCTCTTCTGCACGTACAGCACTCCCCACGTGAAAACCTTTCTTAGCAGAAGGAGGCAGTCTTTCCCTAGTACTAGAGGGCTAGGCAGAATCTTCAGATAAACATGCTGTGTCATCAAGCGTGAAAGGGGGACACTGATGGGAACGGTAGCATTCTCCCGGTTTGGAAGTGAGTTGCTTTGGGCTTCCAAGCTGCCTGAACAGCACTAGCGGCCCCACTTCTCCTCACTGCAGGATTGTCGCTGTGGGCCAAGGCTGCGTTCTCTCAATGTCAATAATGTGCTGGCAATTCCTTTCTAGAAACTCATCCCACTGCACTCCAGATTCAGCTCCTGCCAAATGAAAGGTGACCTAAGGCCTCAAAGTAAGGTCCAGTGTTTCACATCAGCAGAGTTGGGTGTGCAGTGGTATCCTCGAAGCCATACTCTGAAATGGATTGCCTTAACTCTGCTATGCTCCTGGGGACACATAGGACAGTCGATCGTACACCAATTTCGCATGATGACCGCTGTGTGCCGCCAGAGCGGCCGCTGGCTTCTGAGGAGCCCTAGGCCAAATAGGCCCCCGGGAAGCACTCTTCACATTCATAGCAAGGGCAACGCACTCCTTTCTGGGTTGCCTATGGAGAGAGTTCCAGTCGTCAAAGAGCCTCGCGCAAGCAGCGCCTGGCAGACTCTCTTTGCAAGTGGATCGGTCTCGGTGACTGAAACAGAACTGCACTGCTAATACACATTGTGCTGACGATTCAGTCCGGGACACAGGACAGCACTCTCACAGAAGCAAAAGCTGAGCTTTTCATCCAGCCTGAAGACCAGTACATTTTTCACACTTAACACTGTTAGGTATGTGCAAGAGCCATGGTCACAGAGGCCTAGCGAAGGTACTGAAATACGTACCCAGCTCATTCTATGCAGAGGTGCCCGTGCCCAAAGGGTCTCCATGGAAGGGCCCTGTGGGTCCCGTGTGTTTCCTTGAGGTAGTCTGAGACTACTGAGGATAACCTTATGAGCTCCAGTTTGAAACCGGGCAACCCTGGCAAAACCTTAATTTCGTCCATGGGAGGCGAGACAGTGGCGGTTTGAAAGCTGCCTGAAAAACACTCCTGCTGCCCATCTTCTCTTTGCTTCCTGACGGCGTCCCGAAAGAACTGTGAGTGTACTCGTATGAGGCATGCTGGTCTCAGTTCCTTGCTGGGAGCTCCTCCAGAAGCACACTGGAGCTTGCCGGCCAAAAAAATTGGACGCCTGGTCTCAAGTAAAAGTTCAGATTTCTTCCATAGTAAGCTTAGGTATGCCATAGTAGCGGAGAAGCATGTGTTCAAGGAATGCTGCCACACTGTTGCGTCTTTCACGACTCATTGTGCACTCACGTTCGTTGTAACATCTTTGAAAGGGCACTGAATGCCGTCCAACTCTTCTGTTGCCTTTGAGCCAACAGAAGCAAATGGGTTCGTTTGCTTTAACGCTGTGAATGTGCAGCGGTAATGGCAAAGCCCTGCCCGGATCGCTCGACAGCTCTCGTTTGTACAGCATTCCAACGGCCTCAGGAACGCCATTCCAAGCAGCCTTACATTCCATGCTGTTGTGCCCCAGGGAGGCCTTTGGATTCTTCTGAGAAACACCACTGTGCCTCACAAATGAAACCTGTGGGCTCCCAAGAGATGCCTCCCTGTGGCAGTCGGAAGCTACATGTTGAGTTCCAGCCTGAAAACAACAGACAGCTTTCCCTGTGACAAGGCTGGACTTCTGGGACCCTCCAGATTCACCAAGGCCTAACTTTTGCACGGCGGGGGAATGCTCTTCTGCACGTACAGCACTCCCCACGTGAAAACCTTTCTTAGCAGAAGGAGGCAGTCTTTCCCTAGAACTAGAGGGCTAGGCAGAATCTTCAGATAAACATGCTGTGTCATCAAGCGTGAAAGGGGGACACTGATGGGAACGGTAGCATTCTCCCGGTTTGGAAGTGAGTTGCTTTGGGCTTCCAAGCTGCCTGAACAGCACTAGCGGCCCCACTTCTCCTCACTGCAGGATTGTCGCTGTGGGCCAAGGCTGCGTTCTCTCAATGTCAATAATGTGCTGGCAATTCCTTTCTAGAAACTCATCCCACTGCACTCCAGATTCAGCTCCTGCCAAATGAAAGGTGACCTAAGGCCTCAAAGTAAGGTCCAGTGTTTCACTTCAGCAGAGTTGGGTGTGCAGTGGTATCCACGAAGCCATACTCTGAAATGGATTGCCTTAACTCTGCTATGCTCCTGGGGACACATAAGACAGTCGATCGTACACCAATTTCGCATGATGACCGCTGTGTGCCGCCAGAGCGGCCGCTGGCTTCTGAGGAGCCCTAGGCCAAATAGGCCCCCGGGAAGCACTCTTCACATTCATAGCAAGGGCAACGCACTCCTTTCTGGGTTGCCTATGGAGAGAGTTCCAATCGTCAAAGAGCCTCGCGCAAGCAGCGCCTGGCAGACTCTCTTTGCAAGTGGATCGGTCTCGGGGACTGAAACAGAACTGCACTGCTAATACACAATGTGCTGACGATTCAGTCCGGGACACAGGACAGCACTCTCACAGAAGCAAAAGCTGAGCTTTTCATCCAGCCTGAAGACCAGTACATTTTTCACACTTAACACTGTTAGGTATGTGCAAGAGCCATGGTCACAGAGGCCTAGCTAAGGTACTGAAATACGTACCCAGCTCATTCTATGCAGAGGTGCCCGTGCCCAAAGGGTCTCCATGGAAGGGCCCTGTGGGTCCCGTGTGTTTCCTTGAGGTAGTCAGAGACTACTGAGGATAACCTTATGAGCTCCAGTTTGAAACCGGGCAACCCTGGCAAAACCTTAATTTCGTCCGTGGTAGGCGAGACAGTGGCGGTTTGAAAGCTGCCTGAAAAACACTCCTGCTGCCCATCTTCTCTTTGCTTCCTGACGGCGTCCCGAAAGAACTGTGAGTGTACTCGTATGAGGCATGCTGGTCTCAGTTCCTTGCTGGGAGCTCCTCCAGGAGCACACTGGAGCTTGCCGGCCAAAAAATTGGACCCCTGGTCTCAAGTAAAAGTTCAGATTTCTTCCATAGTAAGCTTAGGTATGCCATAGTAGCGGAGAAGCATGTGTTCAAGGAATGCTGCCACACTGTTGCGTCTTTCACGACTCATTGTGCACTCACGTTCGTTGGAACATCTTTGAAAGGGCACTGAATGCCGTCCAACTCTTCTGTTGCGTTTGAGCCAACAGAAGCAAATGGGTTCGTTTGCTTTAACGCTGTGAATGTGCAGCGGTAATGGCAAAGCCCTGCCCGGATCGCTCGACAGCTCTCGTTTGTACAGCATTCCAACGGCCTCAGGAACGCCGTTCCAAGCAGCCTTACATTCCATGCTGTTGTGCCCCAGGGAGGCCTTTGGATTCTTCTGAGAAACACCACCATGCCTCACAAATGAAACCTGTGGGCTCCCAAGAGATGCCTCCCTGCGGCAGTCGGAAGCTACATGTTGAGTTCCAGCCTGAAAACAACAGACAGCTTTCCCTGTGACAAGGCTGGACTTCTGGGACCCTCCAGATTCACCAAGGCCTAACTTTTGCACGGCGGGGGAATGCTCTTCTGCACGTACAGCACTCCCCACGTGAAAACCTTTCTTAGCAGAAGGAGGCAGTCTTTCCCTAGTACTAGAGGGCTAGGCAGAATCTTCAGATAAACATGCTGTGTCATCAAGCGTGAAAGGGGGACACTGATGGGAACGGTCGCATTCTCCCGGTTTGGAAGGGACTTGCTTTGGTCTTCCAAGCTGCCTGAACAGCACTAGCGGCCCAACTTCTCTTCACTGCAGGATTGTCGCTGTGGGCCAAGGCTGCGTTCTCTCAAAGTCTATAATGTGCTGGCAATTCCTTTCTAGAAATTCATCCCACTGCACTCCAGATTCAGCTCCGGCCAAATGAAAGGTGACCTAAGGCCTCAAGGTAAGGTCCAGTGTTTCACATCAGCAGAGTTGGGTGTGCAGTGGTATCCACAAAGCCATACTCTGAAATGGAGTGCCTTAACTCTGCTATGCCCCTGGGGACACATAGGACAGTCGAGCTGGCACCAATTTCGCATGATGACCGCTTTGTGCCGCCAGAGCGGCCGCTGGCTTCTGAGGAGCCCTAGGCCAAATAGGCCCCCGGGAAGCACTCTTCACATTCATAGCAAGGGCAACGCACTCCTTTCTGGGTTGCCTATGGAGAGTGTTCCAGTCGTCAAAGAGCCTCGCGCAAGCAGCGTCTGGCAGACTCTCTTTGCAAGTGGATCGGCCTCAGGGACTGAAACAGAACTGCACTGCTAATACACAATGTGCTGACGATTCAGTCCGGGACACAGGACAGCACTCTCACAGAAGCAAAAGCTGAGCTTTTCATCCAGCCTGAAGACCAGTACATTTTTCACACTTAACACTGTTAGGTATGTGCAAGAGCCATGGTCACCGAGGCCTAGCTAAGGGACTGAAATTCTTACCCAGTTCATCCTATGCAGAGGTGCCCGTGCCCAAAGGGTCTCCATGGAAGGGCCCTGTGGGTCCCGTGTGTTTCCTTGAGGTAGTCAGAGACTACTGAGGATAACCTTATGAGCTCCAGTTTGAAACCGGGCAACCCTGGCAAAACCTTAATTTCGTCCGTGGGAGGCGAGACAGTGGCGGTTTGAAAGCTGCCTGAAAAACACTCCTGCTGCCCATCTTCTCTTTGCTACCTGACGGCGTCCCGAAACAACTGTGAGTGTACTCGTATGAGGCATGCTGGTCTCAGTTCCTTGCTGGGAGCTCCTCCAGGAGCACACTGGAGCTTGCCGGCCAAGAAATTGGACCCCTGACCTCAAGTAAAAGTCCGGATTTCTCCCATAGTATGCTTAGGTATGCCACAGTAGCGGAGAAGCATGGGTTCAAGGAATGCTGCCACACTGTTGCGTCTTTCACGACTCATTGTGCACTCACGTTCGTTGTAACATCTGTGAAAGGGCACTGAATGCCGTCCAACTCTTCTGTTGCGTTTGAGCCAACAGAAGCAAATGGGTTCGTTTGCTTTAACGCTGTGAATGTGCAGCGGTAATGGCAAAGCCCTGCCCGGATCGCTCGACAGCTCTCGATTGTGCAGCATTCCAACGGCCTCAGGAACGCCGTTCCAAGCAGCCTTACATTCCATGCTGGTGTGCCCCAGGGAGGCCTTTGGATTCTTCTGAGAAACACCACCGTGCCTCACAAATGAAACCTGTGGGCTCCCAAGAGGTGCCTCCCTGCGGCAGTCGGAAGCTACATGTTGAGTTCCAGCCTGAAAACAACGGACAGCTTTCCCTGTGACAAGGCTGGACTTCTGGGACCCTCCAGATTCACCAAGGCCTAACTTTTGCACGGCGGGGGAATGCTCTTCTGCACGTACAGCACTCCCCACGTGAAAACCTTTCTTAGCAGAAGGAGGCAGTCTTTCCCTAGTACTAGAGGGCTAAGCAGAATCTTCAGATAAACATGCTGTGTCATCAAGCGTGAAAGGGGGACACTGATGGGAACGGTCGCATTCTCCCAGTTTGGAAGTGAGTTGCTTTGGGCTTCCAAGCTGCCTGAACAGCACTAGCGGCCCCACTTCTCCTCACTGCAGGATTGTCGCTGTGGGCCAAGGCTGCGTTCTCTCAATGTCAATAATGTGCTGGCAATTCCTTTCTAGAAACTCATCCCACTGCACTCCAGATTCAGCTCCTGCCAAATGAAAGGTGACCTAAGGCCTCAAAGTAAGGTCCAGTGTTTCACATCAGCAGAGTTGGGTGTGCAGTGGTATCCACGAAGCCATACTCTGAAATGGAGTGCCTTAACTCTGCTATGCTCCTGGGGACACATAGGACAGTCGATCGTACACCAATTTCGCATGATGACCGCTGTGTGCCGCCAGAGCGGCCGCTGGCTTCTGAGGAGCCCTAGGCCAAATAGGCCCCCGGGAAGCACTCTTCACATTCATAGCAAGGGCAACGCACTACTTTCTGGGTTGCCTATGGAGAGAGTTCCAGTCGTCAAAGAGCCTCGCGCAAGCAGCGCCTGGCAGACTCTCTTTGCAAGTGGATCGGTCTCGGTGACTGAAACAGAACTGCACTGCTAATACACATTGTGCTGACGATTCAGTCCGGGACACAGGACAGCACTCTCACAGAAGCAAAAGCTGAGCTTTTCATCCAGCCTGAAGACCAGTACATTTTTCACACTTAACACTGTTAGGTATGTGCAAGAGCCATGGTCACAGAGGCCTAGCGAAGGTACTGAAATACGTACCCAGCTCATCCTATGCAGAGGTGCCCGTGCCCAAAGGGTCTCCATGGAAGGGCCCTGTGGGTCCCGTGTGTTTCCTTGAGGTAGTCAGAGACTACTGAGGATAACCTTATGAGCTCCAGTTTGAAACCGGGCAACCCTGGCAAAACCTTAATTTCGTCCGTGGTAGGCGAGACAGTGGAGGTTTGAAAGCTGCCTGAAAAACACTCCTGCTGCCCATCTTCTCTTTGCTGCCTGACGGCGTCCCGAAAGAACTGTGAGTGTACTCGTATGAGGCATGCTGGTCTCAGTTCCTTGCTGGGAGCTCCTCCAGGAGCACACTGGAGCTTGCCGGCCAAAAAATTGGACCCCTGGTCTCAAGTAAAAGTTCAGATTTCTTCCATAGTAAGCTTAGGTATGCCATAGTAGCGGAGAAGCATGTGTTCAAGGAATGCTGCCACACTGTTGCGTCTTTCACGACTCATTGTGCACTCACGTTCGTTGTAACATCTTTGAAAGGGCACTGAATGCCGTCCAACTCTTCTGTTGCGTTTGAGCCAACAGAAGCAAATGGGTTCGTTTGCTTTAACGCTGTGAATGTGCAGCGGTAATGGCAAAGCCCTGCCCGGATCGCTCGACAGCTCTCGTTTGTACAGCATTCCAACGGCCTCAGGAACGCCGTTCCAAGCAGCCTTACATTCCATGCTGTTGTGCCCCAGGGAGGCCTTTGGATTCTTCTGAGAAACACCACCGTGCCTCACAAATGAAACCTGTGGGCTCCCAAGAGATGCCTCCCTGTGGCAGTCGGAAGCTACATGTTGAGTTCCAGCCTGAAAACAACAGACAGCTTTCCCTGTGACAAGGCTGGACTTCTGGGACCCTCCAGATTCACCAAGGCCTAACTTTTGCACGGCGGGGGAATGCTCTTCTGCACGTACAGCACTCCCCACGTGAAAACCTTTCTTAGCAGAAGGAGGCAGTCTTTCCCTAGTACTAGAGGGCTAGGCAGAATCTTCAGATAAACATGCTGTGTCATCAAGCGTGAAAGGGGGACACTGATGGGAACGGTCGCATTCTCCCGGTTTCGAAGGGACTTGCTTTGGTCTTCCAAGCTGCCTGAACAGCACTAGCGGCCCAACTTCTCTTCACTGCAGGATTGTCGCTGTGGGCCAAGGCTGCGTTCTCTCAAAGTCTATAATGTGCTGGCAATTCCTTTCTAGAAATTCATCCCACTGCACTCCAGATTCAGCTCCGGCCAAATGAAAGGTGACCTAAGGCCTCAAGGTAAGGTCCAGTGTTTCACATCAGCAGAGTTGGGTGTGCAGTGGTATCCACGAAGCCATACTCTGAAATGGAGTGCCTTAACTCTGCTATGCCCCTGGGGACACATAGGACAGTCGAGCTGGCACCAATTTCGCATGATGACCGCTTTGTGCCGCCAGAGCGGCCGCTGGCTTCTGAGGAGCCCTAGGCCAAATAGGCCCCCGGGAAGCACTCTTCACATTCATAGCAAGGGCAACGCACTCCTTTCTGGGTTGCCTATGGAGAGTGTTCCAGTCGTCAAAGAGCCTCGCGCAAGCAGCGTCTGGCAGACTCTCTTTGCAAGTGGATCGGCCTCAGGGACTGAAACAGAACTGCACTGCTAATACACAATGTGCTGACGATTCAGTCCGGGACACAGGACAGCACTCTCACAGAAGCAAAAGCTGAGCTTTTCATCCAGCCTGAAGACCAGTACATTTTTCACACTTAACACTGTTAGGTATGTGCAAGAGCCATGGTCACCGAGGCCTAGCTAAGGGACTGAAATTCTTACCCAGTTCATCCTATGCAGAGGTGCCCGTGCCCAAAGGGTCTCCATGGAAGGGCCCTGTGGGTCCCGTGTGTTTCCTTGAGGTAGTCAGAGACTACTGAGGATAACCTTATGAGCTCCAGTTTGAAACCGGGCAACCCTGGCAAAACCTTAATTTCGTCCGTGGGAGGCGAGACAGTGGCGGTTTGAAAGCTGCCTGAAAAACACTCCTGCTGCCCATCTTCTCTTTGCTACCTGACGGCGTCCCGAAAGAACTGTGAGTGTACTCGTATGAGGCATGCTGGTCTCAGTTCCTTGCTGGGAGCTCCTCCAGGAGCACACTGGAGCTTGCCGGCCAAGAAATTGGACCCCTGACCTCAAGTAAAAGTCCGGATTTCTCCCATAGTATGCTTAGGTATGCCACAGTAGCGGAGAAGCATGGGTTCAAGGAATGCTGCCACACTGTTGCGTCTTTCACAACTCATTGTGCACTCACGTTCGTTGTAACATCTGTGAAAGGGCACTGAATGCCGTCCAACTCTTCTGTTGCGTTTGAGCCAACAGAAGCAAATGGGTTCGTTTGCTTTAACGCTGTGAATGTGCAGCGGTAATGGCAAAGCCCTGCCCGGATCGCTCGACAGCTCTCGATTGTGCAGCATTCCAACGGCCTCAGGAACGCCGTTCCAAGCAGCCTTACATTCCATGCTGGTGTGCCCCAGGGAGGCCTTTGGATTCTTCTGAGAAACACCACCGTGCCTCACAAATGAAACCTGTGGGCTCCCAAGAGATGCCTCCCTGCGGCAGTCGGAAGCTACATGTTGAGTTCCAGCCTGAAAACAACGGACAGCTTTCCCTGTGACAAGGCTGGACTTCTGGGACCCTCCAGATTCACCAAGGTCTAACTTTTGCACGGCGGGGGAATGCTCTTCTGCACGTACAGCACTCCCCACGTGAAAACCTTTCTTAGCAGAAGGAGGCAGTCTTTCCCTAGTACTAGAGGGCTAGGCAGAATCTTCAGATAAACATGCTGTGTCATCAAGCGTGAAAGGGGGACACTGATGGGAACGGTAGCATTCTCCCGGTTTGGAAGTGAGTTGCTTTGGGCTTCCAAGCTGCCTGAACAGCACTAGCGGCCCCACTTCTCCTCACTGCAGGATTGTCGCTGTGGGCCAAGGCTGCGTTCTCTCAATGTCAATAATGTGCTGGCAATTCCTTTCTAGAAACTCATCCCACTGCACTCCAGATTCAGCTCCTGCCAAATGAAAGGTGACCTAAGGCCTCAAAGTAAGGTCCAGTGTTTCACATCAGCAGAGTTGGGTGTGCAGTGGTATCCTCGAAGCCATACTCTGAAATGGATTGCCTTAACTCTGCTATGCTCCTGGGGACACATAGGACAGTCGATCGTACACCAATTTCGCATGATGACCGCTGTGTGCCGCCAGAGCGGCCGCTGGCTTCTGAGGAGCCCTAGGCCAAATAGGCCCCCGGGAAGCACTCTTCACATTCATAGCAAGGGCAACGCACTCCTTTCTGGGTTGCCTATGGAGAGAGTTCCAGTCGTCAAAGAGCCTCGCGCAAGCAGCGCCTGGCAGACTCTCTTTGCAAGTGGATCGGTCTCGGTGACTGAAACAGAACTGCACTGCTAATACACATTGTGCTGACGATTCAGTCCGGGACACAGGACAGCACTCTCACAGAAGCAAAAGCTGAGCTTTTCATCCAGCCTGAAGACCAGTACATTTTTCACACTTAACACTGTTAGGTATGTGCAAGAGCCATGGTCACAGAGGCCTAGCGAAGGTACTGAAATACGTACCCAGCTCATTCTATGCAGAGGTGCCCGTGCCCAAAGGGTCTCCATGGAAGGGCCCTGTGGGTCCCGTGTGTTTCCTTGAGGTAGTCTGAGACTACTGAGGATAACCTTATGAGCTCCAGTTTGAAACCGGGCAACCCTGGCAAAACCTTAATTTCGTCCATGGGAGGCGAGACAGTGGCGGTTTGAAAGCTGCCTGAAAAACACTCCTGCTGCCCATCTTCTCTTTGCTTCCTGACGGCGTCCCGAAAGAACTGTGAGTGTACTCGTATGAGGCATGCTGGTCTCAGTTCCTTGCTGGGAGCTCCTCCAGAAGCACACTGGAGCTTGCCGGCCAAAAAAATTGGACGCCTGGTCTCAAGTAAAAGTTCAGATTTCTTCCATAGTAAGCTTAGGTATGCCATAGTAGCGGAGAAGCATGTGTTCAAGGAATGCTGCCACACTGTTGCGTCTTTCACGACTCATTGTGCACTCACGTTCGTTGTAACATCTTTGAAAGGGCACTGAATGCCGTCCAACTCTTCTGTTGCCTTTGAGCCAACAGAAGCAAATGGGTTCGTTTGCTTTAACGCTGTGAATGTGCAGCGGTAATGGCAAAGCCCTGCCCGGATCGCTCGACAGCTCTCGTTTGTACAGCATTCCAACGGCCTCAGGAACGCCGTTCCAAGCAGCCTTACATTCCATGCTGTTGTGCCCCAGGGAGGCCTTTGGATTCTTCTGAGAAACACCACCGTGCCTCACAAATGAAACCTGTGGGCTCCCAAGAGATGCCTCCCTGTGGCAGTCGGAAGCTATATGTTGAGTTCCAGCCTGAAAACAACAGACAGCTTTCCCTGTGACAAGGCTGGACTTCTGGGACCCTCCAGATTCACCAAGGCCTAACTTTTGCACGGCGGGGGAATGCTCTTCTGCACGTACAGCACTCCCCACGTGAAAACCTTTCTTAGCAGAAGGAGGCAGTCTTTCCCTAGTACTAGAGGGCTAGGCAGAATCTTCAGATAAACATGCTGTGTCATCAAGCGTGAAAGGGGGACACTGATGGGAACGGTCGCATTCTCCCGGTTTGGAAGGGACTTGCTTTGGTCTTCCAAGCTGCCTGAACAGCACTAGCGGCCCAACTTCTCTTCACTGCAGGATTGTCGCTGTGGGCCAAGGCTGCGTTCTCTCAAAGTCTATAATGTGCTGGCAATTCCTTTCTAGAAATTCATCCCACTGCACTCCAGATTCAGCTCCGGCCAAATGAAAGGTGACCTAAGGCCTCAAGGTAAGGTCCAGTGTTTCACATCAGCAGAGTTCGGTGTGCAGTGGTATCCACGAAGCCATACTCTGAAATGGAGTGCCTTAACTCTGCTATGCCCCTGGGGACACATAGGACAGTCGAGCTGGCACCAATTTCGCATGATGACCGCTTTGTGCCGCCAGAGCGGCCGCTGGCTTCTGAGGAGCCCTAGGCCAAATAGGCCCCCGGGAAGCACTCTTCACATTCATAGCAAGGGCAACGCACTCCTTTCTGGGTTGCCTATGGAGAGTGTTCCAGTCGTCAAAGAGCCTCGCGCAAGCAGCGTCTGGCAGATTCTCATTGCCAGTGGATCGGTCTCAGGGACTGAAACAGAACTGCACTGCTAATACACAATGTGCTGACGATTCAGTCCGGGACACAGGACAGCACTCTCACAGAAGCAAAAGCTGAGCTTTTCATCCAGCCTGAAGACCAGTACATTTTTCACACTTAACACTGTTAGGTATGTGCAAGAGCCATGGTCACCGAGGCCTAGCTAAGGGACTGAAATTCTTACCCAGTTCATCCTATGCAGAGGTGCCCGTGCCCAAAGGGTCTCCATGGAAGGGCCCTGTGGGTCCCGTGTGTTTCGTTGAGGTAGTCAGAGACTACTGAGGATAACCTTATGAGCTCCAGTTTGAAACCGGGCAACCCTGGCAAAACCTTAATTTCGTCCGTGGGAGGCGAGACAGTGGCGGTTTGAAAGCTGCCTGAAAAACACTCCTGCTGCCCATCTTCTCTTTGCTACCTGACGGCGTCCCGAAACAACTGTGAGTGTACTCGTATGAGGCATGCTGGTCTCAGTTCCTTGCTGGGAGCTCCTCCAGGAGCACACTGGAGCTTGCCGGCCAAGAAATTGGACCCCTGACCTCAAGTAAAAGTCCGGATTTCTCCCATAGTATGCTTAGGTATGCCACAGTAGCGGAGAAGCATGGGTTCAAGGAATGCTGCCACACTGTTGCGTCTTTCACGACTCATTGTGCACTCACGTTCGTTGTAACATCTGTGAAAGGGCACTGAATGCCGTCCAACTCTTCTGTTGCGTTTGAGCCAACAGAAGCAAATGGGTTCGTTTGCTTTAACGCTGTGAATGTGCAGCGGTAATGGCAAAGCCCTGCCCGGATCGCTCGACAGCTCTCGATTGTGCAGCATTCCAACGGCCTCAGGAACGCCGTTCCAAGCAGCCTTACATTCCATGCTGGTGTGCCCCAGGGAGGCCTTTGGATTCTTCTGAGAAACACCACCGTGCCTCACAAATGAAACCTGTGGGCTCCCAAGAGGTGCCTCCCTGCGGCAGTCGGAAGCTACATGTTGAGTTCCAGCCTGAAAACAACGGACAGCTTTCCCTGTGACAAGGCTGGACTTCTGGGACCCTCCAGATTCAACAAGGCCTAACTTTTGCACGGTGGGGGAATGCTCTTCTGCACGTACAGCACTCCCCACGTGAAAACCTTTCTTAGCAGAAGGAGGCAGTCTTTCCCTAGTACTAGAGGGCTAGGCAGAATCTTCAGATAAACATGCTGTGTCATCAAGCGTGAAAGGTGGACACTGATGGGAACGGTAGAATTCTCCCGGTTTAGAAGTGAGTTGCTTTGGGCTTCCAAGCTGCCTGAACAGCACTAGCGGCCCCACTTCTCCTCACTGCAGGATTGTCACTGTGGGCCAAGGCTGCGTTCTCTCAATGTCAATAATGTGCTGGCAATTCCTTTCTAGAAACTCATCCCACTGCACTCCAGATTCAGCTCCTGCCAAATGAAAGGTGACCTAAGGCCTCAAGGTAAGGTCCAGTGTTTCACATCAGCAGAGTTGGGTGTGCAGTGATATCCACGAAGCCATACTCTGAAATGGATTGCCTTAACTCTGCTATGCGCCTGGGGACACATAGGACAGTCGATCTGGCACCAATTTCGCATGATGACCGTTGTGTGCCGCCAGAGCGGCCGCTGGCTTCTGAGGAGCCCTAGGCCAAATAGGCCCCCGGGAAGCACTCTTCACATTCATAGCAAGGGCAACGCACTCCTTTCTGGGTTGCCTATGGAGAGTGTTCCAGTCGTCAAAGAGCCTCGCGCAAGCAGCGCCTGGCAGACTCTCTTTGCAAGTGGATCGGTCTCGGTGACTGAAACAGAACTGCACTGGTAATACACATTGTGCTGACGATTCAGTCCGGGACACAGGACAGCACTCTCACAGAAGCAAAAGCTGAGCTTTTCATCCAGCCTGAAGACCAGTACATTTTTCACACTTAACACTGTTTGGTATGTGCAAGAGCCATGGTCACAGAGGCCTAGCTAAGGTACTGAAATACTTACCCAGCTCATTCTATGCAGAGGTGTCCGTGCCCAAAGGGTCTCCATGGAAGGGCCCTGTGGGTCCCGTGTGTTTCCTTGAGGTAGTCAGAGACTACTGAGGATAACCTTATGAGCTCCAGTTTGAAACCGGGCAACCCTGGCAAAACCTTAATTTCGTCCGTGGTAGGCGAGACAGTGGAGGTTTGAAAGCTGCCTGAAAAACACTCCTGCTGCCCATCTTCTCTTTGCTGCCTGACGGCGTCCCGAAAGAACTGTGAGTGTACTCGTATGAGGCATGCTGGTCTCAGTTCCTTGCTGGGAGCTCCTCCAGGAGCACACTGGAGCTTGCCGGCCAAAAAAATTGGACCCCTGATCTCAAGTAAAAGTTCAGATTTCTTCCATAGTAAGCTTAGGTATGCCATAGTAGCGGAGAAGCATGTGTTCAAGGAATGCTGCCACACTGTTGCGTCTTTCACGACTCCTTGTGCACTCACGTTCGTTGTAACATCTTTGAAAGGGCACTGAATGCCGTCCAACTCTTCTGTTGCGTTTGAGCCAACAGAAGCAAATTGGTTCGTTTGCTTTAACGGTGTGAATGTGCAGCGGTAATGGCAAAGCCCTGCCCGGATCGCTCGACAGCTCTCGTTTGTACAGCATTCCAACGGCCTCAGGAACGCCGTTCCAAGCAGCCTTACATTCCATGCTGGTGTGCCCCAGGGAGGCCTTTGGATTCTTCTGAGAAACACCACCGTGCCTCACAAATGAAACCTGTGGGCTCCCAAGAGGTGCCTCCCTGCGGCAGTCGGAAGCTACATGTTGAGTTCCAGCCTGAAAACAACGGACAGCTTTCCCTGTGACAAGGCTGGACTTCTGGGACCCTCCAGATTCACCAAGGCCTAACTTTTGCACGGCGGGGGAATGCTCTTCTGCACGTACAGCACTCCCCACGTGAAAACCTTTCTTAGCAGAAGGAGGCAGTCTTTCCCTAGTATTAGAGGGCTAGGCAGAATCTTCAAATAAACATGCTGTGTCATCAAGCGTGAAAGGGGGACACTGATGGGAACGGTAGCATTCTCCCAGTTTGGAAGTGAGTTGCTTTGGGCTTCCAAGCTGCCTGAACAGCACTAGCGGCCCCACTTCTCCTCACTGCAGGATTGTCGCTGTGGGCCAAGGGTGCCTTCTCTCAATGTCAATAATGTGCTGGCAATTCTTTTCTAGAAACTCATCCCACTGCACTCCAGATTCAGCTCCTGCCAAATGAAAGGTGACCTAAGGCCTCAAGGTAAGGTCCAGTGTTTCACATCAGCAGAGTTGGGTGTGCAGTGGTATCCACGAAGCCATACTCTGAAATGGATTGCCTTAACTCTGCTATGCGCCTGGGGACACATAGGACAGTCGATCTGGCACCAATTTCGTATGATGACCGCTTTGTGCCGCCAGAGCGGCCGCTGGCTTCTGAGGAGCCCTAGGCCAAATAGGCCCCCGGGAAGCACTCTTCACATTCATAGCAAGGGCAACGCACTCCTTTCTGGGTTGCCTATGGAGAGTGTTCCAGTCGTCAAAGAGCCTCGCGCAAGCAGCGCCTGGCAGACTCTCTTTGCAAGTGGATCGGTCTCGGTGACTGAAACAGAACTGCACTGCTAATACACATTGTGCTGACGATTCAGTCCGGGACACAGGACAGCACTCTCACAGAAGCAAAAGCTGAGCTTTTCATCCAGCCTGAAGACCAGTACATTTTTCACACTTAACACTGTTAGGTATGTGCAAGAGCCATGGTCACAGAGGCCTAGCTAAGGTACTGAAATACTTACCCAGCTCATTCTATGCAGAGGTGTCCGTGCCCAAAGGGTCTCCATGGAAGGGCCCTGTGGGTCCCGTGTGTTTCCTTGAGGTAGTCAGAGACTACTGAGGATAACCTTATGAGCTCCAGTTTGAAACCGGGCAACCCTGGCAAAACCTTAATTTCGTCCGTGGTAGGCGAGACAGTGGAGGTTTGAAAGCTGCCTGAAAAACACTCCTGCTGCCCATCTTCTCTTTGCTGCCTGACGGCGTCCCGAAAGAACTGTGAGTGTACTCGTATGAGGCATGCTGGTCTCAGTTCCTTGCTGGGAGCTCCTCCAGGAGCACACTGGAGCTTGCCCGCCAAAAAAATTGGACCACTGATCTCAAGTAAAAGTTCGGATTTCTTCCATAGTAAGCTTAGGTATGCCATAGTAGCGGAGAAGCATGTGTTCAAGGAATGCTGCCACACTGTTGCGTCTTTCACGACTCCTTGTGCACTCACGTTCGTTGTAACATCTTTGAAAGGGCACTGAATGCCGTCCAACTCTTCTGTTGCGTTTGAGCCAACAGAAGCAAATTGGTTCGTTTGCTTTAACGGTGTGAATGTGCAGCGGTAATGGCAAAGCCCTGCCCGGATCGCTCGACAGCTCTCGTTTGTACAGCATTCCAACGGCCTCAGGAACGCCGTTCCAAGCAGCCTTACATTCCATGCTGGTGTGCCCCAGGGAGGCCTTTGGATTCTTCTGAGAAACACCACCGTGCCTCACAAATGAAACCTGTGGGCTCCCAAGAGATGCCTCCCTGCGGCAGTCGGAAGCTACATGTTGAGTTCCAGCCTGAAAACAACGGACAGCTTTCCCTGTGACAAGGCTGGACTTCTGGGACCCTCCAGATTCACCAAGGCCTAACTTTTGCACGGCGGGGGAATGCTCTTCTGCACGTACAGCACTCCCCACGTGAAAACCTTTCTTAGCAGAAGGAGGCAGTCTTTCCCTAGTACTAGAGGGCTAGGCAGAATCTTCAGATAAACATGCTGTGTCATCAAGCGTGAAAGGGGGACACTGATGGGAACGGTCGCATTCTCCCGGTTTGGAAGGGACTTGCTTTGGTCTTCCAAGCTGCCTGAACAGCACTAGCGGCCCAACTTCTCTTCACTGCAGGATTGTCGCTGTGGGCCAAGGCTGCGTTCTCTCAATGTCAATAATGTGCTGGCAATTCCTTTCTAGAAACTCATCCCACTGCACTCCAGATTCAGCTCCGGCCAAATGAAAGGTGACCTAAGGCCTCAAGGTAAGGTCCAGTGTTTCACATCAGCAGAGTTGGGTGTGCAGTGGTATCCACGAAGCCATACTCTGAAATGGATTGCCTTAACTCTGCTATGCGCCTGGGGACACATAGGACAGTCGATCTGGCACCAATTTCGCATGATGACCGCTTTGTGCCGCCAGAGCGGCCGCTGGCTTCTGAGGAGCCCTAGGCCAAATAGGCCCCCGGGAAGCACTCTTCACATTCATAGCAAGGGCAACGCACTCCTTTCTGGGTTGCCTATGGAGAGTGTTCCAGTCGTCAAAGAGCCTCGCGCAAGCAGCGCCTGGCAGACTCTCTTTGCAAGTGGATCGGTCTCGGTGACTGAAACAGAACTGCACTGCTAATACACAATGTGCTGACGATTCAGTCCGGGACACAGGACAGCACTCTCACAGAAGCAAAAGCTGAGCTTTTCATCCAGCCTGAAGACCAGTACATTTTTCACACTTAACACTGTTAGGTATGTGCAAGAGCCATGGTCACAGAGGCCTAGCTAAGGTACTGAAATACTTACCCAGCTCATCCTATGCAGAGGTGCCCGTGCCCAAAGGGTCTCCATGGAAGGGCCCTGTGGGTCCCGTGTGTTTCGTTGAGGTAGTCAGAGACTACTGAGGATAACCTTATGAGCTCCAGTTTGAAACCGGGCAACCCTGGCAAAACCTTAATTTCGTCCGTGGGAGGCGAGACAGTGGCGGTTTGAAAGCTGCCTGAAAAACACTCCTGCTGCCCATCTTCTCTTTGCTGCCTGACGGCGTCCCGAAAGAACTGTGAGTGTACTCGTATGAGGCATGCTGGTCTCAGTTCCTTGCTGGGAGCTCCTCCAGGAGCACACTGGAGCTTGCCGGCCAAAAAACTGGACCCCTGGTCTCAAGTAAAAGTTCAGATTTCTTCCATAGTAAGCTTAGGTATGCCATAGTAGCGGAGAAGCATGTGTTCAAGGAATGTTGCCACACTGTTGCGTCTTTCACGACTCCTTGTGCACTCACGTTCGTTGTAACATCTTTGAAAGGGCACTGAATGCCGTCCAACTCTTCTGTTGCGTTTGAGCCAACAGAAGCAAATGGGTTCGTTTGCTTTAACGCTGTGAATGTGCAGCGGTAATGGCAAAGCCCTGCCCGGATCGCTCGACAGCTCTCGTTTGTACAGCATTCCAACGGCCTCAGGAACGCCGTTCCAAGCAGCCTTACATTCCATGCTGGTGTGCCCCAGGGAGGCCTTTGGATTCTTCTGAGAAACACCACCGTGCCTCACAAATGAAACCTGTGGGCTCCCAAGAGATGCCTCCCTGCGGCAGTCGGAAGCTACATGTTGAGTTCCAGCCTGAAAACAATGGACAGCTTTCCCTGTGACAAGGCTGGACTTCTGGGACCCTCCAGATTCACCAAGGCCTAACTTTTGCACGGTGGGGGAATGCTCTTCTGCACGTACAGCACTCCACACGTGAAAACCTTTCTTAGCAGAAGGAGGCAGTCTTTCCCTCGTACTAGAGGGCTAGGCAGAATCTTCAGATAAACATGCTGTGTCATCAAGCGTGAAAGGGGGACACTGATGGGAACGGTCGCATTCTCCCGGTTTGGAAGGGACTTGCTTTGGTCTTCCAAGCTGCCTGAACAGCACTAGCGGCCCAACTTCTCTTCACTGCAGGATTGTCGCTGTGGGCCAAGGCTGCGTTCTCTCAATGTCAATAATGTGCTGGCAATTCCTTTCTAGAAATTCATCCCACTGCACTCCAGATTCAGCTCCGGCCAAATGAAAGGTGACCTAAGGCCTCAAGGTAAGGTCCAGTGTTTCACATCAGCAGAGTTGGGTGTGCAGTGGTATCCACGAAGCCATACTCTGAAATGGAGTGCCTTAACTCTGCTATGCCCCTGGGGACACATAGGACAGTCGATCTGGCACCAATTTCGCATGATGACCGCTTTGTGCCGCCAGAGCGGCCGCTGGCTTCTGAGGAGCCCTAGGCCAAATAGGCCCCCGGGAAGCACTCTTCACATTCATAGCAAGGGCAACGCACTCCTTTCTGGGTTGCCTATGGAGAGTGTTCCAGTCGTCAAAGAGCCTCGCGCAAGCAGCGCCTGGCAGACTCTCTTTGCAAGTGGATCGGTCTCGGTGACTGAAACAGAACTGCACTGCTAATACACATTGTGCTGACGATTCAGTCCGGGACACAGGACAGCACTCTCACAGAAGCAAAAGCTGAGCTTTTCATCCAGCCTGAAGACCAGTACATTTTTCACACTTAACACTGTTAGGTATGTGCAAGAGCCATGGTCACAGAGGCCTAGCTAAGGTACTGAAATACTTACCCAGCTCATCCTATGCAGAGGTGTCCGTGCCCAAAGGGTCTCCATGGAAGGGCCCTGTGGGTCCCGTGTGTTTCCTTGAGGTATTCAGAGACTACTGAGGATAACCTTATGAGCTCCAGTTTGAAACCGGGCAACCCTGGCAAAAGCTTAATTTCGTCCATGGTAGGCGAGACAGTGGCGGTTTGAAAGCTGCCTGAAAAACACTCCTGCTGCCCATCTTCTCTTTGCTACCTGACGGCGTCCCGAAAGAACTGTGAGTGTACTCGTATGAGGCATGCTGGTCTCAGTTCCTTGCTGGGAGCTCCTCCAGGAGCACACTGGAGCTTGCCGGCCAAGAAACTGGACCCCTGACCTCAAGTAAGAGTCCGGATTTCGCCCATAGTATGCTTAGGTATGCCACAGTAGCGGAGAAGCATGTGTTCAAGGAATGCTGCCACACTGTTGCGTCTTTCACGACTCATTGTGCACTCACGTTCGTTGTAACATCTGTGAAAGGGCACTGAATGCCGTCCAACTCTTCTGTTGCGTTTGAGCCAACAGAAGCAAATGGGTTCGTTTGCTTTAATGCTGTGAATGTGCAGCGGTACTGGCAAAGCCCTGCCCGGATCGCTCGACAGCTCTCGTTTGTACAGCATTCCAACGGCCTCAGGAACGCCGTTCCAAGCAGCCTTACATTCCATGCTGGTGTGCCCCAGGGAGGCCTTTGGATTGTTCTGAGAAACACCACTGTGCCTCACAAATGAAAACTGTGGGCTCCCAAGAGGTGCCTCCCTGCGGCAGTCGGAAGCTACATGTTGAGTTCCAGCCTGAAAACAACGGACAGCTTTCCCTGTGACAAGGCTGGACTTCTGGGACCCTCCAGATTCACCAAGGCCTAACTTTTGCACGGCGGGGGAATGCTCTTCTGCACGTACAGCACTCCCCACGTGAAAACCTTTCTTAGCAGAAGGAGGCAGTCTTTCCCTAGTACTAGAGGGCTAGGCAGAATCTTCAGATAAACATGCTGTGTCATCAAGCGTGAAAGGGGGACACTGATGGGAACGGTAGCATTCTCCCGGTTTGGAAGTGAGTTGCTTTGGGCTTCCAAGCTGCCTGAACAGCACTAGCGGCCCAACTTCTCCTCACTGCAGGATTGTCGCTGTGGGCCAAGGCTGCGTTCTCTCAATGTCAATAATGTGCTGGCAATTCCTTTCTAGAAACTCATCCCACTGCACTCCAGATGCAGCTCCTGCCAAATGAAAGGTGACCTAAGGCCTCAAAGTAAGGTCCAGTGTTTCACATCAGCAGAGTTGGGTGTGCAGTGGTATCCACGAAGCCATACTCTGAAATGGAGTGCCTTAACTCTGCTATGCGCCTGGGGACACATAGGACAGTCGATCTGGCACCAATTTCGCATGATGACCGCTTTGTGCCGCCAGAGCGGCCGCTGGCTTCTGAGGAGCCCTAGGCCAAATAGGCCCCCGGGAAGCACTCTTCACATTCATAGCAAGGGCAACGCACTCCTTTCTGGGTTGCCTATGGAGAGTGTTCCAGTCGTCAAAGAGCCTCGCGCAAGCAGCGCCTGGCAGACTCTCTTTGCAAGTGGATCGGTCTCGGTGACTGAAACAGAACTGCACTGCTAATACACATTGTGCTGACGATTCAGTCCGGGACACAGGACAGCACTCTCACAGAAGCAAAAGCTGAGCTTTTCATCCAGCCTGAAGACCAGTACATTTTTCACACTTAACACTGTTAGGTATGTGCAAGAGCCATGGTCACAGAGGCCAAGCGAAGGTACTGAAATACTTACCCAGCTCATCCTATGCAGAGGTGTCCGTGCCCAAAGGGTCTCCATGGAAGGGCCCTGTGGGTCCCGTGTGTTTCCTTGAGGTAGTCAGAGACTACTGAGGATAACCTTATGAGCTCCAGTTTGAAACCGGGCAACCCTGGCAAAACCTTAATTTCGTCCGTGGGAGGCGAGACAGTGGCGGTTTGAAAGCTGCCTGAAAAACACTCCTGCTGCCCATCTTCTCTTTGCTGCCTGACGGCGTCCCGAAAGAACTGTGAGTGTACTCGTATGAGGCATGCTGGTCTCAGTTCCTTGCTGGGAGCTCCTCCAGGAGCACACTGGAGCTTGCCGGCCAAAAAATTGGACCCCTGGTCTCAAGTAAAAGTTCAGATTTCTTCCATAGTAAGCTTAGGTATGCTATAGTAGCGGAGAAGCATGTGTTCAAGGAATGCTGCCACACTGTTGCATCTTTCACGACTCCTTGTGCACTCACGTTCGTTGTAACATCTTTGAAAGGGCACTGAATGCCGTCCAACTCTTCTGTTGCGTTTGAGCCAACAGAAGCAAATGGGTTCGTTTGCTTTAACGCTGTGAATGTGCAGCGGTAATGGCAAAGCCCTGCCCGGATCGCTCGACAGCTCTCGTTTGTACAGCATTCCAACGGCCTCAGGAACGCCGTTCCAAGCAGCCTTACATTCCATGCTGGTGTGCCCCAGGGAGGCCTTTGGATTCTTCTGAGAAACACCACCGTGCCTCACAAATGAAACCTGTGGGCTCCCAAGAGATGCCTCCCTGCGGCAGTCGGAAGCTACATGTTGAGTTCCAGCCTGAAAACAACGGACAGCTTTCCCTGTGACAAGGCTGGACTTCTGGGACCCTCCAGATTCACCAAGGCCTAACTTTTGCACGGCGGGGGAATGCTCTTCTGCACGTACAGCACTCCCCACGTGAAAACCTTTCTTAGCAGAAGGAGGCAGTCTTTCCCTAGTACTAGAGGGCTAGGCAGAATCTTCAGATAAACATGCAGTGTCATCAAGCGTGAAAGGGGGACACTGATGCGAACGGTCGCATTCTCCCGGTTTGGAAGCGACTTGCTTTGGTCTTCCAAGCTGCCTGAACAGCACTAGCGGCCCAACTTCTCTTCACTGCAGGATTGTCGCTGTGGGCCAAGGCTGCGTTCTCTCAATGTCAATAATGTGCTGGCAATTCCTTTCTAGAAACTCATCCCACTGCACTCCAGATTCAGCTCCTGCCAAATGAAAGGTGACCTAAGGCCTCAAAGTAAGGTCCAGTGTTTCACATCAGCAGAGTTGGGTGTGCAGTGGTATCCACGAAGCCATACTCTGAAATGGAGTGCCTTAACTCTGCTATGCGCCTGGGGACACATAGGACAGTCGATCTGGCACCAATTTCGCATGATGACCGCTTTGTGCCGCCAGAGCGGCCGCTGGCTTCTGAGGAGCCCTAGGCCAAATAGGCCCCCGGGAAGCACTCTTCACATTCATAGCAAGGGCAACGCACTCCTTTCTGGGTTGCCTATGGAGAGTGTTCCAGTCGTCAAAGAGCCTCGCGCAAGCAGCGCCTGGCAGACTCTCTTTGCAAGTGGATCGGTCTCGGTGACTGAAACAGAACTGCACTGCTAATACACATTGTGCTGACGATTCAGTCCGGGACACAGGACAGCACTCTCACAGAAGCAAAAGCTGAGCTTTTCATCCAGCCTGAAGACCAGTACATTTTTCACACTTAACACTGTTAGGTATGTGCAAGAGCCATGGTCACAGAGGCCTAGCTAAGGTACTGAAATACTTACCCAGCTCATCCTATGCAGAGGTGTCCGTGCCCAAAGGGTCTCCATGGAAGGGCCCTGTGGGTCCCGTGTGTTTCCTTGAGGTAGTCAGAGACTACTGAGGATAACCTTATGAGCTCCAGTTTGAAACCGGGCAACCCTGGCAAAACCTTAATTTCGTCCGTGGTAGGCGAGACAGTGGCGGTTTGAAAGCTGCCTGAAAAACACTCCTGCTGCCCATCTTCTCTTTGCTGCCTGACGGCGTCCCGAAAGAACTGTGAGTGTACTCGTATGAGGCATGCTGGTCTCAGTTCCTTGCTGGGAGCTCCTCCAGGAGCACACTGGAGCTTGCCGGCCAAAAAATTGGACCCCTGGTCTCAAGTAAAAGTTCAGATTTCTTCCATAGTAAGCTTAGGTATGCCATAGTAGCGGAGAAGCATGTGTTCAAGGAATGCTGCCACACTGTTGCGTCTTTCACGACTCCTTGTGCACTCACGTTCGTTGTAACATCTTTGAAAGGGCACTGAATGCCGTCCAACTCTTCTGTTGCGTTTGAGCCAACAGAAGCAAATGGGTTCGTTTGCTTTAACGCTGTGAATGTGCAGCGGTAATGGCAAAGCCCTGCCCGGATCGCTCGACAGCTCTCGTTTGTACAGCATTCCAACGGCCTCAGGAACGCCGTTCCAAGCAGCCTTACATTCCATGCTGGTGTGCCCCAGGGAGGCCTTTGGATTCTTCTGAGAAACACCACCGTGCCTCACAAATGAAACCTGTGGGCTCCCAAGAGATGCCTCCCTGCGGCAGTCGGAAGCTACATGTTGAGTTCCAGCCTGAAAACAACAGACAGCTTTCCCTGTGACAAGGCTGGACTTCTGGGACCCTCCAGATTCACCAAGGCCTAACTTTTGCACGGCGGGGGAATGCTCTTCTGCACGTACAGCACTCCCCATGTGAAAACCTTTCTTAGCAGAAGGAGGCAGTCTTTCCCTAGTACTAGAGGGCTAGGCAGAATCTTCAGATAAACATGCTGTGTCATCAAGCGTGTAAGGGGGACACTGATGGGAACGGTCGCATTCTCCCGGTTTGGAAGGGACTTGCTTTGGTCTTCCAAGCTGCCTGAACAGCACTAGCGGCCCAACTTCTCTTCACTGCAGGATTGTCGCTGTGGGCCAAGGCTGCGTTCTCTCAATGTCAATAATGTGCTGGCAATTCCTTTCTAGAAACTCATCCCACTGCACTCCAGATTCAGCTCCTGCCAAATGAAAGGTGACCTAAGGCCTCAAAGTAAGGTCCAGTGTTTCACATCAGCAGAGTTGGGTGTGCAGTGGTATCCACGAAGCCATACTCTGAAATGGAGTGCCTTAACTCTGCTATGCGCCTGGGGACACATAGGACAGTCGATCTGGCACCAATTTCGCATGATGACCGCTTTGTGCCGCCAGAGCGGCCGCTGGCTTCTGAGGAGCCCTAGGCCAAATAGGCCCCCGGGAAGCACTCTTCACATTCATAGCAAGGGCAACGCACTCCTTTCTGGGTTGCCTATGGAGAGTGTTCCAGTCGTCAAAGAGCCTCGCGCAAGCAGCGCCTGGCAGACTCTCTTTGCAAGTGGATCGGTCTCGGTGACTGAAACAGAACTGCACTGCTAATACACATTGTGCTGACGATTCAGTCCGGGACACAGGACAGCACTCTCACAGAAGCAAAAGCTGAGCTTTTCATCCAGCCTGAAGACCAGTACATTTTTCACACTTAACACTGTTAGGTATGTGCAAGAGCCATGGTCACAGAGGCCAAGCGAAGGTACTGAAATACTTACCCAGCTCATCCTATGCAGAGGTGTCCGTGCCCAAAGGGTCTCCATGGAAGGGCCCTGTGGGTCCCGTGTGTTTCCTTGAGGTAGTCAGAGACTACTGAGGATAACCTTATGAGCTCCAGTTTGAAACCGGGCAACCCTGGCAAAACCTTAATTTCGTCCGTGGGAGGCGAGACAGTGGCGGTTTGAAAGCTGCCTGAAAAACACTCCTGCTGCCCATCTTCTCTTTGCTGCCTGACGGCGTCCCGAAAGAACTGTGAGTGTACTCGTATGAGGCATGCTGGTCTCAGTTCCTTGCTGGGAGCTCCTCCAGGAGCACACTGGAGCTTGCCGGCCAAAAAATTGGACCCCTGGTCTCAAGTAAAAGTTCAGATTTCTTCCATAGTAAGCTTAGGTATGCTATAGTAGCGGAGAAGCATGTGTTCAAGGAATGCTGCCACACTGTTGCATCTTTCACGACTCCTTGTGCACTCACGTTCGTTGTAACATCTTTGAAAGGGCACTGAATGCCGTCCAACTCTTCTGTTGCGTTTGAGCCAACAGAAGCAAATGGGTTCGTTTGCTTTAACGCTGTGAATGTGCAGCGGTAATGGCAAAGCCCTGCCCGGATCGCTCGACAGCTCTCGTTTGTACAGCATTCCAACGGCCTCAGGAACGCCGTTCCAAGCAGCCTTACATTCCATGCTGGTGTGCCCCAGGGAGGCCTTTGGATTCTTCTGAGAAACACCACCGTGCCTCACAAATGAAACCTGTGGGCTCCCAAGAGATGCCTCCCTGCGGCAGTCGGAAGCTACATGTTGAGTTCCAGCCTGAAAACAACGGACAGCTTTCCCTGTGACAAGGCTGGACTTCTGGGACCCTCCAGATTCACCAAGGCCTAACTTTTGCACGGCGGGGGAATGCTCTTCTGCACGTACAGCACTCCCCACGTGAAAACCTTTCTTAGCAGAAGGAGGCAGTCTTTCCCTAGTACTAGAGGGCTAGGCAGAATCTTCAGATAAACATGCTGTGTCATCAAGCGTGAAAGGGGGACACTGATGGGAACGGTCGCATTCTCCCGGTTTGGAAGGGACTTGCTTTGGTCTTCCAAGCTGCCTGAACAGCACTAGCGGCCCAACTTCTCTTCACTGCAGGATTGTCGCTGTGGGCCAAGGCTGCGTTCTCTCAATGTCAATAATGTGCTGGCAATTCCTTTCTAGAAATTCATCCCACTGCACTCCAGATTCAGCTCCGGCCAAATGAAAGGTGACCTAAGGCCTCAAGGTAAGGTCCAGTGTTTCACATCAGCAGAGTTGGGTGTGCAGTGGTATCCACGAAGCCATACTCTGAAATGGAGTGCCTTAACTCTGCTATGCCCCTGGGGACACATAGGACAGTCGATCTGGCACCAATTTCGCATGATGACCGCTTTGTGCCGCCAGAGCAGCCGCTGGCTTCTGAGGAGCCCTAGGCCAAATAGGCCCCTGGGAAGCACTCTTCACATTCATAACAAGGGCAACGCACTCCTTTCTGGGTTGCCTATAGAGAGGGTTCCAGTCGTCAAAGAGCCTCGCGCAAGCAGCGTCTGGCAGACTCTTTGCAAGTGGATCGGCCTCAGGAACTGAAACAGAACTGCACTGCTAATACACAATGTGCTGACGATTCAGTCCGGGACACAGGACAGCACTCTCACAGAAGCAAAAGCTGAGCTTTTCATCCAGCCTGAAGACCAGTACATTTTTCATACTTAACACGGTTAGGTATGTGCAAGAGCCATGGTCACAGAGGCCTAGCTAAGGGACTGAAATTCTTACCCAGTTTATCCTATGCAGAGGTGCCCGTGCCCAAAGGGTCTCCATGGAAGGGCCCTGTGGGTCCCGTGTGTTTCGTTGAGGTAGTCAGAGACTACTGAGGATAACCTTATGAGCTCCAGTTTGAAACCGGGCAACCCTGGCAAAACCTTAATTTCGTCCGTGGGAGGCGAGACAGTGGCGGTTTGAAAGCTGCCTGAAAAACACTCCTGCTGCCCATCTTCTCTTTGCTACCTGACGGCGTCCCGAAAGAACTGTGAGTGTACTCGTATGAGGCATGCTGGTCTCAGTTCCTTGCTGGGAGCTCCTCCAGGAGCACACTGGAGCTTGCTGGCCAAAAAATTGGACCCCTGGTCTCAAGTAAAAGTCCGGATTTCTCCCATAGTATGCTTAGGTATGCCACAGTAGCGGAGAAGCATGGGTTCAAGGAATGCTGACACACTGTTGCGTCTTTCACGACTCATCGTGCAATCACGTTCGTTGTAACATCTGTGAAAGGGCACTGAATGCCATCCAACTCTTCTGTTGTGTTTGAGCCAACAGAAGCAAATGGGTTCGTTTGCTTTAATGCTGTGAATGTGCAGCGGTAATGGCAAAGCCCTGCCCAGATCGCTCGACAGCTCTCGATTGTACAGCATTCCAACGGCCTCAGGAACGCCGTTCCAAGCAGCCTTACATTCCATGCTGGTATGCCCCAGGGAGGCCTTTGGATTCTTCTGAGAAACACCACCGTGCCTCACAAATGAAACCTGTGGGCTCCCAAGAGGTGCCTCCCTGCGGCAGTCGGAAGCTACATGTGGAGTTCCAGCCTGAAAACAACGGACAGCTTTCCCTGTGACAAGGCTGGACTTCTGGGACCCTCCAGATTCACCAAGGCCTAACTTTTGCACGGCGGGGGAATGCTCTTCTGCACGTACAGCACTCCCCACGTGAAAACCTTTCTTAGCAGAAGGAGGCAGTCTTTCCCTAGTACTAGAGGGCTAGGCAGAATCTTCAGATAAACATGCTGTGTCATCAAGCGTGAAAGGGGGACACTGATGGGAACGGTCGCATTCTCCCGGTTTGGAAGCGACTTGCTTTGGTCTTCCAAGCTGCCTGAACAGCACTAGCGGCCCAACTTCTCTTCACTGCAGGATTGTCGCTGTGGGCCAAGGCTGCGTTCTCTCAATGTCAATAATGTGCTGGCAATTCCTTTCTAGAAATTCATCCCACTGCACTCCAGATTCAGCTCCGGCCAAATGAAAGGTGACCTAAGGCCTCAAGGTAAGGTCCAGTGTTTCACATCAGCAGAGTTGGGTGTGCAGTGGTATCCACGAAGCCATACTCTGAAATGGAGTGCCTTAACTCTGCTATGCGCCTGGGGACACATAGGACAGTCGATCTGGCACCAATTTCGCATGATGACCGCTTTGTGCCGCCAGAGCGGCCGCTGGCTTCTGAGGAGCCCTAGGCCAAATAGGCCCCCGGGAAGCACTCTTCACATTCATAGCAAGGGCAACGCACTCCTTTCTGGGTTGCCTATGGAGAGTGTTCCAGTCGTCAAAGAGCCTCGCGCAAGCAGCGCCTGGCAGACTCTCTTTGCAAGTGGATCGGTCTCGGTGACTGAAACAGAACTGCACTGCTAATACACATTGTGCTGACGATTCAGTCCGGGACACAGGACAGCACTCTCACAGAAGCAAAAGCTGAGCTTTTCATCCACCCTGAAGACCAGTACATTTTTCACACTTAACACTGTTAGGTATGTGCAAGAGCCATGGTCACAGAGGCCAAGCGAAGGTACTGAAATACTTACCCAGCTCATCCTATGCAGAGGTGTCCGTGCCCAAAGGGTCTCCATGGAAGGGCCCTGTGGGTCCCGTGTGTTTCCTTGAGGTAGTCAGAGACTACTGAGGATAACCTTATGAGCTCCAGTTTGAAAACGGGCAACCCTGGCAAAACCTTAATTTCGTCCGTGGTAGGCGAGACAGTGGCGGTTTGAAAGCTGCCTGAAAAACACTCCTGCTGCCCATCTTCTCTTTGCTGCCTGACGGCGTCCCGAAAGAACTGTGAGTGTACTCGTATGAGGCATGCTGGTCTCAGTTCCTTGCTGGGAGCTCCTCCAGGAGCACACTGGAGCTTGCCGGCCAAAAAATTGGACCCCTGGTCTCAAGTAAAAGTTCAGATTTCTTCCATAGTAAGCTTAGGTATGCTATAGTAGCGGAGAAGCATGTGTTCAAGGAATGCTGCCACACTGTTGCGTCTTTCACGACTCCTTGTGCACTCACGTTCGTTGTAACATCTTTGAAAGGGCACTGAATGCCGTCCAACTCTTCTGTTGCGTTTGAGCCAACAGAAGCAAATGGGTTCGTTTGCTTTAACGCTGTGAATGTGCAGCGGTAATGGCAAAGCCCTGCCCGGATCGCTCGACAGCTCTCGTTTGTACAGCATTCCAACGGCCTCAGGAACGCCGTTCCAAGCAGCCTTACATTCCATGCTGGTGTGCCCCAGGGAGGCCTTTGGATTCTTCTGAGAAACACCACCGTGCCTCACAAATGAAACCTGTGGGCTCCCAAGAGATGCCTCCCTGCGGCAGTCGGAAGCTACATGTTGAGTTCCAGCCTGAAAACAACGGACAGCTTTCCCTGTGACAAGGCTGGACTTCTGGGACCCTCCAGATTCACCAAGGCCTAACTTTTGCACGGCGGGGGAATGCTCTTCTGCACGTACAGCACTCCCCACGTGAAAACCTTTCTTAGCAGAAGGAGGCAGTCTTTCCCTAGTACTAGAGGGCTAGGCAGAATCTTCAGATAAACATGCTGTGTCATCAAGCGTGAAAGGGGGACACTGATGGGAACGGTCGCATTCTCCCGGTTTGGAAGCGACTTGCTTTGGTCTTCCAAGCTGTCTGAACAGCACTAGCGGCCCAACTTCTCTTCACTGCAGGATTGTCGCTGTGGGCCAAGGCTGCGTTCTCTCAATGTCAATAATGTGCTGGCAATTCCTTTCTAGAAATTCATCCCACTGCACTCCAGATTCAGCTCCGGCCAAATGAAAGGTGACCTAAGGCCTCAAGGTAAGGTCCAGTGTTTCACATCAGCAGAGTTGGGTGTGCAGTGGTATCCACGAAGCCATACTCTGAAATGGAGTGCCTTAACTCTGCTATGCCCCTGGGGACACATAGGACAGTCGATCTGGCACCAATTTCGCATGATGACCGCTTTGTGCCGCCAGAGCGGCCGCTGGCTTCTGAGGAGCCCTAGGCCAAATAGGCCCCTGGGAAGCACTCTTCACATTCATAACAAGGGCAACGCACTCCTTTCTGGGTTGCCTATAGAGAGGGTTCCAGTCGTCAAAGAGCCTCGCGCAAGCAGCGTCTGGCAGACTCTTTTGCAAGTGGATCGGCCTCAGGAACTGAAACAGAACTGCACTGCTAATACACAATGTGCTGACGATTCAGTCCGGGACACAGGACAGCACTCTCACAGAAGCAAAAGCTGAGCTTTTCATCCAGCCTGAAGACCAGTACATTTTTCATACTTAACACGGTTAGGTATGTGCAAGAGCCATGGTCACAGAGGCCTAGCTAAGGGACTGAAATTCTTACCCATTTTATCCTATGCAGAGGTGCCCGTGCCCAAAGGGTCTCCATGGAAGGGCCCTGTGGGTCCCGTGTGTTTCGTTGAGGTAGTCAGAGACTACTGAGGATAACCTTATGAGCTCCAGTTTGAAACCGGGCAACCCTGGCAAAACCTTAATTTCGTCCGTGGGAGGCGAGACAGTGGCGGTTTGAAAGCTGCCTGAAAAACACTCCTGCTGCCCATCTTCTCTTTGCTACCTGACGGCGTCCCGAAAGAACTGTGAGTGTACTCGTATGAGGCATGCTGGTCTCAGTTCCTTGCTGGGAGCTCCTCCAGGAGCACACTGGAGCTTGCTGGCCAAAAAATTGGACCCCTGGTCTCAAGTAAAAGTCCGGATTTCTCCCATAGTATGCTTAGGTATGCCACAGTAGCGGAGAAGCATGGGTTCAAGGAATGCTGACACACTGTTGCGTCTTTCACGACTCATCGTGCAATCACGTTCGTTGTAACATCTGTGAAAGGGCACTGAATGCCATCCAACTCTTCTGTTGTGTTTGAGCCAACAGAAGCAAATGGGTTCGTTTGCTTTAATGCTGTGAATGTGCAGCGGTAATGGCAAAGCCCTGCCCAGATCGCTCGACAGCTCTCGATTGTACAGCATTCCAACGGCCTCAGGAACGCCGTTCCAAGCAGCCTTACATTCCATGCTGGTATGCCCCAGGGAGGCCTTTGGATTCTTCTGAGAAACACCACCGTGCCTCACAAATGAAACCTGTGGGCTCCCAAGAGGTGCCTCCCTGCGGCAGTCGGAAGCTACATGTGGAGTTCCAGCCTGAAAACAACGGACAGCTTTCCCTGTGACAAGGCTGGACTTCTGGGACCCTCCAGATTCACCAAGGCCTAACTTTTGCACGGCGGGGGAATGCTCTTCTGCACGTACAGCACTCCCCACGTGAAAACCTTTCTTAGCAGAAGGAGGCAGTCTTTCCCTAGTACTAGAGGGCTAGGCAGAATCTTCAGATAAACATGCTGTGTCATCAAGCGTGAAAGGGGGACACTGATGGGAACGGTCGCATTCTCCCGGTTTGGAAGCGACTTGCTTTGGTCTTCCAAGCTGCCTGAACAGCACTAGCGGCCCCACTTCTCTTCACTGCAGGATTGTCGCTGTGGGCCAAGGCTGCGTTCTCTCAATGTCAATAATGTGCTGGCAATTCCTTTCTAGAAATTCATCCCACTGCACTCCAGATTCAGCTCCGGCCAAATGAAAGGTGACCTAAGGCCTCAAGGTAAGGTCCAGTGTTTCACATCAGCAGAGTTGGGTGTGCAGTGGTATCCACGAAGCCATACTCTGAAATGGAGTGCCTTAACTCTGCTATGCGCCTGGGGACACATAGGACAGTCGATCTGGCACCAATTTCGCATGATGACCGCTTTGTGCCGCCAGAGCGGCCGCTGGCTTCTGAGGAGCCCTAGGACAAATAGGCCCCCGGGAAGCACTCTTCACATTCATAGCAAGGGCAACGCACTCCTTTCTGGGTTGCCTATGGAGAGTGTTCCAGTCGTCAAAGAGCCTCGCGCAAGCAGCGCCTGGCAGACTCTCTTTGCAAGTGGATCGGTCTCGGTGACTGAAACAGAACTGCACTGCTAATACACATTGTGCTGACGATTCAGTCCGGGACACAGGACAGCACTCTCACAGAAGCAAAAGCTGAGCTTTTCATCCACCCTGAAGACCAGTACATTTTTCACACTTAACACTGTTAGGTATGTGCAAGAGCCATGGTCACAGAGGCCAAGCGAAGGTACTGAAATACTTACCCAGCTCATCCTATGCAGAGGTGTCCGTGCCCAAAGGGTCTCCATGGAAGGGCCCTGTGGGTCCCGTGTGTTTCCTTGAGGTAGTCAGAGACTACTGAGGATAACCTTATGAGCTCCAGTTTGAAACCGGGCAACCCTGGCAAAACCTTAATTTCGTCCGTGGTAGGCGAGACAGTGGCGGTTTGAAAGCTGCCTGAAAAACACTCCTGCTGCCCATCTTCTCTTTGCTGCCTGACGGCGTCCCGAAAGAACTGTGAGTGTAATCGTATGAGGCATGCTGGTCTCAGTTCCTTGCTGGGAGCTCCTCCCTGAGCACACTGGAGCTTGCCGGCCAAAAAATTGGACCCCTGGTCTCAAGTAAAAGTTCAGATTTCTTCCATAGTAAGCTTAGGTATGCTATAGTAGCGGAGAAGCATGTGTTCAAGGAATGCTGCCACACTGTTGCGTCTTTCACGACTCCTTGTGCACTCACGTTCGTTGTAACATCTTTGAAAGGGCACTGAATGCCGTCCAACTCTTCTGTTGCGTTTGAGCCAACAGAAGCAAATGGGTTCGTTTGCTTTAACGCTGTGAATGTGCAGCGGTAATGGCAAAGCCCTGCCCGGATCGCTCGACAGCTCTCGTTTGTACAGCATTCCAACGGCCTCAGGAACGCCGTTCCAAGCAGCCTTACATTCCATGCTGGTGTGCCCCAGGGAGGCCTTTGGATTCTTCTGAGAAACACCACCGTGCCTCACAAATGAAACCTGTGGGCTCCCAAGAGATGCCTCCCTGCGGCAGTCGGAAGCTACATGTTGAGTTCCAGCCTGAAAACAACGGACAGCTTTCCCTGTGACAAGGCTGGACTTCTGGGACCCTCCAGATTCACCAAGGCCTAACTTTTGCACGGCGGGGGAATGCTCTTCTGCACGTACAGCACTCCCCACGTGAAAACCTTTCTTAGCAGAAGGAGGCAGTCTTTCCCTAGTACTAGAGGGCTAGGCAGAATCTTCAGATAAACATGCTGTGTCATCAAGCGTGAAAGGGGGACACTGATGGGAACGGTCGCATTCTCCCGATTTGGAAGCGACTTGCTTTGGTCTTCCAAGCTGCCTGAACAGCACTAGCGGCCCAACTTCTCTTCACTGCAGGATTGTCGCTGTGGGCCAAGGCTGCGTTCTCTCAATGTCAATAATGTGCTGGCAATTCCTTTCTAGAAACTCATCCCACTGCACTCCAGATTCAGCTCCTGCCAAATGAAAGGTGACCTAAGGCCTCAAAGTAAGGTCCAGTGTTTCACATCAGCAGAGTTGGGTGTGCAGTGGTATCCACGAAGCCATACTCTGAAATGGAGTGCCTTAACTCTGCTATGCGCCTGGGGACACATAGGACAGTCGATCTGGCACCAATTTCGCATGATGACCGCTTTGTGCCGCCAGAGCGGCCGCTGGCTTCTGAGGAGCCCTAGGCCAAATAGGCCCCCGGGAAGCACTCTTCACATTCATAGCAAGGGCAACGCACTCCTTTCTGGGTTGCCTATGGAGAGCGTTCCAGTCGTCAAAGAGCCTCGCGCAAGCAGCGCCTGGCAGACTCTCTTTGCAAGTGGATCGGTCTCGGTGACTGAAACAGAACTGCACTGCTAATACACATTGTGCTGACGATTCAGTCCGGGACACAGGACAGCACTCTCACAGAAGCAAAAGCTGAGCTTTTCATCCACCCTGAAGACCAGTACATTTTTCACACTTAACACTGTTAGGTATGTGCAAGAGCCATGGTCACAGAGGCCAAGCGAAGGTACTGAAATACTTACCCAGCTCATCCTATGCAGAGGTGTCCGTGCCCAAAGGGTCTCCATGGAAGGGCCCTGTGGGTCCCGTGTGTTTCCTTGAGGTAGTCAGAGACTACTGAGGATAACCTTATGAGCTCCAGTTTGAAACCGGGCAACCCTGGCAAAACCTTAATTTCGTCCGTGGGAGGCGAGACAGTGGCGGTTTGAAAGCTGCCTGAAAAACACTCCTGCTGCCCATCTTCTCTTTGCTGCCTGACGGCGTCCCGAAAGAACTGTGAGTGTACTCGTATGAGGCATGCTGGTCTCAGTTCCTTGCTGGGAGCTCCTCCAGGAGCACACTGGAGCTTGCCGGCCAAAAAATTGGACCCCTGGTCTCAAGTAAAAGTTCAGATTTCTTCCATAGTAAGCTTAGGTATGCTATAGTAGCGGAGAAGCATGTGTTCAAGGAATGCTGCCACACTGTTGCGTCTTTCACGACTCCTTGTGCACTCACGTTCGTTGTAACATCTTTGAAAGGGCACTGAATGCCGTCCAACTCTTCTGTTGCGTTTGAGCCAACAGAAGCAAATGGGTTCGTTTGCTTTAACGCTGTGAATGTGCAGCGGTAATGGCAAAGCCCTGCCCGGATCGCTCGACAGCTCTCGTTTGTACAGCATTCCAACGGCCTCAGGAACGCCGTTCCAAGCAGCCTTACATTCCATGCTGGTGTGCCCCAGGGAGGCCTTTGGATTCTTCTGAGAAACACCACCGTGCCTCACAAATGAAACCTGTGGGCTCCCAAGAGATGCCTCCCTGCGGCAGTCGGAAGCTACATGTTGAGTTCCAGCCTGAAAACAACGGACAGCTTTCCCTGTGACAAGGCTGGACTTCTGGGACCCTCCAGATTCACCAAGGCCTAACTTTTGCACGGCGGGGGAATGCTCTTCTGCACGTACAGCACTCCCCACGTGAAAACCTTTCTTAGCAGAAGGAGGCAGTCTTTCCCTAGTACTAGAGGGCTAGGCAGAATCTTCAGATAAACATGCTGTGTCATCAAGCGTGAAAGGGGGACACTGATGGGAACGGTCGCATTCTCCCGGTTTGGAAGGGACTTGCTTTGGTCTTCCAAGCTGCCTGAACAGCACTAGCGGCCCAACTTCTTTTCACTGCAGGATTGTCGCTGTGGGCCAAGGCTGCGTTCTCTCAATGTCAATAATGTGCTGGCAATTCCTTTCTAGAAATTCATCCCACTGCACTCCAGATTCAGCTCCGGCCAAATGAAAGGTGACCTAAGGCCTCAAGGTAAGGTCCAGTGTTTCACATCAGCAGAGTTGGGTGTGCAGTGGTATCCACGAAGCCATACTCTGAAATGGAGTGCCTTAACTCTGCTATGCCCCTGGGGACACATAGGACAGTCGATCTGGCACCAATTTCGCATGATGACCGCTTTGTGCCGCCAGAGCGGCCGCTGGCTTCTGAGGAGCCCTAGGCCAAATAGGCCCCCGGGAAGCACTCTTCACATTCATAACAAGGGCAACGCACTCCTTTCTGGGTTGCCTATGGAGAGTGTTCCAGTCGTCAAAGAGCCTCGCGCAAGCAGCGTCTGGCAGACTCTCTTTGCAAGTGGATCGGCCTCAGGGACTGAAACAGAACTGCACTGCTAATACACAATGTGCTGACGATTCAGTCCGGGACACAGGACAGCACTCTCACAGAAGCAAAAGCTGAGCTTTTCATCCAGCCTGAAGACCAGTACATTTTTCACACTTAACACTGTTAGGTATGTGCAAGAGCCATGGTCACCGAGGCCTAGCTAAGGGACTGAAATTCTTACCCAGTTCATCCTATGCAGAGGTGCCCGTGCCCAAAGGGTCTCCATGGAAGGGCCCTGTGGGTCCCGTGTGTTTCCTTGAGGTAGTCAGAGACTACTGAGGATAACCTTATGAGCTCCAGTTTGAAACCGGGCAACCCTGGCAAAACCTTAATTTCGTCCGTGGTAGGCGAGACAGTGGCGGTTTGAAAGCTGCCTGAAAAACACTCCTGCTGCCCATCTTCTCTTTGCTGGCTGACGGCGTCCCGAAAGAACTGTGAGTGTACTCGTATGAGGCATGCTGGTCTCAGTTCCTTGCTGGGAGCTCCTCCAGGAGCACACTGGAGCTTGCCGGCCAAAAAATTGGACCCCTGGTCTCAAGTAAAAGTTCAGATTTCTTCCATAGTAAGCTTAAGTATGCCATAGTAGCGGAGAAGCATGTGTTCAAGGAATGCTGCCACACTGTTGCGTCTTTCACGACTCCTTGTGCACTCACGTTCGTTGTAACATTTTTGAAAGGGCACTGAATGCCGTCCAACTCTTCTGTTGCGTTTGAGCCAACAGAAGCAAATGGGTTCGTTTGCTTTAACGCTGTGAATGTGCAGCGGTAATGGCAAAGCCCTGCCCGGATCGCTCGACAGCTCTCATTTGTACAGCATTCCAATGGCCTCAGGAACGCCGTTCCAAGCAGCCTTACATTCCATGCTGGTGTGCCCCAGGGAGGCCTTTGGATTCTTCTGAGAAACACCACCGTGCCTCACAAATGAAACCTGTGGGCTCCCAAGAGATGCCTCCCTGCGGCAGTCGGAAGCTACATGTTGAGTTCCAGCCTGAAAACAACGGACAGCTTTCCCTGTGACAAGGCTGGACTTCTGGGACCCTCCAGATTCACCAAGGCCTAACTTTTGCACGGCGGGGGAATGCTCTTCTGCACGTACAGCACTCCCCACGTGAAAACCTTTCTTAGCAGAAGGAGGCAGTCTTTCCCTAGTACTAGAGGGCTAGGCAGAATCTTCAGATAAACATGCTGTGTCATCAAGCGTGAAAGGGGGACACTGATGGGAACGGTAGCATTCTCCCGGTTTGGAAGTGAGTTGCTTTGGGCTTCCAAGCTGCCTGAACAGCACTAGCGGCCCCACTTCTCCTCACTGCAGGATTGTCGCTGTGGGCCAAGGCTGCGTTCTCTCAATGTCAATAATGTGCTGGCAATTCCTTTCTAGAAACTCATCCCACTGCACTCCAGATTCAGCTCCTGCCAAATGAAAGGTGACCTAAGGCCTCAAGGTAAGGTCCAGTGTTTCACATCAGCAGAGTTGGGTGTGCAGTGGTATCCATGAAGCCATACTCTGAAATGGATTGCCTTAACTCTGCTATGCGCCTGGGGACACATAGGACAGTCGATCGTGCACCAATTTCGCATGATGACCGCTGTGTGCCGCCAGAGCGGCCGCTGGCTTCTGAGGAGCCCTAGGCCAAATAGGCCCCTGGGAAGCACTCTTCACATTCATAGCAAGGGCAACGCACTCCTTTCTGGGTTGCCTATGGAGAGTGTTCCAGTCGTCAAAGAGCCTCGCGCAAGAAGCGCCTGGCAGACTCTCTTTGCAAGTGGATCGGTCTCGGTGACTGAAACAGAACTGCACTGCTAATACACATTGTGCTGACGATTCAGTCCGGGACACAGGACAGCACTCTCACAGAAGCAAAAGCTGAGCTTTTCATCCAGCCTGAAGACCAGTACATTTTTCACACTTAACACTGTTAGGTATGTGCAAGAGCCATGGTCACAGAGGCCTAGCGACGGTACTGAAATACTTACCCAGCTCATCCTATGCAGAGGTGTCCGTGCCCAAAGGGTCTCCATGGAAGGGCCCTGTGGGTCCCGTGTGTTTCCTTGAGGTAGTCAGAGACTACTGAGGATAACCTTATGAGCTCCAGTTTGAAACCGGGCAACCCTGGCAAAACCTTAATTTCGTCCGTGGTAGGCGAGACAGTGGCGGTTTGAAAGCTGCCTGAAAAACACTCCTGCTGCCCATCTTCTCTTTGCTGCCTGACGGCGTCCCGAAAGAACTGTGAGTGTACTCGTATGAGGCATGCTGCTCTCAGTTCCTTGCTGGGAGCTCCTCCAGGAGCACACTGGAGCTTGCCGGCCAAAAAATTGGACCCCTGGTCTCAAGTAAAAGTTCAGATTTCTTCCATAGTAAGCTTAAGTATGCCATAGTAGCGGAGAAGCATGTGTTCAAGGAATGCTGCCACACTGTTGCGTCTTTCACGACTCCTTGTGCACTCACGTTCGTTGTAACATTTTTGAAAGGGCACTGAATGCCGTCCAACTCTTCTGTTGCGTTTGAGCCAACAGAAGCAAATGGGTTCGTTTGCTTTAACGCTGTGAATGTGCAGCGGTAATGGCAAAGCCCTGCCCGGATCGCTCGACAGCTCTCATTTGTACAGCATTCCAATGGCCTCAGGAACGCCGTTCCAAGCAGCCTTACATTCCATGCTGGTGTGCCCCAGGGAGGCCTTTGGATTCTTCTGAGAAACACCACCGTGCCTCACAAATGAAACCTGTGGGCTCCCAAGAGATGCCTCCCTGCGGCAGTCGGAAGCTACATGTTGAGTTCCAGCCTGAAAACAACGGACAGCTTTCCCTGTGACAAGGCTGGACTTCTGGGACCCTCCAGATTCACCAAGGCCTAACTTTTGCACGGCGGGGGAATGCTCTTCTGCACGTACAGCACTCCCCACGTGAAAACCTTTCTTAGCAGAAGGAGGCAGTCTTTCCCTAGTACTAGAGGGCTAGGCAGAATCTTCAGATAAACATGCTGTGTCATCAAGCGTGAAAGGGGGACACTGATGGGAACGGTCGCATTCTCCCGGTTTGGAAGGGACTTGCTTTGGTCTTCCAAGCTGCCTGAACAGCACTAGCGGCCCAACTTCTTTTCACTGCAGGATTGTCGCTGTGGGCCAAGGCTGCGTTCTCTCAATGTCAATAATGTGCTGGCAATTCCTTTCTAGAAATTCATCCCACTGCACTCCAGATTCAGCTCCGGCCAAATGAAAGGTGACCTAAGGCCTCAAGGTAAGGTCCAGTGTTTCACATCAGCAGAGTTGGGTGTGCAGTGGTATCCACGAAGCCATACTCTGAAATGGAGTGCCTTAACTCTGCTATGCCCCTGGGGACACATAGGACAGTCGATCTGGCACCAATTTCGCATGATGACCGCTTTGTGCCGCCAGAGCGGCCGCTGGCTTCTGAGGAGCCCTAGGCCAAATAGGCCCCCGGGAAGCACTCTTCACATTCATAACAAGGGCAACGCACTCCTTTCTGGGTTGCCTATGGAGAGTGTTCCAGTCGTCAAAGAGCCTCGCGCAAGCAGCGTCTGGCAGACTCTCTTTGCAAGTGGATCGGCCTCAGGGACTGAAACAGAACTGCACTGCTAATACACAATGTGCTGACGATTCAGTCCGGGACACAGGACAGCACTCTCACAGAAGCAAAAGCTGAGCTTTTCATCCAGCCTGAAGACCAGTACATTTTTCACACTTAACACTGTTAGGTATGTGCAAGAGCCATGGTCACCGAGGCCTAGCTAAGGGACTGAAATTCTTACCCAGTTCATCCTATGCAGAGGTGCCCGTGCCCAAAGGGTCTCCATGGAAGGGCCCTGTGGGTCCCGTGTGTTTCCTTGAGGTAGTCAGAGACTACTGAGGATAACCTTATGAGCTCCAGTTTGAAACCGGGCAACCCTGGCAAAACCTTAATTTCGTCCGTGGTAGGCGAGACAGTGGCGGTTTGAAAGCTGCCTGAAAAACACTCCTGCTGCCCATCTTCTCTTTGCTGGCTGACGGCGTCCCGAAAGAACTGTGAGTGTACTCGTATGAGGCATGCTGGTCTCAGTTCCTTGCTGGGAGCTCCTCCAGGAGCACACTGGAGCTTGCCGGCCAAAAAATTGGACCCCTGGTCTCAAGTAAAAGTTCAGATTTCTTCCATAGTAAGCTTAAGTATGCCATAGTAGCGGAGAAGCATGTGTTCAAGGAATGCTGCCACACTGTTGCGTCTTTCACGACTCCTTGTGCACTCACGTTCGTTGTAACATTTTTGAAAGGGCACTGAATGCCGTCCAACTCTTCTGTTGCGTTTGAGCCAACAGAAGCAAATGGGTTCGTTTGCTTTAACGCTGTGAATGTGCAGCGGTAATGGCAAAGCCCTGCCCGGATCGCTCGACAGCTCTCATTTGTACAGCATTCCAATGGCCTCAGGAACGCCGTTCCAAGCAGCCTTACATTCCATGCTGGTGTGCCCCAGGGAGGCCTTTGGATTCTTCTGAGAAACACCACCGTGCCTCACAAATGAAACCTGTGGGCTCCCAAGAGATGCCTCCCTGCGGCAGTCGGAAGCTACATGTTGAGTTCCAGCCTGAAAACAACGGACAGCTTTCCCTGTGACAAGGCTGGACTTCTGGGACCCTCCAGATTCACCAAGGCCTAACTTTTGCACGGCGGGGGAATGCTCTTCTGCACGTACAGCACTCCCCACGTGAAAACCTTTCTTAGCAGAAGGAGGCAGTCTTTCCCTAGTACTAGAGGGCTAGGCAGAATCTTCAGATAAACATGCTGTGTCATCAAGCGTGAAAGGGGGACACTGATGGGAACGGTAGCATTCTCCCGGTTTGGAAGTGAGTTGCTTTGGGCTTCCAAGCTGCCTGAACAGCACTAGCGGCCCCACTTCTCCTCACTGCAGGATTGTCGCTGTGGGCCAAGGCTGCGTTCTCTCAATGTCAATAATGTGCTGGCAATTCCTTTCTAGAAACTCATCCCACTGCACTCCAGATTCAGCTCCTGCCAAATGAAAGGTGACCTAAGGCCTCAAGGTAAGGTCCAGTGTTTCACATCAGCAGAGTTGGGTGTGCAGTGGTATCCATGAAGCCATACTCTGAAATGGATTGCCTTAACTCTGCTATGCGCCTGGGGACACATAGGACAGTCGATCGTGCACCAATTTCGCATGATGACCGCTGTGTGCCGCCAGAGCGGCCGCTGGCTTCTGAGGAGCCCTAGGCCAAATAGGCCCCTGGGAAGCACTCTTCACATTCATAGCAAGGGCAACGCACTCCTTTCTGGGTTGCCTATGGAGAGTGTTCCAGTCGTCAAAGAGCCTCGCGCAAGAAGCGCCTGGCAGACTCTCTTTGCAAGTGGATCGGTCTCGGTGACTGAAACAGAACTGCACTGCTAATACACATTGTGCTGACGATTCAGTCCGGGACACAGGACAGCACTCTCACAGAAGCAAAAGCTGAGCTTTTCATCCAGCCTGAAGACCAGTACATTTTTCACACTTAACACTGTTAGGTATGTGCAAGAGCCATGGTCACCGAGGCCTAGCTAAGGGACTGAAATACTTACCCAGCTCATCCTATGCAGAGGTGTCCGTGCCCAAAGGGTCTCCATGGAAGGGCCCTGTGGGTCCCGTGTGTTTCCTTGAGGTAGTCAGAGACTACTGAGGATAACCTTATGAGCTCCAGTTTGAAACCGGGCAACCCTGGCAAAACCTTAATTTCGTCCGTGGTAGGCGAGACAGTGGCGGTTTGAAAGCTGCCTGAAAAACACTCCTGCTGCCCATCTTCTCTTTGCTGCCTGACGGCGTCCCGAAAGAACTGTGAGTGTACTCGTATGAGGCATGCTGCTCTCAGTTCCTTGCTGGGAGCTCCTCCAGGAGCACACTGGAGCTTGCCGGCCAAAAAATTGGACCCCTGGTCTCAAGTAAAAGTTCAGATTTCTTCCATAGTAAGCTTAGGTATGCCATAGTAGCGGAGAAGCATGGGTTCAAGGAATGCTGCCACACTGTTGCGTCTTTCACGACTCCTTGTGCACTCACGTTCCTTGTAACATCTTTGAAAGGGCACTGAATGCCGTCCAACTCTTCTGTTGCGTTTGAGCCAACAGAAGCAAATGGGTTCGTTTGCTTTAACGCTGTGAATGTGCAGCGGTAATGGCAAAGCCCTGCCCGGATCGCTCGACAGCTCTCGTTTGTACAGCATTCCAACGGCCTCAGGAACGCCGTTCCAAGCAGCCTTACATTCCATGCTGGTGTGCCCCAGGGAGGCCTTTGGATTCTTCTGAGAAACACCACCGTGCCTCACAAATGAAACCTGTGGGCTCCCAAGAGATGCCTCCCTGCGGCAGTCGGAAGCTACATGTTGAGTTCCAGCCTGAAAACAACGGACAGCTTTCCCTGTGACAAGGCTGGACTTCTGGGACCCTCCAGATTCACCAAGGCCTAACTTTTGCACGGCGGGGGAATGCTCTTCTGCACGTACAGCACTCCCCACGTGAAAACCTTTCTTAGCAGAAGGAGGCAGTCTTTCCCTAGTACTAGAGGGCTAGGCAGAATCTTCAGATAAACATGCTGTGTCATCAAGCGTGAAAGGGGGACACTGATGGGAACGGTCGCATTCTCCCGGTTTGGAAGGGACTTGCTTTGTTCCTCCAAGCTGCCTGAACAGCACTAGCGGCCCAACTTCTCTTCACTGCAGGATTGTCGCTGTGGGCCAAGGCTGCGTTCTCTCAATGTCAATAATGTGCTGGCAATTCCTTTCTAGAAATTCATCCCACTGCACTCCAGATTCAGCTCCGGCCAAATGAAAGGTGACCTAAGGCCTCAAGGTAAGGTCCAGTGTTTCACATCAGCAGAGTTGGGTGTGCAGTGGTATCCACGAAGCCATACTCTGAAATGGAGTGCCTTAACTCTGCTATGCCCCTGGGGACACATAGGACAGTCGATCTGGCACCAATTTCGCATGATGACCGCTTTGTGCCGCCAGAGCGGCCGCTGGCTTCTGAGGAGCCCTAGGTCAAATAGGCCCCCGGGAAGCACTCTTCACATTCATAACAAGGGCAACGCACTCCTTTCTGGGTTGCCTACGGAGAGTGTTCCAGTCGTCAAAGAGCCTCGCGCAAGCAGCGTCTGGCAGACTCTCTTTGCAAGTGGATCGGCCTCAGGGACTGAAACAGAACTGCACTGCTAATACACAATGTGCTGACGATTCAGTCCGGGACACAGGACAGCACTCTCACAGAAGCAAAAGCTGAGCTTTTCATCCAGCCTGAAGACCAGTACATTTTTCACACTTAACACTGTTAGGTATGTGCAAGAGCCATGGTCACCGAGGCCTAGCTAAGGGACTGAAATTCTTACCCAGTTCATCCTATGCAGAGGTGCCCGTGCCCAAAGGGTCTCCATGGAAGGGCCCTGTGGGTCCCGTGTGTTTCCTTGAGGTAGTCAGAGACTACTGAGGATAACCTTATGAGCTCCAGTTTGAAACCGGGCAACCCTGGCAAAACCTTAATTTCGTCCGTGGTAGGCGAGACAGTGGCGGTTTGAAAGCTGCCTGAAAAACACTCCTGCTGCCCATCTTCTCTTTGCTGGCTGACGGCGTCCCGAAAGAACTGTGAGTGTACTCGTATGAGGCATGCTGGTCTCAGTTCCTTGCTGGGAGCTCCTCCAGGAGCACACTGGAGCTTGCCGGCCAAAAAATTGGACCCCTGGTCTCAAGTAAAAGTTCAGATTTCTTCCATAGTAAGCTTAAGTATGCCATAGTAGCGGAGAAGCATGTGTTCAAGGAATGCTGCCACACTGTTGCGTCTTTCACGACTCCTTGTGCACTCACGTTCGTTGTAACATTTTTGAAAGGGCACTGAATGCCGTCCAACTCTTCTGTTGCGTTTGAGCCAACAGAAGCAAATGGGTTCGTTTGCTTTAACGCTGTGAATGTGCAGCGGTAATGGCAAAGCCCTGCCCGGATCGCTCGACAGCTCTCATTTGTACAGCATTCCAATGGCCTCAGGAACGCCGTTCCAAGCAGCCTTACATTCCATGCTGGTGTGCCCCAGGGAGGCCTTTGGATTCTTCTGAGAAACACCACCGTGCCTCACAAATGAAACCTGTGGGCTCCCAAGAGATGCCTCCCTGCGGCAGTCGGAAGCTACATGTTGAGTTCCAGCCTGAAAACAACGGACAGCTTTCCCTGTGACAAGGCTGGACTTCTGGGACCCTCCAGATTCACCAAGGCCTAACTTTTGCACGGCGGGGGAATGCTCTTCTGCACGTACAGCACTCCCCACGTGAAAACCTTTCTTAGCAGAAGGAGGCAGTCTTTCCCTAGTACTAGAGGGCTAGGCAGAATCTTCAGATAAACATGCTGTGTCATCAAGCGTGAAAGGGGGACACTGATGGGAACGGTAGCATTCTCCCGGTTTGGAAGTGAGTTGCTTTGGGCTTCCAAGCTGCCTGAACAGCACTAGCGGCCCCACTTCTCCTCACTGCAGGATTGTCGCTGTGGGCCAAGGCTGCGTTCTCTCAATGTCAATAATGTGCTGGCAATTCCTTTCTAGAAACTCATCCCACTGCACTCCAGATTCAGCTCCTGCCAAATGAAAGGTGACCTAAGGCCTCAAGGTAAGGTCCAGTGTTTCACATCAGCAGAGTTGGGTGTGCAGTGGTATCCATGAAGCCATACTCTGAAATGGATTGCCTTAACTCTGCTATGCGCCTGGGGACACATAGGACAGTCGATCGTGCACCAATTTCGCATGATGACCGCTGTGTGCCGCCAGAGCGGCCGCTGGCTTCTGAGGAGCCCTAGGCCAAATAGGCCCCTGGGAAGCACTCTTCACATTCATAGCAAGGGCAACGCACTCCTTTCTGGGTTGCCTATGGAGAGTGTTCCAGTCGTCAAAGAGCCTCGCGCAAGAAGCGCCTGGCAGACTCTCTTTGCAAGTGGATCGGTCTCGGTGACTGAAACAGAACTGCACTGCTAATACACATTGTGCTGACGATTCAGTCCGGGACACAGGACAGCACTCTCACAGAAGCAAAAGCTGAGCTTTTCATCCAGCCTGAAGACCAGTACATTTTTCACACTTAACACTGTTAGGTATGTGCAAGAGCCATGGTCACAGAGGCCTAGCGACGGTACTGAAATACTTACCCAGCTCATCCTATGCAGAGGTGTCCGTGCCCAAAGGGTCTCCATGGAAGGGCCCTGTGGGTCCCGTGTGTTTCCTTGAGGTAGTCAGAGACTACTGAGGATAACCTTATGAGCTCCAGTTTGAAACCGGGCAACCCTGGCAAAACCTTAATTTCGTCCGTGGTAGGCGAGACAGTGGCGGTTTGAAAGCTGCCTGAAAAACACTCCTGCTGCCCATCTTCTCTTTGCTGCCTGACGGCGTCCCGAAAGAACTGTGAGTGTACTCGTATGAGGCATGCTGCTCTCAGTTCCTTGCTGGGAGCTCCTCCAGGAGCACACTGGAGCTTGCCGGCCAAAAAATTGGACCCCTGGTCTCAAGTAAAAGTTCAGATTTCTTCCATAGTAAGCTTAGGTATGCCATAGTAGCGGAGAAGCATGGGTTCAAGGAATGCTGCCACACTGTTGCGTCTTTCACGACTCCTTGTGCACTCACGTTCCTTGTAACATCTTTGAAAGGGCACTGAATGCCGTCCAACTCTTCTGTTGCGTTTGAGCCAACAGAAGCAAATGGGTTCGTTTGCTTTAACGCTGTGAATGTGCAGCGGTAATGGCAAAGCCCTGCCCGGATCGCTCGACAGCTCTCGTTTGTACAGCATTCCAACGGCCTCAGGAACGCCGTTCCAAGCAGACTTACATTCCATGCTGGTGTGCCCCAGGGAGGCCTTTGGATTCTTCTGAGAAACACCACCGTGCCTCACAAATGAAACCTGTGGGCTCCCAAGAGATGCCTCCCTGCGGCAGTCGGAAGCTACATGTTGAGTTCCAGCCTGAAAACAACGGACAGCTTTCCCTGTGACAAGGCTGGACTTCTGGGACCCTCCAGATTCACCAAGGCCTAACTTTTGCACGGCGGGGGAATGCTCTTCTGCACGTACAGCACTCCCCACGTGAAAACCTTTCTTAGCAGAAGGAGGCAGTCTTTCCCTAGTACTAGAGGGCTAGGCAGAATCTTCAGATAAACATGCTGTGTCATCAAGCGTGAAAGGGGGACACTGATGGGAACGGTCGCATTCTCCCGGTTTGGAAGGGACTTGCTTTGTTCCTCCAAGCTGCCTGAACAGCACTAGCGGCCCAACTTCTCTTCACTGCAGGATTGTCGCTGTGGGCCAAGGCTGCGTTCTCTCAATGTCAATAATGTGCTGGCAATTCCTTTCTAGAAATTCATCCCACTGCACTCCAGATTCAGCTCCGGCCAAATGAAAGGTGACCTAAGGCCTCAAGGTAAGGTCCAGTGTTTCACATCAGCAGAGTTGGGTGTGCAGTGGTATCCACGAAGCCATACTCTGAAATGGAGTGCCTTAACTCTGCTATGCCCCTGGGGACACATAGGACAGTCGATCTGGCACCAATTTCGCATGATGACCGCTTTGTGCCGCCAGAGCGGCCGCTGGCTTCTGAGGAGCCCTAGGCCAAATAGGCCCCCGGGAAGCACTCTTCACATTCATAACAAGGGCAACGCACTCCTTTCTGGGTTGCCTACGGAGAGTGTTCCAGTCGTCAAAGAGCCTCGCGCAAGCAGCGTCTGGCAGACTCTCTTTGCAAGTGGATCGGCCTCAGGGACTGAAACAGAACTGCACTGCTAATACACAATGTGCTGACGATTCAGTCCGGGACACAGGACAGCACTCTCACAGAAGCAAAAGCTGAGCTTTTCATCCAGCCTGAAGACCAGTACATTTTTCACACTTAACACTGTTAGGTATGTGCAAGAGCCATGGTCACCGAGGCCTAGCTAAGGGACTGAAATTCTTACCCAGTTCATCCTATGCAGAGGTGCCCGTGCCCAAAGGGTCTCCATGGAAGGGCCCTGTGGGTCCCGTGTGTTTCCTTGAGGTAGTCAGAGACTACTGAGGATAACCTTATGAGCTCCAGTTTGAAACCGGGCAACCCTGGCAAAACCTTAATTTCGTCCGTGGTAGGCGAGACAGTGGCGGTTTGAAAGCTGCCTGAAAAACACTCCTGCTGCCCATCTTCTCTTTGCTGCCTGACGGCGTCCCGAAAGAACTGTGAGTGTACTCGTATGAGGCATGCTGGTCTCAGTTCCTTGCTGGGAGCTCCTCCAGGAGCACACTGGAGCTTGCCGGCCAAAAAATTGGACCCCTGGTCTCAAGTAAAAGTTCAGATTTCTTCCATAGTAAGCTTAAGGATGCCATAGTAGCGGAGAAGCATGTGTTCAAGGAATGCTGCCACACTGTTGCGTCTTTCACGACTCCTTGTGCACTCACGTTCGTTGTAACATTTTTGAAAGGGCACTGAATGCCGTCCAACTCTTCTGTTGCGTTTGAGCCAACAGAAGCAAATGGGTTCATTTGCTTTAACGCTGTGAATGTGCAGCGGTAATGGCAAAGCCCTGCCCGGATCGCTCGACAGCTCTCATTTGTACAGCATTCCAATGGCCTCAGGAACGCCGTTCCAAGCAGCCTTACATTCCATGCTGGTGTGCCCCAGGGAGGCCTTTGGATTCTTCTGAGAAACACCACCGTGCCTCACAAATGAAACCTGTGGGCTCCCAAGAGATGCCTCCCTGCGGCAGTCGGAAGCTACATGTTGAGTTCCAGCCTGAAAACAACGGACAGCTTTCCCTGTGACAAGGCTGGACTTCTGGGACCCTCCAGATTCACCAAGGCCTAACTTTTGCACGGCGGGGGAATGCTCTTCTGCACGTACAGCACTCCCCACGTGAAAACCTTTCTTAGCAGAAGGAGGCAGTCTTTCCCTAGTACTAGAGGGCTAGGCAGAATCTTCAGATAAACATGCTGTGTCATCAAGCGTGAAAGGGGGACACTGATGGGAACGGTAGCATTCTCCCGGTTTGGAAGTGAGTTGCTTTGGGCTTCCAAGCTGCCTGAACAGCACTAGCGGCCCCACTTCTCCTCACTGCAGGATTGTCGCTGTGGGCCAAGGCTGCGTTCTCTCAATGTCAATAATGTGCTGGCAATTCCTTTCTAGAAACTCATCCCACTGCACTCCAGATTCAGCTCCTGCCAAATGAAAGGTGACCTAAGGCCTCAAGGTAAGGTCCAGTGTTTCACATCAGCAGAGTTGGGTGTGCAGTGGTATCCATGAAGCCATACTCTGAAATGGATTGCCTTAACTCTGCTATGCGCCTGGGGACACATAGGACAGTCGATCGTGCACCAATTTCGCATGATGACCGCTGTGTGCCGCCAGAGCGGCCGCTGGCTTCTGAGGAGCCCTAGGCCAAATAGGCCCCTGGGAAGCACTCTTCACATTCATAGCAAGGGCAACGCACTCCTTTCTGGGTTGCCTATGGAGAGTGTTCCAGTCGTCAAAGAGCCTCGCGCAAGAAGCGCCTGGCAGACTCTCTTTGCAAGTGGATCGGTCTCGGTGACTGAAACAGAACTGCACTGCTAATACACATTGTGCTGACGATTCAGTCCGGGACACAGGACAGCACTCTCACAGAAGCAAAAGCTGAGCTTTTCATCCAGCCTGAAGACCAGTACATTTTTCACACTTAACACTGTTAGGTATGTGCAAGAGCCATGGTCACAGAGGCCTAGCGATGGTACTGAAATACTTACCCAGCTCATCCTATGCAGAGGTGTCCGTGCCCAAAGGGTCTCCATGGAAGGGCCCTGTGGGTCCCGTGTGTTTCCTTGAGGTAGTCAGAGACTACTGAGGATAACCTTATGAGCTCCAGTTTGAAACCGGGCAACCCTGGCAAAACCTTAATTTCGTCCGTGGTAGGCGAGACAGTGGCGGTTTGAAAGCTGCCTGAAAAACACTCCTGCTGCCCATCTTCTCTTTGCTGCCTGACGGCGTCCCGAAAGAACTGTGAGTGTACTCGTATGAGGCATGCTGCTCTCAGTTCCTTGCTGGGAGCTCCTCCAGGAGCACACTGGAGCTTGCCGGCCAAAAAATTGGACCCCTGGTCTCAAGTAAAAGTTCAGATTTCTTCCATAGTAAGCTTAGGTATGCCATAGTAGCGGAGAAGCATGTGTTCAAGGAATGCTGCCACACTGTTGCGTCTTTCACGACTCCTTGTGCACTCACGTTCCTTGTAACATCTTTGAAAGGGCACTGAATGCCGTCCAACTCTTCTGTTGCGTTTGAGCCAACAGAAGCAAATGGGTTCGTTTGCTTTAACGCTGTGAATGTGCAGCGGTAATGGCAAAGCCCTGCCCGGATCGCTCGACAGCTCTCGTTTGTACAGCATTCCAACGGCCTCAGGAACGCCGTTCCAAGCAGCCTTACATTCCATGCTGGTGTGCCCCAGGGAGGCCTTTGGATTCTTCTGAGAAACACCACCGTGCCTCACAAATGAAACCTGTGGGCTCCCAAGAGATGCCTCCCTGCGGCAGTCGGAAGCTACATGTTGAGTTCCAGCCTGAAAACAACGGACAGCTTTCCCTGTGACAAGGCTGGACTTCTGGGACCCTCCAGATTCACCAAGGCCTAACTTTTGCACGGCGGGGGAATGCTCTTCTGCACGTACAGCACTCCCCACGTGAAAACCTTTCTTAGCAGAAGGAGGCAGTCTTTCCCTAGTACTAGAGGGCTAGGCAGAATCTTCAGATAAACATGCTGTGTCATCAAGCGTGAAAGGGGGACACTGATGGGAACGGTCGCATTCTCCCGGTTTGGAAGGGACTTGCTTTGTTCCTCCAAGCTGCCTGAACAGCACTAGCGGCCCAACTTCTCTTCACTGCAGGATTGTCGCTGTGGGCCAAGGCTGCGTTCTCTCAATGTCAATAATGTGCTGGCAATTCCTTTCTAGAAATTCATCCCACTGCACTCCAGATTCAGCTCCGGCCAAATGAAAGGTGACCTAAGGCCTCAAGGTAAGGTCCAGTGTTTCACATCAGCAGAGTTGGGTGTGCAGTGGTATCCACGAAGCCATACTCTGAAATGGAGTGCCTTAACTCTGCTATGCCCCTGGGGACACATAGGACAGTCGATCTGGCACCAATTTCGCATGATGACCGCTTTGTGCCGCCAGAGCGGCCGCTGGCTTCTGAGGAGCCCTAGGCCAAATAGGCCCCCGGGAAGCACACTTCACATTCATAACAAGGGCAACGCACTCCTTTCTGGGTTGCCTACGGAGAGTGTTCCAGTCGTCAAAGAGCCTCGCGCAAGCAGCGTCTGGCAGACTCTCTTTGCAAGTGGATCGGCCTCAGGGACTGAAACAGAACTGCACTGCTAATACACAATGTGCTGACGATTCAGTCCGGGACACAGGACAGCACTCTCACAGAAGCAAAAGCTGAGCTTTTCATCCAGCCTGAAGACCAGTACATTTTTCACACTTAACACTGTTAGGTATGTGCAAGAGCCATGGTCACCGAGGCCTAGCTAAGGGACTGAAATTCTTACCCAGTTCATCCTATGCAGAGGTGCCCGTGCCCAAAGGGTCTCCATGGAAGGGCCCTGTGGGTCCCGTGTGTTTCCTTGAGGTAGTCAGAGACTACTGAGGATAACCTTATGAGCTCCAGTTTGAAACCGGGCAACCCTGGCAAAACCTTAATTTCGTCCATGGTAGGCGAGACAGTGGCGGTTTGAAAGCTGCCTGAAAAACACTCCTGCTGCCCATCTTCTCTTTGCTGCCTGACGGCGTCCCGAAAGAACTGTGAGTGTACTCGTATGAGGCATGCTGGTCTCAGTTCCTTGCTGGGAGCTCCTCCAGGAGCACACTGGAGCTTGCCGGCCAAAAAATTGGACCCCTGGTCTCAAGTAAAAGTTCAGATTTCTTCCATAGTAAGCTTAAGGATGCCATAGTAGCGGAGAAGCATGTGTTCAAGGAATGCTGCCACACTGTTGCGTCTTTCACGACTCCTTGTGCACTCACGTTCGTTGTAACATTTTTGAAAGGGCACTGAATGCCGTCCAACTCTTCTGTTGCGTTTGAGCCAACAGAAGCAAATGGGTTCGTTTGCTTTAACGCTGTGAATGTGCAGCGGTAATGGCAAAGCCCTGCCCGGATCGCTCGACAGCTCTCATTTGTACAGCATTCCAATGGCCTCAGGAACGCCGTTCCAAGCAGCCTTACATTCCATGCTGGTGTGCCCCAGGGAGGCCTTTGGATTCTTCTGAGAAACACCACCGTGCCTCACAAATGAAACCTGTGGGCTCCCAAGAGATGCCTCCCTGCGGCAGTCGGAAGCTACATGTTGAGTTCCAGCCTGAAAACAACGGACAGCTTTCCCTGTGACAAGGCTGGACTTCTGGGACCCTCCAGATTCACCAAGGCCTAACTTTTGCACGGCGGGGGAATGCTCTTCTGCACGTACAGCACTCCCCACGTGAAAACCTTTCTTAGCAGAAGGAGGCAGTCTTTCCCTAGTACTAGAGGGCTAGGCAGAATCTTCAGATAAACATGCTGTGTCATCAAGCGTGAAAGGGGGACACTGATGGGAACGGTAGCATTCTCCCGGTTTGGAAGTGAGTTGCTTTGGGCTTCCAAGCTGCCTGAACAGCACTAGCGGCCCCACTACTCCTCACTGCAGGATTGTCGCTGTGGGCCAAGGCTGCGTTCTCTCAATGTCAATAATGTGCTGGCAATTCCTTTCTAGAAACTCATCCCACTGCACTCCAGATTCAGCTCCTGCCAAATGAAAGGCGACCTAAGGCCTCAAGGTAAGGTCCAGTGTTTCACATCAGCAGAGTTGGGTGTGCAGTGGTATCCATGAAGCCATACTCTGAAATGGATTGCCTTAACTCTGCTATGCACCTGGGGACACATAGGACAGTCGATCGTGCACCAATTTCGCATGATGACCGCTGTGTGCCGCCAGAGCGGCCGCTGGCTTCTGAGGAGCCCTAGGCCAAATAGGCCCCTGGGAAGCACTCTTCACATTCATAGCAAGGGCAACGCACTCCTGTTTGGGTTGCCTATGGAGAGTGTTCCAGTCGTCAAAGAGCCTCGCGCAAGCAGCGCCTGGCAGACTCTCTTTGCAAGTGGATCGGTCTCGGTGACTGAAACAGAACTGCACTGCTAATACACATTGTGCTGACGATTCAGTCCGGGACACAGGACAGCACTCTCACAGAAGCAAAAGCTGAGCTTTTCATCCAGCCTGAAAACCAGTACATTTTTCACACTTAACACTGTTAGGTATGTGCAAGAGCCATGGTCACAGAGGCCTAGCGAAGGTACTGAAATACTTACCCAGCTCATCCTATGCAGAGGTGTCCGTGCCCAAAGGGTCTCCATGGAAGGGCCCTGTGGGTCCCGTGTGTTTCCTTGAGGTAGAAAGAGACTACTGGGGATAACCTTATGAGCTCCAGTTTGAAACCGGGCAACCCTGGCAAAACCTTAATTTCGTCCGTGGTAGGCGAGACAGTGGCGGTTTGAAAGCTGCCTGAAAAACACTCCTGCTGCCCATCTTCTCTTTGCTGCCTGACGGCATCCCGAAAGAACTGTGAGTGTACTCGTATGAGGCATGCTGCTCTCAGTTCCTTGCTGGGAGCTCCTCCAGGAGCACACTGGAGCTTGCCGGCCAAAAAATTGGACCCCTGGTCTCAAGTAAAAGTTCAGATTTCTTCCATAGTAAGCTTAGGTATGCCATAGTAGCGGAGAAGCATGTGTTCAAGGAATGCTGCCACACTGTTGCGTCTTTCACGACTCCTTGTGCACTCACGTTCGTTGTAACATCTTTGAAAGGGAACTGAATGCAGTCCAACTCTTCTGTTGCGTTTGAGCCAACAGAAGCAAATGGGTTCGTTTGCTTTAACGCTGTGAATGTGCAGCGGTAATGGCAAAGCCCTGCCCGGATCGCTCGACAGCTCTCGTTTGTACAGCATTCCAACGGCCTCAGGAACGCCGTTCCAAGCAGCCTTACATTCCATGCTGGTGTGCCCCAGGGAGGCCTTTGGATTCTTCTGAGAAACACCACCGTGCCTCACAAATGAAACCTGTGGGCTCCCAAGAGATGCCTCCCTGCGGCAGTCGGAAGCTACATGTTGAGTTCCAGCCTGAAAACAACAGACAGCTTTCCCTGTGACAAGGCTGGACTTCTGGGACCCTCCAGATTCACCAAGGCCTAACTTTTGCACGGCGGGGGAATGCTCTTCTGCACGTACAGCACTCCCCACGTGAAAACCTTTCTTAGCAGAAGGAGGCAGTCTTTCCCTAGTACTAGAGGGCTAGGCAGAATCTTCAGATAAACATGCTGTGTCATCAAGCGTGAAAGGGGGACACTGATGGGAACGGTCGCATTCTCCCGGTTTGGAAGGGACTTGCTTTGGTCTTCCAAGCTGCCTGAACAGCACTAGCGGCCCAACTTCTCTTCACTGCAGGATTGTCGCTGTGGGCCAAGGCTGCGTTCTCTCAATGTCAATAATGTGCTGGCAATTCCTTTCTAGAAATTCATCCCACTGCACTCCAGATTCAGGTCCGGCCAAATGAAAGGTGACCTAAGGCCTCAAGGTAAGGTCCAGTGTTTCACATCAGCAGAGTTGGGTGTGCAGTGGTATCCACGAAGCCATACTCTGAAATGGAGTGCCTTAACTCTGCTATGCCCCTGGGGACACATAGGACAGTCGATCGTGCACCCATTTCGCATGATGACCGCTGTGTGCCGCCAGAGCGGCCGCTGGCTTCTGAGGAGCCCTAGGCCAAATAGGCCCCCGGGAAGCACTCTTCACATTCATAGCAAGGGCAACGCACTCCTTTCTGGGTTGCCTACGGAGAGTGTTCCAGTCGTCAAAGAGCCTCGCGCAAGCAGCGTCTGGCAGACTCTCTTTGCAAGTGGATCGGCCTCAGGGACTGAAACAGAACTGCACTGCTAATACACAATGTGCTGACGATTCAGTCCGGGACACAGGACAGCACTCTCACGGAAGCAAAAGCTGAGCTTTTCATCCAGCCTGAAGACCAGTACATTTTTCACACTTAACACTGTTAGGTATGTGCAAGAGCCATGGTCACCGAGGCCTAGCTAAGGGACTGAAATTCTTACCCAGTTCATCCTATGCAGAGGTGCCCGTGCCCAAAGGGTCTCCATGGAAGGGCCCTGTGGGTCCCGTGTGTTTCCTTGAGGTAGTCAGAGACTACTGAGGATAACCTTATGAGCTCCAGTTTGAAACCGGGCAACCCTGGCAAAACCTTAATTTCGTCCGTGGTAGGCGAGACAGTGGCGGTTTGAAAGCTGCCTGAAAAACACTCCTGCTGCCCATCTTCTCTTTGCTGCCTGACGGCGTCCCGAAAGAACTGTGAGTGTACTCGTATGAGGCATGCTGCTCTCAGTTCCTTGCTGGGAGCTCCTCCAGGAGCCCACTGGAGCTTGCCGGCCAAAAAATTGGACCCCTGGTCTCAAGTAAAAGTTCAGATTTCTTCCATAGTAAGCTTAAGTATGCCATAGTAGCGGAGAAGCATGTGTTCAAGGAATGCTGCCACACTGTTGCGTCTTTCACGACTCCTTGTGCACTCACGTTCGTTGTAACATTTTTGAAAGGGCACTGAATGCCGTCCAACTCTTCTGTTGCGTTTGAGCCAACAGAAGCAAATGGGTTCGTTTGCTTTAACGCTGTGAATGTGCAGCGGTAATGGCAAAGCCCTGCCCGGATCGCTCGACAGCTCTCATTTGTACAGCATTCCAATGGCCTCAGGAACGCCGTTCCAAGCAGCCTTACATTCCATGCTGGTGTGCCCCAGGGAGGCCTTTGCATTCTTCTGAGAAACACCACCATGCCTCACAAATGAAACCTGTGGGCTCCCAAGAGATGCCTCCCTGCGGCAGTCGGAAGCTACATGTTGAGTTCCAGCCTGAAAACAACGGACAGCTTTCCCTGTGACAAGGCTGGACTTCTGGGACCCTCCAGATTCACCAAGGCCTAACTTTTGCACGGCGGGGGAATGCTCTTCTGCACGTACAGCACTCCCCACGTGAAAACCTTTCTTAGCAGAAGGAGGCAGTCTTTCCCTAGTACTAGAGGGCTAGGCAGAATCTTCAGATAAACATGCTGTGTCATCAAGCGTGAAAGGGGGACACTGATGGGAACGGTAGCATTCTCCCGGTTTGGAAGTGAGTTGCTTTGGGCTTCCAAGCTGCCTGAACAGCACTAGCGGCCCCACTTCTCCTCACTGCAGGATTGTCGCTGTGGGCCAAGGCTGCGTTCTCTCAATGTCAATAATGTGCTGGCAATTCCTTTCTAGAAACTCATCCCACTGCACTCCAGATTCAGCTCCTGCCAAATGAAAGGTGACCTAAGGCCTCAAGGTAAGGTCCAGTGTTTCACATCAGCAGAGTTGGGTGTGCAGTGGTATCCACGAAGCCATACTCTGAAATGGATTGCCTTAACTCTGCTATGCGCCTGGGGACACATAGGACAGTCGATCGTGCACCAATTTCGCATGATGACCGCTGTGTGCCGCCAGAGCGGCCGCTGGCTTCTGAGGAGCCCTAGGCCAAATAGGCCCCTGGGAAGCACTCTTCACATTCATAGCAAGGGCAACGCACTCCTTTCTGGGTTGCCTATGGAGAGTGTTCCAGTCGTCAAAGAGCCTCGCGCAAGCAGCGCCTGGCAAACTCTCTTTGCAAGTGGATCGGTCTCAGTGACTGAAACAGAACTGCACTGCTAATACACATTGTGCTGACGATTCAGTCCGGGACACAGGACAGCACTCTCACAGAAGCAAAAGCTGAGCTTTTCATCCAGCCTGAAGACCAGTACATTTTTCACACTTAACACTGTTAGGTATGTGCAAGAGCCATGGTCACAGAGGCCTAGCGAAGGTACTGAAATACTTACCCAGTTCATCCTATGCAGAGGTGCCCGTGCCCAAAGGGTCTCCATGGAAGGGCCCTGTGGGTCCCGTGTGTTTCCTTGAGGTAGTCAGAGACTACTGAGGATAACCTTATGAGCTCCAGTTTGAAACCGGGCAACCCTGGCAAAACCTTAATTTCGTCCGTGGTAGGCGAGACAGTGGCGGTTTGAAAGCTGCCTGAAAAACACTCCTGCTGCCCATCTTCTCTTTGCTGCCTGACGGCGTCCCGAAAGAACTGTGAGTGTACTCGTATGAGGCATGCTGGTCTCAGTTCCTTGCTGGGAGCTCCTCCAGGAGCACACTGGAGCTTGCCGGCCAAAAAATTGGACCCCTGGTCTCAAGTAAAAGTTCAGATTTCTTCCATAGTAAGCTTAAGGATGCCATAGTAGCGGAGAAGCATGTGTTCAAGGAATGCTGCCACACTGTTGCGTCTTTCACGACTCCTTGTGCACTCACGTTCGTTGTAACATTTTTGAAAGGGCACTGAATGCCGTCCAACTCTTCTGTTGCGTTTGAGCCAACAGAAGCAAATGGGTTCGTTTGCTTTAACGCTGTGAATGTGCAGCGGTAATGGCAAAGCCCTGCCCGGATCGCTCGACAGCTCTCATTTGTACAGCATTCCAAAGGCCTCAGGAACGCCGTTCCAAGCAGCCTTACATTCCATGCTGGTGTGCCCCAGGGAGGCCTTTGGATTCTTCTGAGAAACACCACCGTGCCTCACAAATGAAACCTGTGGGCTCCCAAGAGATGCCTCCCTGCGGCAGTCGGAAGCTACATGTTGAGTTCCAGCCTGAAAACAACGGACAGCTTTCCCTGTGACAAGGCTGGACTTCTGGGACCCTCCAGATTCACCAAGGCCTAACTTTTGCACGGTGGGGGAATGCTCTTCTGCACGTACAGCACTCCCCACGTGAAAACCTTTCTTAGCAGAAGGAGGCAGTCTTTCCCTAGTACTAGAGGGCTAGGCAGAATCTTCAGATAAACATGCTGTGTCATCAAGCGTGAAAGGGGGACACTGATGGGAACGGTAGCATTCTCCCGGTTTGGAAGTGAGTTGCTTTGGGCTTCCAAGCTGCCTGAACAGCACTAGCGGCCCCACTACTCCTCACTGCAGGATTGTCGCTGTGGGCCAAGGCTGCGTTCTCTCAATGTCAATAATGTGCTGGCAATTCCTTTCTAGAAACTCATCCCACTGCACTCCAGATTCAGCTCCTGCCAAATGAAAGGTGACCTAAGGCCTCAAGGTAAGGTCCAGTGTTTCACATCAGCAGAGTTGGGTGTGCAGTGGTATCCACGAAGCCATACTCTGAAATGGATTGCCTTAACTCTGCTATGCCCCTGGGGACACATAGGACAGTCGATCGTGCACCCATTTCGCATGATGACCGCTGTGTGCCGCCAGAGCGGCCGCTGGCTTCTGAGGAGCCCTAGGCCAAATAGGCCCCCGGGAAGCACTCTTCACATTCATAGCAAGGGCAACGCACTCCTTTCTGGGTTGCCTACGGAGAGTGTTCCAGTCGTCAAAGAGCCTCGCGCAAGCAGCGTCTGGCAGACTCTCTTTGCAAGTGGATCGGCCTCAGGGACTGAAACAGAACTGCACTGCTAATACACAATGTGCTGACGATTCAGTCCGGGACACAGGACAGCACTCTCACGGAAGCAAAAGCTGAGCTTTTCATCCAGCCTGAAGACCAGTACATTTTTCACACTTAACACTGTTAGGTATGTGCAAGAGCCATGGTCACCGAGGCCTAGCTAAGGGACTGAAATTCTTACCCAGTTCATCCTATGCAGAGGTGCCCGTGCCCAAAGGGTCTCCATGGAAGGGCCCTGTGGGTCCCGTGTGTTTCCTTGAGGTAGTCAGAGACTACTGAGGATAACCTTATGAGCTCCAGTTTGAAACCGGGCAACCCTGGCAAAACCTTAATTTCGTCCGTGGTAGGCGAGACAGTGGCGGTTTGAAAGCTGCCTGAAAAACACTCCTGCTGCCCATCTTCTCTTTGCTGCCTGACGGCGTCCCGAAAGAACTGTGAGTGTACTCGTATGAGGCATGCTGCTCTCAGTTCCTTGCTGGGAGCTCCTCCAGGAGCCCACTGGAGCTTGCCGGCCAAAAAATTGGACCCCTGGTCTCAAGTAAAAGTTCAGATTTCTTCCATAGTAAGCTTAAGTATGCCATAGTAGCGGAGAAGCATGTGTTCAAGGAATGCTGCCACACTGTTGCGTCTTTCACGACTCCTTGTGCACTCACGTTCGTTGTAACATTTTTGAAAGGGCACTGAATGCCGTCCAACTCTTCTGTTGCGTTTGAGCCAACAGAAGCAAATGGGTTCGTTTGCTTTAACGCTGTGAATGTGCAGCGGTAATGGCAAAGCCCTGCCCGGATCGCTCGACAGCTCTCATTTGTACAGCATTCCAAAGGCCTCAGGAACGCCGTTCCAAGCAGCCTTACATTCCATGCTGGTGTGCCCCAGGGAGGCCTTTGCATTCTTCTGAGAAACACCACCATGCCTCACAAATGAAACCTGTGGGCTCCCAAGAGATGCCTCCCTGCGGCAGTCGGAAGCTACATGTTGAGTTCCAGCCTGAAAACAACGGACAGCTTTCCCTGTGACAAGGCTGCACTTCTGGGACCCTCCAGATTCACCAAGGCCTAACTTTTGCACGGTGGGGGAATGCTCTTCTGCACGTACAGCACTCCCCACGTGAAAACCTTTCTTAGCAGAAGGAGGCAGTCTTTCCCTAGTACTAGAGGGCTAGGCAGAATCTTCAGATAAACATGCTGTGTCATCAAGCGTGAAAGGGGGACACTGATGGGAACGGTAGCATTCTCCCGGTTTGGAAGTGAGTTGCTTTGGGCTTCCAAGCTGCCTGAACAGCACTAGCGGCCCCACTACTCCTCACTGCAGGATTGTCGCTGTGGGCCAAGGCTGCGTTCTCTCAATGTCAATAATGTGCTGGCAATTCCTTTCTAGAAACTCATCCCACTGCACTCCAGATTCAGCTCCTGCCAAATGAAAGGTGACCTAAGGCCTCAAGGTAAGGTCCAGTGTTTCACATCAGCAGAGTTGGGTGTGCAGTGGTATCCACGAAGCCATACTCTGAAATGGATTGCCTTAACTCTGCTATGCCCCTGGGGACACATAGGACAGTCGATCGTGCACCCATTTCGCATGATGACCGCTGTGTGCCGCCAGAGCGGCCGCTGGCTTCTGAGGAGCCCTAGGCCAAATAGGCCCCCGGGAAGCACTCTTCACATTCATAGCAAGGGCAACGCACTCCTTTCTGGGTTGCCTACGGAGAGTGTTCCAGTCGTCAAAGAGCCTCGCGCAAGCAGCGTCTGGCAGACTCTCTTTGCAAGTGGATCGGCCTCAGGGACTGAAACAGAACTGCACTGCTAATACACAATGTGCTGACGATTCAGTCCGGGACACAGGACAGCACTCTCACGGAAGCAAAAGCTGAGCTTTTCATCCAGCCTGAAGACCAGTACATTTTTCACACTTAACACTGTTAGGTATGTGCAAGAGCCATGGTCACCGAGGCCTAGCTAAGGGACTGAAATTCTTACCCAGTTCATCCTATGCAGAGGTGCCCGTGCCCAAAGGGTCTCCATGGAAGGGCCCTGTGGGTCCCGTGTGTTTCCTTGAGGTAGTCAGAGACTACTGAGGATAACCTTATGAGCTCCAGTTTGAAACCGGGCAACCCTGGCAAAACCTTAATTTCGTCCGTGGTAGGCGAGACAGTGGCGGTTTGAAAGCTGCCTGAAAAACACTCCTGCTGCCCATCTTCTCTTTGCTGCCTGACGGCGTCCCGAAAGAACTGTGAGTGTACTCGTATGAGGCATGCTGCTCTCAGTTCCTTGCTGGGAGCTCCTCCAGGAGCCCACTGGAGCTTGCCGGCCAAAAAATTGGACCCCTGGTCTCAAGTAAAAGTTCAGATTTCTTCCATAGTAAGCTTAAGTATGCCATAGTAGCGGAGAAGCATGTGTTCAAGGAATGCTGCCACACTGTTGCGTCTTTCACGACTCCTTGTGCACTCACGTTCGTTGTAACATTTTTGAAAGGGCACTGAATGCCGTCCAACTCTTCTGTTGCGTTTGAGCCAACAGAAGCAAATGGGTTCGTTTGCTTTAACGCTGTGAATGTGCAGCGGTAATGGCAAAGCCCTGCCCGGATCGCTCGACAGCTCTCATTTGTACAGCATTCCAAAGGCCTCAGGAACGCCGTTCCAAGCAGCCTTACATTCCATGCTGGTGTGCCCCAGGGAGGCCTTTGCATTCTTCTGAGAAACACCACCATGCCTCACAAATGAAACCTGTGGGCTCCCAAGAGATGCCTCCCTGCGGCAGTCGGAAGCTACATGTTGAGTTCCAGCCTGAAAACAACGGACAGCTTTCCCTGTGACAAGGCTGCACTTCTGGGACCCTCCAGATTCACCAAGGCCTAACTTTTGCACGGCGGGGGAATGCTCTTCTGCACGTACAGCACTCCCCACGTGAAAACCTTTCTTAGCAGAAGGAGGCAGTCTTTCCCTAGTACTAGAGGGCTAGGCAGAATCTTCAGATAAACATGCTGTGTCATCAAGCGTGAAAGGGGGACACTGATGGGAACGGTAGCATTCTCCCGGTTTGGAAGTGAGTTGCTTTGGGCTTCCAAGCTGCCTGAACAGCACTAGCGGCCCCACTTCTCCTCACTGCAGGATTGTCGCTGTGGGCCAAGGCTGCGTTCTCTCAATGTCAATAATGTGCTGGCAATTCCTTTCTAGAAACTCATCCCACTGCACTCCAGATTCAGCTCCTGCCAAATGAAAGGTGACCTAAGGCCTCAAGGTAAGGTCCAGTGTTTCACATCAGCAGAGTTGGGTGTGCAGTGGTATCCACGAAGCCATACTCTGAAATGGATTGCCTTAACTCTGCTATGCGCCTGGGGACACATAGGACAGTCGATCGTGCACCAATTTCGCATGATGACCGCTTTGTGCCGCCAGAGCGGCCGCTGGCTTCTGAGGAGCCCTAGGCCAAATAGGCCCCTGGGAAGCACTCTTCACATTCATAGCAAGGGCAACGCACTCCTTTCTGGGTTGCCTATGGAGAGTGTTCCAGTCGTCAAAGAGCCTCGCGCAAGCAGCGCCTGGCAAACTCTCTTTGCAAGTGGATCGGTCTCAGTGACTGAAACAGAACTGCACTGCTAATACACATTGTGCTGACGATTCAGTCCGGGACACAGGACAGCACTCTCACAGAAGCAAAAGCTGAGCTTTTCATCCAGCCTGAAGACCAGTACATTTTTCACACTTAACACTGTTAGGTATGTGCAAGAGCCATGGTCACAGAGGCCTAGCGAAGGTACTGAAATACTTACCCAGTTCATCCTATGCAGAGGTGCCCGTGCCCAAAGGGTCTCCATGGAAGGGCCCTGTGGGTCCCGTGTGTTTCCTTGAGGTAGTCAGAGACTACTGAGGATAACCTTATGAGCTCCAGTTTGAAACCGGGCAACCCTGGCAAAACCTTAATTTCGTCCGTGGTAGGCGAGACAGTGGCGGTTTGAAAGCTGCCTGAAAAACACTCCTGCTGCCCATCTTCTCTTTGCTGCCTGACGGCGTCCCGAAAGAACTGTGAGTGTACTCGTATGAGGCATGCTGGTCTCAGTTCCTTGCTGGGAGCTCCTCCAGGAGCACACTGGAGCTTGCCGGCCAAAAAATTGGAACCCTGGTCTCAAGTAAAAGTTCAGATTTCTTCCATAGTAAGCTTAAGTATGCCATAGTAGCGGAGAAGCATGTGTTCAAGGAATGCTGCCACACTGTTGCGTCTTTCACGACTCCTTGTGCACTCACGTTCGTTGTAACATTTTTGAAAGGGCACTGAATGCCGTCCAACTCTTCTGTTGCGTTTGAGCCAACAGAAGCAAATGGGTTCGTTTGCTTTAACGCTGTGAATGTGCAGCGGTAATGGCAAAGCCCTGCCCGGATCGCTCGACAGCTCTCATTTGTACAGCATTCCAATGGCCTCAGGAACGCCGTTCCAAGCAGCCTTACATTCCATGCTGGTGTGCCCCAGGGAGGCCTTTGGATTCTTCTGAGAAACACCACCGTGCCTCACAAATGAAACCTGTGGGCTCCCAAGAGATGCCTCCCTGCAGCAGTCGGAAGCTACATGTTGAGTTCCAGCCTGAAAACAACGGACAGCTTTCCCTGTGACAAGGCTGGACTTCTGGGACCCTCCAGATTCACCAAGGCCTAACTTTTGCACGGCGGGGGAATGCTCTTCTGCACGTACAGCACTCCCCACGTGAAAACCTTTCTTAGCAGAAGGAGGCAGTCTTTCCCTAGTACTAGAGGGCTAGGCAGAATCTTCAGATAAACATGCTGTGTCATCAAGCGTGAAAGGGGGACACTGATGGGAACGGTAGCATTCTCCCGGTTTGGAAGTGAGTTGCTTTGGGCTTCCAAGCTGCCTGAACAGCACTAGCGGCCCCACTACTCCTCACTGCCGGATTGTCGCTGTGGGCCAAGGCTGCGTTCTCTCAATGTCAATAATGTGCTGGCAATTCCTTTCTAGAAACTCATCCCACTGCACTCCAGATTCAGCTCCTGCCAAATGAAAGGTGACCTAAGGCCTCAAGGTAAGGTCCAGTGTTTCACATCAGCAGAGTTGGGTGTGCAGTGGTATCCACGAAGCCATACTCTGAAATGGATTGCCTTAACTCTGCTATGCGCCTGGGGACACATAGGACAGTCGATCGTGCACCCATTTCGCATGATGACCGCTGTGTGCCGCCAGAGCGGCCGCTGGCTTCTGAGGAGCCCTAGGCCAAATAGGCCCCTGGGAAGCACTCTTCACATTCATAGCAAGGGCAACGCACTCCTTTCTGGGTTGCCTATGGAGAGTGTTCCAGTCGTCAAAGAGCCTCGCGCAAGCAGCGCCTGGCAGACTCTCTTTGCAAGTGGATCGGTCTCGGTGACTGAAACAGAACTGCACTGCTAATACACATTGTGCTGACGATTCAGTCCGGGACACAGGACAGCACTCTCACAGAAGCAAAAGCTGAGCTTTTCATCCAGCCTGAAGACCAGTACATTTTTCACACTTAACACTGTTAGGTATGTGCAAGAGCCATGGTCACAGAGGCCTAGCGAAGGTACTGAAATACTTACCCAGCTCATCCTATGCAGAGGTGTCCGTGCCCAAAGGGTCTCCATGGAAGGGCCCTGTGGGTCCCGTGTGTTTCCTTGAGGTAGAAAGAGACTACTGGGGATAACCTTATGAGCTCCAGTTTGAAACCGGGCAACCCTGGCAAAACCTTAATTTCGTCCGTGGTAGGCGAGACAGTGGCGGTTTGAAAGCTGCCTGAAAAACACTCCTGCTGCCCATCTTCTCTTTGCTGCCTGACGGCATCCCGAAAGAACTGTGAGTGTACTCGTATGAGGCATGCTGCTCTCAGTTCCTTGCTGGGAGCTCCTCCAGGAGCACACTGGAGCTTGCCGGCCAAAAAATTGGACCCCTGGTCTCAAGTAAAAGTTCAGATTTCTTCCATAGTAAGCTTAGGTATGCCATAGTAGCGGAGAAGCATGTGTTCAAGGAATGCTGCCACACTGTTGCGTCTTTCACGACTCCTTGTGCACTCACGTTCGTTGTAACATCTTTGAAAGGGAACTGAATGCAGTCCAACTCTTCTGTTGCGTTTGAGCCAACAGAAGCAAATGGGTTCGTTTGCTTTAACGCTGTGAATGTGCAGCGGTAATGGCAAAGCCCTGCCCGGATCGCTCGACAGCTCTCGTTTGTACAGCATTCCAACGGCCTCAGGAACGCCGTTCCAAGCAGCCTTACATTCCATGCTGGTGTGCCCCAGGGAGGCCTTTGGATTCTTCTGAGAAACACCACCGTGCCTCACAAATGAAACCTGTGGGCTCCCAAGAGATGCCTCCCTGCGGCAGTCGGAAGCTACATGTTGAGTTCCAGCCTGAAAACAACGGACAGCTTTCCCTGTGACAAGGCTGGACTTCTGGGACCCTCCAGATTCACCAAGGCCTAACTTTTGCACGGCGGGGGAATGCTCTTCTGCACGTACAGCACTCCCCACGTGAAAACCTTTCTTACCAGAAGGAGGCAGTCTTTCCCTAGTACTAGAGGGCTAGGCAGAATCTTCAGATAAACATGCTGTGTCATCAAGCGTGAAAGGGGGACACTGATGGGAACGGTCGCATTCTCCCGGTTTGGAAGGGACTTGCTTTGGTCTTCCAAGCTGCCTGAACAGCACTAGCGGCCCAACTTCTCTTCACTGCAGGATTGTCGCTGTGGGCCAAGGCTGCGTTCTCTCAATGTCAATAATGTGCTGGCAATTCCTTTCTAGAAATTCATCCCACTGCACTCCAGATTCAGCTCCGGCCAAATGAAAGGTGACCTAAGGCCTCAAGGTAAGGTCCAGTGTTTCACATCAGCAGAGTTGGGTGTGCAGTGGTATCCACGAAGCCATACTCTGAAATGGAGTGCCTTAACTCTGCTATGCCCCTGGGGACACATAGGACAGTCGATCTGGCACCAATTTCGCATGATGACCGCTTTGTGCCGCCAGAGCGGCCGCTGGCTTCTGAGGAGCCCTAGGCCAAATAGGCCCCCGGGAAGCACTCTTCACATTCATAACAAGGGCAACGCACTCCTTTCTGGGTTGCCTACGGAGAGTGTTCCAGTCGTCAAAGAGCCTCGCGCAAGCAGCGTCTGGCAGACTCTCTTTGCAAGTGGATCGGCCTCAGGGACTGAAACAGAACTGCACTGCTAATACACAATGTGCTGACGATTCAGTCCGGGACACAGGACAGCACTCTCACAGAAGCAAAAGCTGAGCTTTTCATCCAGCCTGAAGACCAGTACATTTTTCACACTTAACACTGTTAGGTATGTGCAATAGCCATGGTCACCGAGGCCTAGCTAAGGGACTGAAATTCTTACCCAGTTCATCCTATGCAGAGGTGCCCGTGCCCAAAGGGTCTCCATGGAAGGGCCCTGTGGGTCCCGTGTGTTTCCTTGAGGTAGTCAGAGACTACTGAGGATAACCTTATGAGCTCCAGTTTGAAACCGGGCAACCCTGGCAAAACCTTAATTTCGTCCGTGGTAGGCGAGACAGTGGCGGTTTGAAAGCTGCCTGAAAAACACTCCTGCTGCCCATCTTCTCTTTGCTGCCTGACGGCGTCCCGAAAGAACTGTGAGTGTACTCGTATGAGGCATGCTGGTCTCAGTTCCTTGCTGGGAGCTCCTCCAGGAGCACACTGGAGCTTGCCGGCCAAAAAATTGGAACCCTGGTCTCAAGTAAAAGTTCAGATTTCTTCCATAGTAAGCTTAAGTATGCCATAGTAGCGGAGAAGCATGTGTTCAAGGAATGCTGCCACACTGTTGCGTCTTTCACGACTCCTTGTGCACTCACGTTCGTTGTAACATTTTTGAAAGGGCACTGAATGCCGTCCAACTCTTCTGTTGCGTTTGAGCCAACAGAAGCAAATGGGTTCGTTTGCTTTAACGCTGTGAATGTGCAGCGGTAATGGCAAAGCCCTGCCCGGATCGCTCGACAGCTCTCATTTGTACAGCATTCCAATGGCTTCAGGAACGCCGTTCCAAGCAGCCTTACATTCCATGCTGGTGTGCCCCAGGGAGGCCTTTGGATTCTTCTGAGAAACACCACCGTGCCTCACAAATGAAACCTGTGGGCTCCCAAGAGATGCCTCCCTGCAGCAGTCGGAAGCTACATGTTGAGTTCCAGCCTGAAAACAACGGACAGCTTTCCCTGTGACAAGGCTGGACTTCTGGGACCCTCCAGATTCACCAAGGCCTAACTTTTGCACGGCGGGGGAATGCTCTTCTGCACGTACAGCACTCCCCACGTGAAAACCTTTCTTAGCAGAAGGAGGCAGTCTTTCCCTAGTACTAGAGGGCTAGGCAGAATCTTCAGATAAACATGCTGTGTCATCAAGCGTGAAAGGGGGACACTGATGGGAACGGTAGCATTCTCCCGGTTTGGAAGTGAGTTGCTTTGGGCTTCCAAGCTGCCTGAACAGCACTAGCGGCCCCACTACTCCTCACTGCAGGATTGTCGCTGTGGGCCAAGGCTGCGTTCTCTCAATGTCAATAATGTGCTGGCAATTCCTTTCTAGAAACTCATCCCACTGCACTCCAGATTCAGCTCCTGCCAAATGAAAGGTGACCTAAGGCCTCAAGGTAAGGTCCAGTGTTTCACATCAGCAGAGTTGGGTGTGCAGTGGTATCCACGAAGCCATACTCTGAAATGGATTGCCTTAACTCTGCTATGCGCCTGGGGACACATAGGACAGTCGATCGTGCACCCATTTCGCATGATGACCGCTGTGTGCCGCCAGAGCGGCCGCTGGCTTCTGAGGAGCCCTAGGCCAAATAGGCCCCTGGGAAGCACTCTTCACATTCATAGCAAGGGCAACGCACTCCTTTCTGGGTTGCCTATGGAGAGTGTTCCAGTCGTCAAAGAGCCTCGCGCAAGCAGCGCCTGGCAGACTCTCTTTGCAAGTGGATCGGTCTCGGTGACTGAAACAGAACTGCACTGCTAATACACATTGTGCTGACGATTCAGTCCGGGACACAGGACAGCACTCTCACAGAAGCAAAAGCTGAGCTTTTCATCCAGCCTGAAGACCAGTACATTTTTCACACTTAACACTGTTAGGTATGTGCAAGAGCCATGGTCACAGAGGCCTAGCGAAGGTACTGAAATACTTACCCAGCTCATCCTATGCAGAGGTGTCCGTGCCCAAAGGGTCTCCATGGAAGGGCCCTGTGGGTCCCGTGTGTTTCCTTGAGGTAGAAAGAGACTACTGGGGATAACCTTATGAGCTCCAGTTTGAAACCGGGCAACCCTGGCAAAACCTTAATTTCGTCCGTGGTAGGCGAGACAGTGGCGGTTTGAAAGCTGCCTGAAAAACACTCCTGCTGCCCATCTTCTCTTTGCTGCCTGACGGCATCCCGAAAGAACTGTGAGTGTACTCGTATGAGGCATGCTGCTCTCAGTTCCTTGCTGGGAGCTCCTCCAGGAGCACACTGGAGCTTGCCGGCCAAAAAATTGGACCCCTGGTCTCAAGTAAAAGTTCAGATTTCTTCCATAGTAAGCTTAGGTATGCCATAGTAGCGGAGAAGCATGTGTTCAAGGAATGCTGCCACACTGTTGCGTCTTTCACGACTCCTTGTGCACTCACGTTCGTTGTAACATCTTTGAAAGGGAACTGAATGCAGTCCAACTCTTCTGTTGCGTTTGAGCCAACAGAAGCAAATGGGTTCGTTTGCTTTAACGCTGTGAATGTGCAGCGGTAATGGCAAAGCCCTGCCCGGATCGCTCGACAGCTCTCGTTTGTACAGCATTCCAACGGCCTCAGGAACGCCGTTCCAAGCAGCCTTACATTCCATGCTGGTGTGCCCCAGGGAGGCCTTTGGATTCTTCTGAGAAACACCACCGTGCCTCACAAATGAAACCTGTGGGCTCCCAAGAGATGCCTCCCTGCGGCAGTCGGAAGCTACATGTTGAGTTCCAGCCTGAAAACAACGGACAGCTTTCCCTGTGACAAGGCTGGACTTCTGGGACCCTCCAGATTCACCAAGGCCTAACTTTTGCACGGCGGGGGAATGCTCTTCTGCACGTACAGCACTCCCCACGTGAAAACCTTTCTTACCAGAAGGAGGCAGTCTTTCCCTAGTACTAGAGGGCTAGGCAGAATCTTCAGATAAACATGCTGTGTCATCAAGCGTGAAAGGGGGACACTGATGGGAACGGTCGCATTCTCCCGGTTTGGAAGGGACTTGCTTTGGTCTTCCAAGCTGCCTGAACAGCACTAGCGGCCCAACTTCTCTTCACTGCAGGATTGTCGCTGTGGGCCAAGGCTGCGTTCTCTCAATGTCAATAATGTGCTGGCAATTCCTTTCTAGAAATTCATCCCACTGCACTCCAGATTCAGCTCCGGCCAAATGAAAGGTGACCTAAGGCCTCAAGGTAAGGTCCAGTGTTTCACATCAGCAGAGTTGGGTGTGCAGTGGTATCCACGAAGCCATACTCTGAAATGGAGTGCCTTAACTCTGCTATGCCCCTGGGGACACATAGGACAGTCGATCTGGCACCAATTTCGCATGATGACCGCTTTGTGCCGCCAGAGCGGCCGCTGGCTTCTGAGGAGCCCTAGGCCAAATAGGCCCCCGGGAAGCACTCTTCACATTCATAACAAGGGCAACGCACTCCTTTCTGGGTTGCCTACGGAGAGTGTTCCAGTCGTCAAAGAGCCTCGCGCAAGCAGCGTCTGGCAGACTCTCTTTGCAAGTGGATCGGCCTCAGGGACTGAAACAGAACTGCACTGCTAATACACAATGTGCTGACGATTCAGTCCGGGACACAGGACAGCACTCTCACAGAAGCAAAAGCTGAGCTTTTCATCCAGCCTGAAGACCAGTACATTTTTCACACTTAACACTGTTAGGTATGTGCAATAGCCATGGTCACCGAGGCCTAGCTAAGGGACTGAAATTCTTACCCAGTTCATCCTATGCAGAGGTGCCCGTGCCCAAAGGGTCTCCATGGAAGGGCCCTGTGGGTCCCGTGTGTTTCCTTGAGGTAGTCAGAGACTACTGAGGATAACCTTATGAGCTCCAGTTTGAAACCGGGCAACCCTGGCAAAACCTTAATTTCGTCCGTGGTAGGCGAGACAGTGGCGGTTTGAAAGCTGCCTGAAAAACACTCCTGCTGCCCATCTTCTCTTTGCTGCCTGACGGCGTCCCGAAAGAACTGTGAGTGTACTCGTATGAGGCATGCTGGTCTCAGTTCCTTGCTGGGAGCTCCTCCAGGAGCACACTGGAGCTTGCCGGCCAAAAAATTGGACCCCTGGTCTCAAGTAAAAGTTCAGATTTCTTCCATAGTAAGCTTAAGGATGCCATAGTAGCGGAGAAGCATGTGTTCAAGGAATGCTGCCACACTGTTGCGTCTTTCACGACTCCTTGTGCACTCACGTTCGTTGTAACATCTTTGAAAGGGCACTGAATGCCGTCCAACTCTTCTGTTGCGTTTGAGCCAACAGAAGCAAATGGGTTCGTTTGCTTTAACGCTGTGAATGTGCAGCGGTAATGGCAAAGCCCTGCCCGGATCGCTCGACAGCTCTCATTTGTACAGCATTCCAAAGGCCTCAGGAACGCCGTTCCAAGCAGCCTTACATTCCATGCTGGTGTGCCCCAGGGAGGCCTTTGGATTCTTCTGAGAAACACCACCGTGCCTAACAAATGAAACCTGTGGGCTCCCAAGAGATGCCTCCCTGCGGCAGTCGGAAGCTACATGTTGAGTTCCAGCCTGAAAACAACGGACAGCTTTCCCTGTGACAAGGCTGGACTTCTGGGACCCTCCAGATTCACCAAGGCCTAACTTTTGCACGGTGTGGGAATGCTCTTCTGCACGTACAGCACTCCCCACGTGAAAACCTTTCTTAGCAGAAGGAGGCAGTCTTTCCCTAGTACTAGAGGGCTAGGCAGAATCTTCAGATAAACATGCTGTGTCATCAAGCGTGAAAGGGGGACACTGATGGGAACGGTAGCATTCTCCCGGTTTGGAAGTGAGTTGCTTTGGGCTTCCAAGCTGCCTGAACAGCACTAGCGGCCCCACTACTCCTCACTGCAGGATTGTCGCTGTGGGCCAAGGCTGCGTTCTCTCAATGTCAATAATGTGCTGGCAATTCCTTTCTAGAAACTCATCCCACTGCACTCCAGATTCAGCTCCTGCCAAATGAAAGGTGACCTAAGGCCTCAAGGTAAGGTCCAGTGTTTCACATCAGCAGAGTTGGGTGTGCAGTGGTATCCACGAAGCCATACTCTGAAATGGATTGCCTTAACTCTGCTATGCCCCTGGGGACACATAGGACAGTCGATCGTGCACCCATTTCGCATGATGACCGCTGTGTGCCGCCAGAGCGGCCGCTGGCTTCTGAGGAGCCCTAGGCCAAATAGGCCCCCGGGAAGCACTCTTCACATTCATAGCAAGGGCAACGCACTCCTTTCTGGGTTGCCTACGGAGAGTGTTCCAGTCGTCAAAGAGCCTCGCGCAAGCAGCGTCTGGCAGACTCTCTTTGCAAGTGGATCGGCCTCAGGGACTGAAACAGAACTGCACTGCTAATACACAATGTGCTGACGATTCAGTCCGGGACACAGGACAGCACTCTCACGGAAGCAAAAGCTGAGCTTTTCATCCAGCCTGAAGACCAGTACATTTTTCACACTTAACACTGTTAGGTATGTGCAAGAGCCATGGTCACCGAGGCCTAGCTAAGGGACTGAAATTCTTACCCAGTTCATCCTATGCAGAGGTGCCCGTGCCCAAAGGGTCTCCATGGAAGGGCCCTGTGGGTCCCGTGTGTTTCCTTGAGGTAGTCAGAGACTACTGAGGATAACCTTATGACCTCCAGTTTGAAACCGGGCAACCCTGGCAAAACCTTAATTTCGTCCGTGGTAGGCGAGACAGTGGCGGTTTGAAAGCTGCCTGAAAAACACTCCTGCTGCCCATCTTCTCTTTGCTGCCTGACGGCGTCCCGAAAGAACTGTGAGTGTACTCGTATGAGGCATGCTGCTCTCAGTTCCTTGCTGGGAGCTCCTCCAGGAGCACACTGGAGCTTGCCGGCCAAAAAATTGGACCCCTGGTCTCAAGTAAAAGTTCAGATTTCTTCCATAGTAAGCTTAAGGATGCCATAGTAGCGGAGAAGCATGTGTTCAAGGAATGCTGCCACACTGTTGCGTCTTTCACGACTCCTTGTGCACTCACGTTCGTTGTAACATTTTTGAAAGGGCACTGAATGCCGTCCAACTCTTCTGTTGCGTTTGAGCCAACAGAAGCAAATGGGTTCGTTTGCTTTAACGCTGTGAATGTGCAGCGGTAATGGCAAAGCCCTGCCCGGATCGCTCGACAGCTCTCATTTGTACAGCATTCCAAAGGCCTCAGGAACGCCGTTCCAAGCAGCCTTACATTCCATGCTGGTGTGCCCCAGGGAGGCCTTTGGATTCTTCTGAGAAACACCACCGTGCCTAACAAATGAAACCTGTGGGCTCCCAAGAGATGCCTCCCTGCGGCAGTCGGAAGCTACATGTTGAGTTCCAGCCTGAAAACAACGGACAGCTTTCCCTGTGACAAGGCTGGACTTCTGGGACCCTCCAGATTCACCAAGGCCTAACTTTTGCACGGTGTGGGAATGCTCTTCTGCACGTACAGCACTCCCCACGTGAAAACCTTTCTTAGCAGAAGGAGGCAGTCTTTCCCTAGTACTAGAGGGCTAGGCAGAATCTTCAGATAAACATGCTGTGTCATCAAGCGTGAAAGGGGGACACTGATGGGAACGGTAGCATTCTCCCGGTTTGGAAGTGAGTTGCTTTGGGCTTCCAAGCTGCCTGAACAGCACTAGCGGCCCCACTACTCCTCACTGCAGGATTGTCGCTGTGGGCCAAGGCTGCGTTCTCTCAATGTCAATAATGTGCTGGCAATTCCTTTCTAGAAACTCATCCCACTGCACTCCAGATTCAGCTCCTGCCAAATGAAAGGTGACCTAAGGCCTCAAGGTAAGGTCCAGTGTTTCACATCAGCAGAGTTGGGTGTGCAGTGGTATCCACGAAGCCATACTCTGAAATGGATTGCCTTAACTCTGCTATGCCCCTGGGGACACATAGGACAGTCGATCGTGCACCCATTTCGCATGATGACCGCTGTGTGCCGCCAGAGCGGCCGCTGGCTTCTGAGGAGCCCTAGGCCAAATAGGCCCCCGGGAAGCACTCTTCACATTCATAGCAAGGGCAACGCACTCCTTTCTGGGTTGCCTACGGAGAGTGTTCCAGTCGTCAAAGAGCCTCGCGCAAGCAGCGTCTGGCAGACTCTCTTTGCAAGTGGATCGGCCTCAGGGACTGAAACAGAACTGCACTGCTAATACACAATGTGCTGACGATTCAGTCCGGGACACAGGACAGCACTCTCACGGAAGCAAAAGCTGAGCTTTTCATCCAGCCTGAAGACCAGTACATTTTTCACACTTAACACTGTTAGGTATGTGCAAGAGCCATGGTCACCGAGGCCTAGCTAAGGGACTGAAATTCTTACCCAGTTCATCCTATGCAGAGGTGCCCGTGCCCAAAGGGTCTCCATGGAAGGGCCCTGTGGGTCCCGTGTGTTTCCTTGAGGTAGTCAGAGACTACTGAGGATAACCTTATGAGCTCCAGTTTGAAACCGGGCAACCCTGGCAAAACCTTAATTTCGTCCGTGGTAGGCGAGACAGTGGCGGTTTGAAAGCTGCCTGAAAAACACTCCTGCTGCCCATCTTCTCTTTGCTGCCTGACGGCGTCCCGAAAGAACTGTGAGTGTACTCGTATGAGGCATGCTGGTCTCAGTTCCTTGCTGGGAGCTCCTCCAGGAGCACACTGGAGCTTGCGGCCAAAAAAATTGGACCCCTGATCTCAAGTAAAAGTTCGGATTTCTTCCATAGTAAGCTTAGGTATGCCATAGTAGCGGAGAAGCATGTGTTCAAGGAATGCTGCCACACTGTTGCGTCTTTCACGACTCCTTGTGCACTCACGTTCGTTGTAACATCTTTGAAAGGGCACTGAATGCCGTCCAACTCTTCTGTTGCGTTTGAGCCAACAGAAGCAAATGGGTTCGTTTGCTTTAACGGTGTGAATGTGCAGCGGTAATGGCAAAGCCCTGCCCGGATCGCTCGACAGCTCTCGTTTGTACAGCATTCCAACGGCCTCAGGAACGCCGTTCCAAGCAGCCTTACATTCCATGCTGGTGTGCCCCAGGGAGGCCTTTGGATTCTTCTGAGAAACACCACCGTGCCTCACAAATGAAACCTGTGGGCTCCCAAGAGATGCCTCCCTGCGGCAGTCGGAAGCTACATGTTGAGTTCCAGCCTGAAAACAACGGACAGCTTTCCCTGTGACAAGGCTGGACTTCTGGGACCCTCCAGATTCACCAAGGCCTAACTTTTGCACGGCGGGGGAATGCTCTTCTGCACGTACAGCACTCCCCACGTGAAAACCTTTCTTAGCAGAAGGAGGCAGTCTTTCCCTAGTACTAGAGGGCTAGGCAGAATCTTCAGATAAACATGCTGTGTCATCAAGCGTGAAAGGGGGACACTGATGGGAACGGTCGCATTCTCCCGGTTTGGAAGGGACTTGCTTTGGTCTTCCAAGCTGCCTGAACAGCACTAGCGGCCCAACTTCTCTTCACTGCAGGATTGTCGCTGTGGGCCAAGGCTGCGTTCTCTCAATGTCAATAATGTGCTGGCAATTCCTTTCTAGAAATTCATCCCACTGCACTCCAGATTCAGCTCCGGCCAAATGAAAGGTGACCTAAGGCCTCAAGGTAAGGTCCAGTGTTTCACATCAGCAGAGTTGGGTGTGCAGTGGTATCCACGAAGCCATACTCTGAAATGGATTGCCTTAACTGTGCTATGCTCCTGGGGACACATAGGACAGTCGATCGTACACCAATTTCGCATGATGACCGCTGTGTGCCGCCAGAGCGGCCGCTGGCTTCTGAGGAGCCCTAGGCCAAATAGGCCCCCGGGAAGCACTCTTCACATTCATAGCAAGGGCAACGCACTCCTTTCTGGGTTGCCTATGGAGAGAGTTCCAGTCGTCAAAGAGCCTCGCGCAAGCAGCGCCTGGCAGACTCTCTTTGCAAGTGGATCGGTCTCGGTGACTGAAACAGAACTGCACTGCTAATACACATTGTGCTGACGATTCAGTCCGGGACACAGGACGGCACTCTCACAGAAGCAAAAGCTGAGCTTTTCATCCAGCCTGAAGACCAGTACATTTTTCACACTTAACACTGTTAGGTATGTGCAAGAGCCATGGTCACAGAGGCCTAGCTAAGGTACTGAAATACTTACTCAGCTCATCCTATGCAGAGGTGCCCGTGCCCAAAGGGTCTCCATGGAAGGGCCCTGTGGGTCCCGTGTGTTTCCTTGAGGTAGTCAGAGACTATTGAGGATAACCTTATGAGCTCCAGTTTGAAACTGGGCAACCCTGGCAAAACCTTAATTTCGTCCGTGGGAGGCGAGACAGTGGCGGTTTGAAAGCTGCCTGAAAAACACTCCTGCTGCCCATCTTCTCTTTGCTGCCTGACGGCGTCCCGAAAGAACTGTGAGTGTACTCGTATGAGGCATGCTGGTCTCAGTTCCTTGCTGGGAGCTCCTCCAGGAGCACACTGGAGCTTGCCGGCCAAAAAATTGGACCCCTGGTCTCAAGTAAAAGTTCAGATTTCTTCCATAGTAAGCTTAGGTATGCCATAGTAGCGGAGAAGCATGTGTTCAAGGAATGCTGCCACACTGTTGCGTCTTTCACGACTCCTTGTGCACTCACGTTCGTTGTAACATCTTTGAAAGGGCACTGAATGCCGTCCAACTGTTCTGTTGCGTTTGAGCCAACAGAAGCAAATTGGTTCGTTTGCTTTAACGCTGTGAATGTGCAGCGGTAATGGCAAAGCCCTGCCCGGATCGCTCGACAGCTCTCGTTTGTACAGCATTCCAACGGCCTCAGGAACGCCGTTCCAAGCAGCCTTACATTCCATGCTGGTGTGCCCCAGGGAGGCCTTTGGATTCTTCTGAGAAACACCACCGTGCCTCACAAATGAAACCTGTGGGCTCCCAAGAGATGCCTCCCTGCGGCAGTCGGAAGCTACATGTTGAGTTCCAGCCTGAAAACAACGGACAGCTTTCCCTGTGACAAGGCTGGACTTCTGGGACCCTCCAGATTCACCAAGGCCTAACTTTTGCACGGCGGGGGAATGCTCTTCTGCACGTACAGCACTCCCCACGTGAAAACCTTTCTTAGCAGAAGGAGGCAGTCTTTCCCTAGTACTAGAGGGCTAGGCAGAATCTTCAGATAAACATGCTGTGTCATCAAGCGTGAAAGGGGGACACTGATGGGAACGGTCGCATTCTCCCGGTTTGGAAGGGACTTGCTTTGGTCTTCCAAGCTGCCTGAACAGCACTAGCGGCCCAACTTCTCTTCACTGCAGGATTGTCGCTGTGGGCCAAGGCTGCGTTCTCTCAATGTCAATAATGTGCTGGCAATTCCTTTCTAGAAATTCATCCCACTGCACTCCAGATTCAGCTCCGGTCAAATGAAAGGTGACCTAAGGCCTCAAGGTAAGGTCCAGTGTTTCACATCAGCAGAGTTGGGTGTGCAGTGGTATCCACGAAGCCATACTCTGAAATGGATTGCCTTAACTCTGCTATGCGCCTGGGGACACATAGGACAGTCGATCTGGCACCAATTTCGCATGATGACTGCTGTGTGCCGCCAGAGCGGCCGCTGGCTTCTGAGGAGCCCTAGGCCAAATAGGCCCCCGGGAAGCACTCTTCACATTCATAGCAAGGGCAACGCACTCCTTTCTGGGTTGCCTATGGAGAGTGTTCCAGTCGTCAAAGAGCCTCGCGCAAGCAGCGCCTGGCAGACTCTCTTTGCAAGTGGATCGGTCTCGGTGACTGAAACAGAACTGCACTGCTAATACACATTGTGCTGACGATTCAGTCCGGGACACAGGACAGCACTCTCACAGAAGCAAAAGCTGAGCTTTTCATCCAGCCTGAAGACCAGTACATTTTTCACACTTAACACTGTTAGGTATGTGCAAGAGCCATGGTCACAGAGGCCTAGCTAAGGTACTGAAATACTTGCCCAGCTCATTCTATGCAGAGGTGTCCGTGCCCAAAGGGTCTCCATGGAAGGGCCCTGTGGGTCCCGTGTGTTTCCTTGAGGTAGTCAGAGACTACTGAGGATAACCTTATGAGCTCCAGTTTGAAACCGGGCAACCCTGGCAAAACCTTAATTTCGTCCGTGGTAGGCGAGACAGTGGAGGTTTGAAAGCTGCCTGAAAAACACTCCTGCTGCCCATCTTCTCTTTGCTGCCTGACGGCGTCCCGAAAGAACTGTGAGTGTACTCGTATGAGGCATGCTGGTCTCAGTTCCTTGCTGGGAGCTCCTCCAGGAGCACACTGGAGCTTGCGGCCAAAAAAATTGGACCCCTGATCTCAAGTAAAAGTTCGGATTTCTTCCATAGTAAGCTTAGGTATGCCATAGTAGCGGAGAAGCATGTGTTCAAGGAATGCTGCCACACTGTTGCGTCTTTCACGACTCCTTGTGCACTCACGTTCGTTGTAACATCTTTGAAAGGGCACTGAATGCCGTCCAACTCTTCTGTTGCGTTTGAGCCAACAGAAGCAAATTGGTTCATTTGCTTTAACGGTGTGAATGTGCAGCGGTAATGGCAAAGCCCTGCCCGGATCGCTCGACAGCTCTCGTTTGTACAGCATTCCAACGGCCTCAGGAACGCCGTTCCAAGCAGCCTTACATTCCATGCTGGTGTGCCCCAGGGAGGCCTTTGGATTCTTCTGAGAAACACCACCGTGCCTCACAAATGAAACCTGTGGGCTCCCAAGAGATGCCTCCCTGCGGCAGTCGGAAGCTACATGTTGAGTTCCAGCCTGAAAACAACGGACAGCTTTCCCTGTGACAAGGCTGGACTTCTGGGACCCTCCAGATTCACCAAGGCCTAACTTTTGCACGGCGGGGGAATGCTCTTCTGCACGTACAGCACTCCCCACGTGAAAACCTTTCTTAGCAGAAGGAGGCAGTCTTTCCCTAGTACTAGAGGGCTAGGCAGAATCTTCAGATAAACATGCTGTGTCATCAAGCGTGAAAGGGGGACACTGATGGGAACGGTCGCATTCTCCCGGTTTGGAAGGGACTTGCTTTGGTCTTCCAAGCTGCCTGAACAGCACTAGCGGCCCAACTTCTCTTCACTGCAGGATTGTCGCTGTGGGCCAAGGCTGCGTTCTCTCAATGTCAATAATGTGCTGGCAATTCCTTTCTAGAAATTCATCCCACTGCACTCCAGATTCAGCTCCGGCCAAATGAAAGGTGACCTAAGGCCTCAAGGTAAGGTCCAGTGTTTCACATCAGCAGAGTTGGGTGTGCAGTGGTATCCACGAAGCCATACTCTGAAATGGATTGCCTTAACTGTGCTATGCTCCTGGGGACACATAGGACAGTCGATCGTACACCAATTTCGCATGATGACCGCTGTGTGCCGCCAGAGCGGCCGCTGGCTTCTGAGGAGCCCTAGGCCAAATAGGCCCCCGGGAAGCACTCTTCACATTCATAGCAAGGGCAACGCACTCCTTTCTGGGTTGCCTATGGAGAGAGTTCCAGTCGTCAAAGAGCCTCGCGCAAGCAGCGCCTGGCAGACTCTCTTTGCAAGTGGATCGGTCTCGGTGACTGAAACAGAACTGCACTGCTAATACACATTGTGCTGACGATTCAGTCCGGGACACAGGACGGCACTCTCACAGAAGCAAAAGCTGAGCTTTTCATCCAGCCTGAAGACCAGTACATTTTTCACACTTAACACTGTTAGGTATGTGCAAGAGCCATGGTCACAGAGGCCTAGCTAAGGTACTGAAATACTTACTCAGCTCATCCTATGCAGAGGTGCCCGTGCCCAAAGGGTCTCCATGGAAGGGCCCTGTGGGTCCCGTGTGTTTCCTTGAGGTAGTCAGAGACTACTGAGGATAACCTTATGAGCTCCAGTTTGAAACCGGGCAACCCTGGCAAAACCTTAATTTCGTCCGTGGTAGGCGAGACAGTGGAGGTTTGAAAGCTGCCTGAAAAACACTCCTGCTGCCCATCTTCTCTTTGCTGCCTGACGGCGTCCCGAAAGAACTGTGAGTGTACTCGTATGAGGCATGCTGGTCTCAGTTCCTTGCTGGGAGCTCCTCCAGGAGCACACTGGAGCTTGCGGCCAAAAAAATTGGACCCCTGATCTCAAGTAAAAGTTCGGATTTCTTCCATAGTAAGCTTAGGTATGCCATAGTAGCGGAGAAGCATGTGTTCAAGGAATGCTGCCACACTGCTGCGTCTTTCACGACTCCTTGTGCACTCACGTTCGTTGTAACATCTTTGAAAGGGCACTGAATGCCGTCCAACTCTTCTGTTGCGTTTGAGCCAACAGAAGCAAATTGGTTCGTTTGCTTTAACGGTGTGAATGTGCAGCGGTAATGGCAAAGCCCTGCCCGGATCGCTCGACAGCTCTCGTTTGTACAGCATTCCAACGGCCTCAGGAACGCCGTTCCAAGCAGCCTTACATTCCATGCTGGTGTGCCCCAGGGAGGCCTTTGGATTCTTCTGAGAAACACCACCGTGCCTCACAAATGAAACCTGTGGGCTCCCAAGAGATGCCTCCCTGCGGCAGTCGGAATCTACATGTTGAGTTCCAGCCTGAAAACAACGGACAGCTTTCCCTGTGACAAGGCTGGACTTCTGGGACCCTCCAGATTCACCAAGGCCTAACTTTTGCACGGCGGGGGAATGCTCTTCTGCACGTACAGCACTCCCCACGTGAAAACCTTTCTTAGCAGAAGGAGGCAGTCTTTCCCTAGTACTAGAGGGCTAGGCAGAATCTTCAGATAAACATGCTGTGTCATCAAGCGTGAAAGGGGGACACTGATGGGAACGGTCGCATTCTCCCGGTTTGGAAGGGACTTGCTTTGGTCTTCCAAGCTGCCTGAACAGCACTAGCGGCCCAACTTCTCTTCACTGCAGGATTGTCGCTGTGGGCCAAGGCTGCGTTCTCTCAATGTCAATAATGTGCTGGCAATTCCTTTCTAGAAATTCATCCCACTGCACTCCAGATTCAGCTCCGGCCAAATGAAAGGTGACCTAAGGCCTCAAGGTAAGGTCCAGTGTTTCACATCAGCAGAGTTGGGTGTGCAGTGGTATCCACGAAGCCATACTCTGAAATGGATTGCCTTAACTGTGCTATGCTCCTGGGGACACATAGGACAGTCGATCGTACACCAATTTCGCATGATGACCGCTGTGTGCCGCCAGAGCGGCCGCTGGCTTCTGAGGAGCCCTAGGCCAAATAGGCCCCCGGGAAGCACTCTTCACATTCATAGCAAGGGCAACGCACTCCTTTCTGGGTTGCCTATGGAGAGAGTTCCAGTCGTCAAAGAGCCTCGCGCAAGCAGCGCCTGGCAGACTCTCTTTGCAAGTGGATCGGTCTCGGTGACTGAAACAGAACTGCACTGCTAATACACATTGTGCTGACGATTCAGTCCGGGACACAGGACGGCACTCTCACAGAAGCAAAAGCTGAGCTTTTCATCCAGCCTGAAGACCAGTACATTTTTCACACTTAACACTGTTAGGTATGTGCAAGAGCCATGGTCACAGAGGCCTAGCTAAGGTACTGAAATACTTACTCAGCTCATCCTATGCAGAGGTGCCCGTGCCCAAAGGGTCTCCATGGAAGGGCCCTGTGGGTCCCGTGTGTTTCCTTGAGGTAGTCAGAGACTATTGAGGATAACCTTATGAGCTCCAGTTTGAAACTGGGCAACCCTGGCAAAACCTTAATTTCGTCCGTGGGAGGCGAGACAGTGGCGGTTTGAAAGCTGCCTGAAAAACACTCCTGCTGCCCATCTTCTCTTTGCTGCCTGACGGCGTCCCGAAAGAACTGTGAGTGTACTCGTATGAGGCATGCTGGTCTCAGTTCCTTGCTGGGAGCTCCTCCAGGAGCACACTGGAGCTTGCCGGCCAAAAAATTGGACCCCTGGTCTCAAGTAAAAGTTCAGATTTCTTCCATAGTAAGCTTAGGTATGCCATAGTAGCGGAGAAGCATGTGTTCAAGGAATGCTGCCACACTGTTGCGTCTTTCACGACTCCTTGTGCACTCACGTTCGTTGTAACATCTTTGAAAGGGCACTGAATGCCGTCCAACTCTTCTGTTGCGTTTGAGCCAACAGAAGCAAATGGGTTCGTTTGCTTTAACGCTGTGAATGTGCAGCGGTAATGGCAAAGCCCTGCCCGGATCGCTCGACAGCTCTCGTTTGTACAGCATTCCAACGGCCTCAGGAACGCCGTTCCAAGCAGCCTTACATTCCATGCTGGTGTGCCCCAGGGAGGCCTTTGGATTCTTCTGAGAAACACCACCGTGCCTCACAAATGAAACCTGTGGGCTCCCAAGAGATGCCTCCCTGTGGCAGTCGGAAGCTACATGTTGAGTTCCAGCCTGAAAACAACAGACAGCTTTCCCTGTGACAAGGCTGGACTTCTGGGACCCTCCAGATTCACCAAGGCCTAACTTTTGCACGGCGGGGGAATGCTCTTCTGCACGTACAGCACTCCCCACGTGAAAACCTTTCTTAGCAGAAGGAGGCAGTCTTTCCCTAGTACTAGAGGGCTAGGCAGAATCTTCAGATAAACATGCTGTGTCATCAAGCGTGAAAGGGGGACACTGATGGGAACGGTAGAATTCTCCCGGTTTGGAAGTGAGTTGCTTTGGGCTTCCAAGCTGCCTGAACAGCACTAGCGGCCCCACTTCTCCTCACTGCAGGATTGTCGCTGTGGGGCAAGGCTGCGTTCTCTCAATGTCAATAATGTGCTGGCAATTCCTTTCTAGAAATTCATCCCACTGCACTCCAGATTCAGCTCCGGCCAAATGAAAGGTGACCTAAGGCCTCAAGGTAAGGTCCAGTGTTTCACATCAGCAGAGTTGGGTGTGCAGTGGTATCCACGAAGCCATACTCTGAAATGGAGTGCCTTAACTCTGCTATGCCCCTGGGGACACATAGGACAGTCGATCTGGCACCAATTTCGCATGATGACCGCTGTGTGCCGCCAGAGCGGCCGCTGGCTTCTGAGGAGCCCTAGGCCAAATAGGCCCCCGGGAAGCACTCTTCACATTCATAGCAAGGGCAACGCACTCCTTTCTGGGTTGCCTATGGAGAGTGTTCCAGTCGTCAAAGAGCCTCGCGCAAGCAGCGCCTGGCAGACTCTCTTTGCAAGTGGATCGGTCTCGGTGACTGAAACAGAACTGCACTGCTAATACACATTGTGCTGACGATTCAGTCCGGGACACAGGACAGCACTCTCACAGAAGCAAAAGCTGAGCTTTTCATCCAGCCTGAAGACCACTACATTTTTCACACTTAACACTGTTAGGTATGTGCAAGAGCCATGGTCACAGAGGCCTAGCTAAGGTACTGAAATACTTGCCCAGCTCATTCTATGCAGAGGTGTCCGTGCCCAAAGGGTCTCCATGGAAGGGCCCTGTGGGTCCCGTGTGTTTCCTTGAGGTAGTCAGAGACTACTGAGGATAACCTTATGAGCTCCAGTTTGAAACCGGGCAACCCTGGCAAAACCTTAATTTCGTCCGTGGTAGGCGAGACAGTGGAGGTTTGAAAGCTGCCTGAAAAACACTCCTGCTGCCCATCTTCTCTTTGCTGCCTGACGGCGTCCCGAAAGAACTGTGAGTGTACTCGTATGAGGCATGCTGGTCTCAGTTCCTTGCTGGGAGCTCCTCCAGGAGCACACTGGAGCTTGCGGCCAAAAAAATTGGACCCCTGATCTCAAGTAAAAGTTCGGATTTCTTCCATAGTAAGCTTAGGTATGCCATAGTAGCGGAGAAGCATGTGTTCAAGGAATGCTGCCACACTGTTGCGTCTTTCACGACTCCTTGTGCACTCACGTTCGTTGTAACATCTTTGAAAGGGCACTGAATGCCGTCCAACTCTTCTGTTGCGTTTGAGCCAACAGAAGCAAATTGGTTCGTTTGCTTTAACGGTGTGAATGTGCAGCGGTAATGGCAAAGCCCTGCCCGGATCGCTCGACAGCTCTCGTTTGTACAGCATTCCAACGGCCTCAGGAACGCCGTTCCAAGCAGCCTTACATTCCATGCTGGTGTGCCCCAGGGAGGCCTTTGGATTCTTCTGAGAAACACCACCGTGCCTCACAAATGAAACCTGTGGGCTCCCAAGAGATGCCTCCCTGCGGCAGTCGGAAGCTACATGTTGAGTTCCAGCCTGAAAACAACGGACAGCTTTCCCTGTGACAAGGCTGGACTTCTGGGACCCTCCAGATTCACCAAGGCCTAACTTTTGCACGGCGGGGGAATGCTCTTCTGCACGTACAGCACTCCCCACGTGAAAACCTTTCTTAGCAGAAGGAGGCAGTCTTTCCCTAGTACTAGAGGGCTAGGCAGAATCTTCAGATAAACATGCTGTGTCATCAAGCGTGAAAGGGGGACACTGATGGGAACGGTCGCATTCTCCCGGTTTGGAAGGGACTTGCTTTGGTCTTCCAAGCTGCCTGAACAGCACTAGCGGCCCAACTTCTCTTCACTGCAGGATTGTCGCTGTGGGCCAAGGCTGCGTTCTCTCAATGTCAATAATGTGCTGGCAATTCCTTTCTAGAAATTCATCCCACTGCACTCCAGATTCAGCTCCGGCCAAATGAAAGGTGACCTAAGGCCTCAAGGTAAGGTCCAGTGTTTCACATCAGCAGAGTTGGGTGTGCAGTGGTATCCACGAAGCCATACTCTGAAATGGATTGCCTTAACTGTGCTATGCTCCTGGGGACACATAGGACAGTCGATCGTACACCAATTTCGCATGATGACCGCTGTGTGCCGCCAGAGCGGCCGCTGGCTTCTGAGGAGCCCTAGGCCAAATAGGCCCCCGGGAAGCACTCTTCACATTCATAGCAAGGGCAACGCACTCCTTTCTGGGTTGCCTATGGAGAGAGTTCCAGTCGTCAAAGAGCCTCGCGCAAGCAGCGCCTGGCAGACTCTCTTTGCAAGTGGATCGGTCTCGGTGACTGAAACAGAACTGCACTGCTAATACACATTGTGCTGACGATTCAGTCCGGGACACAGGACGGCACTCTCACAGAAGCAAAAGCTGAGCTTTTCATCCAGCCTGAAGACCAGTACATTTTTCACACTTAACACTGTTAGGTATGTGCAAGAGCCATGGTCACAGAGGCCAAGCTAAGGTACTGAAATACTTACTCAGCTCATCCTATGCAGAGGTGCCCGTGCCCAAAGGGTCTCCATGGAAGGGCCCTGTGGGTCCCGTGTGTTTCCTTGAGGTAGTCAGAGACTATTGAGGATAACCTTATGAGCTCCAGTTTGAAACTGGGCAACCCTGGCAAAACCTTAATTTCGTCCGTGGGAGGCGAGACAGTGGCGGTTTGAAAGCTGCCTGAAAAACACTCCTGCTGCCCATCTTCTCTTTGCTGCCTGACGGCGTCCCGAAAGAACTGTGAGTGTACTCGTATGAGGCATGCTGGTCTCAGTTCCTTGCTGGGAGCTCCTCCAGGAGCACACTGGAGCTTGCCGGCCAAAAAATTGGACCCCTGGTCTCAAGTAAAAGTTCAGATTTCTTCCATAGTAAGCTTAGGTATGCCATAGTAGCGGAGAAGCATGTGTTCAAGGAATGCTGCCACACTGTTGCGTCTTTCACGACTCCTTGTGCACTCACGTTCGTTGTAACATCTTTGAAAGGGCACTGAATGCCGTCCAACTCTTCTGTTGCGTTTGAGCCAACAGAAGCAAATGGGTTCGTTTGCTTTAACGCTGTGAATGTGCAGCGGTAATGGCAAAGCCCTGCCCGGATCGCTCGACAGCTCTCGTTATTACAGCATTCCAACGGCCTCAGGAACGCCGTTCCAAGCAGCCTTACATTCCATGCTGGTGTGCCCCAGGGAGGCCTTTGGATTCTTCTGAGAAACACCACCGTGCCTCACAAATGAAACCTGTGGGCTCCCAAGAGATGCCTCCCTGTGGCAGTCGGAAGCTACATGTTGAGTTCCAGCCTGAAAACAACAGACAGCTTTCCCTGTGACAAGGCTGGACTTCTGGGACCCTCCAGATTCACCAAGGCCTAACTTTTGCACGGCGGGGGAATGCTCTTCTGCACGTACAGCACTCCCCACGTGAAAACCTTTCTTAGCAGAAGGAGGCAGTCTTTCCCTAGTACTAGAGGGCTAGGCAGAATCTTCAGATAAACATGCTGTGTCATCAAGCGTGAAAGGGGGACACTGATGGGAACGGTAGAATTCTCCCGGTTTGGAAGTGAGTTGCTTTGGGCTTCCAAGCTGCCTGAACAGCACTAGCGGCCCCACTTCTCCTCACTGCAGGATTGTCGCTGTGGGGCAAGGCTGCGTTCTCTCAATGTCAATAATGTGCTGGCAATTCCTTTCTAGAAATTCATCCCACTGCACTCCAGATTCAGCTCCGGCCAAATGAAAGGTGACCTAAGGCCTCAAGGTAAGGTCCAGTGTTTCACATCAGCAGAGTTGGGTGTGCAGTGGTATCCACGAAGCCATACTCTGAAATGGATTGCCTTAACTCTGCTATGCGCCTGGGGACACATAGGACAGTCGATCTGGCACCAATTTCGCATGATGACTGCTGTGTGCCGCCAGAGCGGCCGCTGGCTTCTGAGGAGCCCTAGGCCAAATAGGCCCCCGGGAAGCACTCTTCACATTCATAGCAAGGGCAACGCACTCCTTTCTGGGTTGCCTATGGAGAGTGTTCCAGTCGTCAAAGAGCCTCGCGCAAGCAGCGCCTGGCAGACTCTCTTTGCAAGTGGATCGGTCTCGGTGACTGAAACAGAACTGCACTGCTAATACACATTGTGCTGACGATTCAGTCCGGGACACAGGACAGCACTCTCACAGAAGCAAAAGCTGAGCTTTTCATCCAGCCTGAAGACCAGTACATTTTTCACACTTAACACTGTTAGGTATGTGCAAGAGCCATGGTCACAGAGGCCTAGCTAAGGTACTGAAATACTTGCCCAGCTCATTCTATGCAGAGGTGTCCGTGCCCAAAGGGTCTCCATGGAAGGGCCCTGTGGGTCCCGTGTGTTTCCTTGAGGTAGTCAGAGACTACTGAGGATAACCTTATGAGCTCCAGTTTGAAACCGGGCAACCCTGGCAAAACCTTAATTTCGTCCGTGGTAGGCGAGACAGTGGAGGTTTGAAAGCTGCCTGAAAAACACTCCTGCTGCCCATCTTCTCTTTGCTGCCTGACGGCGTCCCGAAAGAACTGTGAGTGTACTCGTATGAGGCATGCTGGTCTCAGTTCCTTGCTGGGAGCTCCTCCAGGAGCACACTGGAGCTTGCGGCCAAAAAAATTGGACCCCTGATCTCAAGTAAAAGTTCGGATTTCTTCCATAGTAAGCTTAGGTATGCCATAGTAGCGGAGAAGCATGTGTTCAAGGAATGCTGCCACACTGTTGCGTCTTTCACGACTCCTTGTGCACTCACGTTCGTTGTAACATCTTTGAAAGGGCACTGAATGCCGTCCAACTCTTCTGTTGCGTTTGAGCCAACAGAAGCAAATTGGTTCATTTGCTTTAACGGTGTGAATGTGCAGCGGTAATGGCAAAGCCCTGCCCGGATCGCTCGACAGCTCTCGTTTGTACAGCATTCCAACGGCCTCAGGAACGCCGTTCCAAGCAGCCTTACATTCCATGCTGGTGTGCCCCAGGGAGGCCTTTGGATTCTTCTGAGAAACACCACCGTGCCTCACAAATGAAACCTGTGGGCTCCCAAGAGATGCCTCCCTGCGGCAGTCGGAAGCTACATGTTGAGTTCCAGCCTGAAAACAACGGACAGCTTTCCCTGTGACAAGGCTGGACTTCTGGGACCCTCCAGATTCACCAAGGCCTAACTTTTGCACGGCGGGGGAATGCTCTTCTGCACGTACAGCACTCCCCACGTGAAAACCTTTCTTAGCAGAAGGAGGCAGTCTTTCCCTAGTACTAGAGGGCTAGGCAGAATCTTCAGATAAACATGCTGTGTCATCAAGCGTGAAAGGGGGACACTGATGGGAACGGTCGCATTCTCCCGGTTTGGAAGGGACTTGCTTTGGTCTTCCAAGCTGCCTGAACAGCACTAGCGGCCCAACTTCTCTTCACTGCAGGATTGTCGCTGTGGGCCAAGGCTGCGTTCTCTCAATGTCAATAATGTGCTGGCAATTCCTTTCTAGAAATTCATCCCACTGCACTCCAGATTCAGCTCCGGCCAAATGAAAGGTGACCTAAGGCCTCAAGGTAAGGTCCAGTGTTTCACATCAGCAGAGTTGGGTGTGCAGTGGTATCCACGAAGCCATACTCTGAAATGGATTGCCTTAACTGTGCTATGCTCCTGGGGACACATAGGACAGTCGATCGTACACCAATTTCGCATGATGACCGCTGTGTGCCGCCAGAGCGGCCGCTGGCTTCTGAGGAGCCCTAGGCCAAATAGGCCCCCGGGAAGCACTCTTCACATTCATAGCAAGGGCAACGCACTCCTTTCTGGGTTGCCTATGGAGAGAGTTCCAGTCGTCAAAGAGCCTCGCGCAAGCAGCGCCTGGCAGACTCTCTTTGCAAGTGGATCGGTCTCGGTGACTGAAACAGAACTGCACTGCTAATACACATTGTGCTGACGATTCAGTCCGGGACACAGGACGGCACTCTCACAGAAGCAAAAGCTGAGCTTTTCATCCAGCCTGAAGACCAGTACATTTTTCACACTTAACACTGTTAGGTATGTGCAAGAGCCATGGTCACAGAGGCCTAGCTAAGGTACTGAAATACTTACTCAGCTCATCCTATGCAGAGGTGCCCGTGCCCAAAGGGTCTCCATGGAAGGGCCCTGTGGGTCCCGTGTGTTTCCTTGAGGTAGTCAGAGACTACTGAGGATAACCTTATGAGCTCCAGTTTGAAACCGGGCAACCCTGGCAAAACCTTAATTTCGTCCGTGGTAGGCGAGACAGTGGAGGTTTGAAAGCTGCCTGAAAAACACTCCTGCTGCCCATCTTCTCTTTGCTGCCTGACGGCGTCCCGAAAGAACTGTGAGTGTACTCGTATGAGGCATGCTGGTCTCAGTTCCTTGCTGGGAGCTCCTCCAGGAGCACACTGGAGCTTGCGGCCAAAAAAATTGGACCCCTGATCTCAAGTAAAAGTTCGGATTTCTTCCATAGTAAGCTTAGGTATGCCATAGTAGCGGAGAAGCATGTGTTCAAGGAATGCTGCCACACTGCTGCGTCTTTCACGACTCCTTGTGCACTCACGTTCGTTGTAACATCTTTGAAAGGGCACTGAATGCCGTCCAACTCTTCTGTTGCGTTTGAGCCAACAGAAGCAAATTGGTTCGTTTGCTTTAACGGTGTGAATGTGCAGCGGTAATGGCAAAGCCCTGCCCGGATCGCTCGACAGCTCTCGTTTGTACAGCATTCCAACGGCCTCAGGAACGCCGTTCCAAGCAGCCTTACATTCCATGCTGGTGTGCCCCAGGGAGGCCTTTGGATTCTTCTGAGAAACACCACCGTGCCTCACAAATGAAACCTGTGGGCTCCCAAGAGATGCCTCCCTGCGGCAGTCGGAATCTACATGTTGAGTTCCAGCCTGAAAACAACGGACAGCTTTCCCTGTGACAAGGCTGGACTTCTGGGACCCTCCAGATTCACCAAGGCCTAACTTTTGCACGGCGGGGGAATGCTCTTCTGCACGTACAGCACTCCCCACGTGAAAACCTTTCTTAGCAGAAGGAGGCAGTCTTTCCCTAGTACTAGAGGGCTAGGCAGAATCTTCAGATAAACATGCTGTGTCATCAAGCGTGAAAGGGGGACACTGATGGGAACGGTCGCATTCTCCCGGTTTGGAAGGGACTTGCTTTGGTCTTCCAAGCTGCCTGAACAGCACTAGCGGCCCAACTTCTCTTCACTGCAGGATTGTCGCTGTGGGCCAAGGCTGCGTTCTCTCAATGTCAATAATGTGCTGGCAATTCCTTTCTAGAAATTCATCCCACTGCACTCCAGATTCAGCTCCGGCCAAATGAAAGGTGACCTAAGGCCTCAAGGTAAGGTCCAGTGTTTCACATCAGCAGAGTTGGGTGTGCAGTGGTATCCACGAAGCCATACTCTGAAATGGATTGCCTTAACTGTGCTATGCTCCTGGGGACACATAGGACAGTCGATCGTACACCAATTTCGCATGATGACCGCTGTGTGCCGCCAGAGCGGCCGCTGGCTTCTGAGGAGCCCTAGGCCAAATAGGCCCCCGGGAAGCACTCTTCACATTCATAGCAAGGGCAACGCACTCCTTTCTGGGTTGCCTATGGAGAGAGTTCCAGTCGTCAAAGAGCCTCGCGCAAGCAGCGCCTGGCAGACTCTCTTTGCAAGTGGATCGGTCTCGGTGACTGAAACAGAACTGCACTGCTAATACACATTGTGCTGACGATTCAGTCCGGGACACAGGACGGCACTCTCACAGAAGCAAAAGCTGAGCTTTTCATCCAGCCTGAAGACCAGTACATTTTTCACACTTAACACTGTTAGGTATGTGCAAGAGCCATGGTCACAGAGGCCTAGCTAAGGTACTGAAATACTTACTCAGCTCATCCTATGCAGAGGTGCCCGTGCCCAAAGGGTCTCCATGGAAGGGCCCTGTGGGTCCCGTGTGTTTCCTTGAGGTAGTCAGAGACTATTGAGGATAACCTTATGAGCTCCAGTTTGAAACTGGGCAACCCTGGCAAAACCTTAATTTCGTCCGTGGGAGGCGAGACAGTGGCGGTTTGAAAGCTGCCTGAAAAACACTCCTGCTGCCCATCTTCTCTTTGCTGCCTGACGGCGTCCCGAAAGAACTGTGAGTGTACTCGTATGAGGCATGCTGGTCTCAGTTCCTTGCTGGGAGCTCCTCCAGGAGCACACTGGAGCTTGCCGGCCAAAAAATTGGACCCCTGGTCTCAAGTAAAAGTTCAGATTTCTTCCATAGTAAGCTTAGGTATGCCATAGTAGCGGAGAAGCATGTGTTCAAGGAATGCTGCCACACTGTTGCGTCTTTCACGACTCCTTGTGCACTCACGTTCGTTGTAACATCTTTGAAAGGGCACTGAATGCCGTCCAACTCTTCTGTTGCGTTTGAGCCAACAGAAGCAAATGGGTTCGTTTGCTTTAACGCTGTGAATGTGCAGCGGTAATGGCAAAGCCCTGCCCGGATCGCTCGACAGCTCTCGTTTGTACAGCATTCCAACGGCCGAAGGAACGCCGTTCCAAGCAGCCTTACATTCCATGCTGGTGTGCCCCAGGGAGGCCTTTGGATTCTTCTGAGAAACACCACCGTGCCTCACAAATGAAACCTGTGGGCTCCCAAGAGATGCCTCCCTGTGGCAGTCGGAAGCTACATGTTGAGTTCCAGCCTGAAAACAACAGACAGCTTTCCCTGTGACAAGGCTGGACTTCTGGGACCCTCCAGATTCACCAAGGCCTAACTTTTGCACGGCGGGGGAATGCTCTTCTGCACGTACAGCACTCCCCACGTGAAAACCTTTCTTAGCAGAAGGAGGCAGTCTTTCCCTAGTACTAGAGGGCTAGGCAGAATCTTCAGATAAACATGCTGTGTCATCAAGCGTGAAAGGGGGACACTGATGGGAACGGTAGAATTCTCCCGGTTTGGAAGTGAGTTGCTTTGGGCTTCCAAGCTGCCTGAACAGCACTAGCGGCCCCACTTCTCCTCACTGCAGGATTGTCGCTGTGGGGCAAGGCTGCGTTCTCTCAATGTCAATAATGTGCTGGCAATTCCTTTCTAGAAATTCATCCCACTGCACTCCAGATTCAGCTCCGGCCAAATGAAAGGTGACCTAAGGCCTCAAGGTAAGGTCCAGTGTTTCACATCAGCAGAGTTGGGTGTGCAGTGGTATCCACGAAGCCATACTCTGAAATGGAGTGCCTTAACTCTGCTATGCCCCTGGGGACACATAGGACAGTCGATCTGGCACCAATTTCGCATGATGACCGCTGTGTGCCGCCAGAGCGGCCGCTGGCTTCTGAGGAGCCCTAGGCCAAATAGGCCCCCGGGAAGCACTCTTCACATTCATAGCAAGGGCAACGCACTCCTTTCTGGGTTGCCTATGGAGAGTGTTCCAGTCGTCAAAGAGCCTCGCGCAAGCAGCGCCTGGCAGACTCTCTTTGCAAGTGGATCGGTCTCGGTGACTGAAACAGAACTGCACTGCTAATACACATTGTGCTGACGATTCAGTCCGGGACACAGGACAGCACTCTCACAGAAGCAAAAGCTGAGCTTTTCATCCAGCCTGAAGACCACTACATTTTTCACACTTAACACTGTTAGGTATGTGCAAGAGCCATGGTCACAGAGGCCTAGCTAAGGTACTGAAATACTTGCCCAGCTCATTCTATGCAGAGGTGTCCGTGCCCAAAGGGTCTCCATGGAAGGGCCCTGTGGGTCCCGTGTGTTTCCTTGAGGTAGTCAGAGACTACTGAGGATAACCTTATGAGCTCCAGTTTGAAACCGGGCAACCCTGGCAAAACCTTAATTTCGTCCGTGGTAGGCGAGACAGTGGAGGTTTGAAAGCTGCCTGAAAAACACTCCTGCTGCCCATCTTCTCTTTGCTGCCTGACGGCGTCCCGAAAGAACTGTGAGTGTACTCGTATGAGGCATGCTGGTCTCAGTTCCTTGCTGGGAGCTCCTCCAGGAGCACACTGGAGCTTGCGGCCAAAAAAATTGGACCCCTGATCTCAAGTAAAAGTTCGGATTTCTTCCATAGTAAGCTTAGGTATGCCATAGTAGCGGAGAAGCATGTGTTCAAGGAATGCTGCCACACTGTTGCGTCTTTCACGACTCCTTGTGCACTCACGTTCGTTGTAACATCTTTGAAAGGGCACTGAATGCCGTCCAACTCTTCTGTTGCGTTTGAGCCAACAGAAGCAAATTGGTTCGTTTGCTTTAACGGTGTGAATGTGCAGCGGTAATGGCAAAGCCCTGCCCGGATCGCTCGACAGCTCTCGTTTGTACAGCATTCCAACGGCCTCAGGAACGCCGTTCCAAGCAGCCTTACATTCCATGCTGGTGTGCCCCAGGGAGGCCTTTGGATTCTTCTGAGAAACACCACCGTGCCTCACAAATGAAACCTGTGGGCTCCCAAGAGATGCCTCCCTGCGGCAGTCGGAAGCTACATGTTGAGTTCCAGCCTGAAAACAACGGACAGCTTTCCCTGTGACAAGGCTGGACTTCTGGGACCCTCCAGATTCACCAAGGCCTAACTTTTGCACGGCGGGGGAATGCTCTTCTGCACGTACAGCACTCCCCACGTGAAAACCTTTCTTAGCAGAAGGAGGCAGTCTTTCCCTAGTACTAGAGGGCTAGGCAGAATCTTCAGATAAACATGCTGTGTCATCAAGCGTGAAAGGGGGACACTGATGGGAACGGTCGCATTCTCCCGGTTTGGAAGGGACTTGCTTTGGTCTTCCAAGCTGCCTGAACAGCACTAGCGGCCCAACTTCTCTTCACTGCAGGATTGTCGCTGTGGGCCAAGGCTGCGTTCTCTCAATGTCAATAATGTGCTGGCAATTCCTTTCTAGAAATTCATCCCACTGCACTCCAGATTCAGCTCCGGCCAAATGAAAGGTGACCTAAGGCCTCAAGGTAAGGTCCAGTGTTTCACATCAGCAGAGTTGGGTGTGCAGTGGTATCCACGAAGCCATACTCTGAAATGGATTGCCTTAACTGTGCTATGCTCCTGGGGACACATAGGACAGTCGATCGTACACCAATTTCGCATGATGACCGCTGTGTGCCGCCAGAGCGGCCGCTGGCTTCTGAGGAGCCCTAGGCCAAATAGGCCCCCGGGAAGCACTCTTCACATTCATAGCAAGGGCAACGCACTCCTTTCTGGGTTGCCTATGGAGAGAGTTCCAGTCGTCAAAGAGCCTCGCGCAAGCAGCGCCTGGCAGACTCTCTTTGCAAGTGGATCGGTCTCGGTGACTGAAACAGAACTGCACTGCTAATACACATTGTGCTGACGATTCAGTCCGGGACACAGGACGGCACTCTCACAGAAGCAAAAGCTGAGCTTTTCATCCAGCCTGAAGACCAGTACATTTTTCACACTTAACACTGTTAGGTATGTGCAAGAGCCATGGTCACAGAGGCCTAGCTAAGGTACTGAAATACTTACTCAGCTCATCCTATGCAGAGGTGCCCGTGCCCAAAGGGTCTCCATGGAAGGGCCCTGTGGGTCCCGTGTGTTTCCTTGAGGTAGTCAGAGACTATTGAGGATAACCTTATGAGCTCCAGTTTGAAACTGGGCAACCCTGGCAAAACCTTAATTTCGTCCGTGGGAGGCGAGACAGTGGCGGTTTGAAAGCTGCCTGAAAAACACTCCTGCTGCCCATCTTCTCTTTGCTGCCTGACGGCGTCCCGAAAGAACTGTGAGTGTACTCGTATGAGGCATGCTGGTCTCAGTTCCTTGCTGGGAGCTCCTCCAGGAGCACACTGGAGCTTGCCGGCCAAAAAATTGGACCCCTGGTCTCAAGTAAAAGTTCAGATTTCTTCCATAGTAAGCTTAGGTATGCCATAGTAGCGGAGAAGCATGTGTTCAAGGAATGCTGCCACACTGTTGCGTCTTTCACGACTCCTTGTGCACTCACGTTCGTTGTAACATCTTTGAAAGGGCACTGAATGCCGTCCAACTCTTCTGTTGCGTTTGAGCCAACAGAAGCAAATGGGTTCGTTTGCTTTAACGCTGTGAATGTGCAGCGGTAATGGCAAAGCCCTGCCCGGATCGCTCGACAGCTCTCGTTTGTACAGCATTCCAACGGCCTCAGGAACGCCGTTCCAAGCAGCCTTACATTCCATGCTGGTGTGCCCCAGGGAGGCCTTTGGATTCTTCTGAGAAACACCACCGTGCCTCACAAATGAAACCTGTGGGCTCCCAAGAGATGCCTCCCTGTGGCAGTCGGAAGCTACATGTTGAGTTCCAGCCTGAAAACAACAGACAGCTTTCCCTGTGACAAGGCTGGACTTCTGGGACCCTCCAGATTCACCAAGGCCTAACTTTTGCACGGCGGGGGAATGCTCTTCTGCACGTACAGCACTCCCCACGTGAAAACCTTTCTTAGCAGAAGGAGGCAGTCTTTCCCTAGTACTAGAGGGCTAGGCAGAATCTTCAGATAAACATGCTGTGTCATCAAGCGTGAAAGGGGGACACTGATGGGAACGGTAGAATTCTCCCGGTTTGGAAGTGAGTTGCTTTGGGCTTCCAAGCTGCCTGAACAGCACTAGCGGCCCCACTTCTCCTCACTGCAGGATTGTCGCTGTGGGGCAAGGCTGCGTTCTCTCAATGTCAATAATGTGCTGGCAATTCCTTTCTAGAAATTCATCCCACTGCACTCCAGATTCAGCTCCGGCCAAATGAAAGGTGACCTAAGGCCTCAAGGTAAGGTCCAGTGTTTCACATCAGCAGAGTTGGGTGTGCAGTGGTATCCACGAAGCCATACTCTGAAATGGAGTGCCTTAACTCTGCTATGCCCCTGGGGACACATAGGACAGTCGATCTGGCACCAATTTCGCATGATGACCGCTGTGTGCCGCCAGAGCGGCCGCTGGCTTCTGAGGAGCCCTAGGCCAAATAGGCCCCCGGGAAGCACTCTTCACATTCATAGCAAGGGCAACGCACTCCTTTCTGGGTTGCCTATGGAGAGTGTTCCAGTCGTCAAAGAGCCTCGCGCAAGCAGCGCCTGGCAGACTCTCTTTGCAAGTGGATCGGTCTCGGTGACTGAAACAGAACTGCACTGCTAATACACATTGTGCTGACGATTCAGTCCGGGACACAGGACAGCACTCTCACAGAAGCAAAAGCTGAGCTTTTCATCCAGCCTGAAGACCACTACATTTTTCACACTTAACACTGTTAGGTATGTGCAAGAGCCATGGTCACAGAGGCCTAGCTAAGGTACTGAAATACTTGCCCAGCTCATTCTATGCAGAGGTGTCCGTGCCCAAAGGGTCTCCATGGAAGGGCCCTGTGGGTCCCGTGTGTTTCCTTGAGGTAGTCAGAGACTACTGAGGATAACCTTATGAGCTCCAGTTTGAAACCGGGCAACCCTGGCAAAACCTTAATTTCGTCCGTGGTAGGCGAGACAGTGGAGGTTTGAAAGCTGCCTGAAAAACACTCCTGCTGCCCATCTTCTCTTTGCTGCCTGACGGCGTCCCGAAAGAACTGTGAGTGTACTCGTATGAGGCATGCTGGTCTCAGTTCCTTGCTGGGAGCTCCTCCAGGAGCACACTGGAGCTTGCGGCCAAAAAAATTGGACCCCTGATCTCAAGTAAAAGTTCGGATTTCTTCCATAGTAAGCTTAGGTATGCCATAGTAGCGGAGAAGCATGTGTTCAAGGAATGCTGCCACACTGTTGCGTCTTTCACGACTCCTTGTGCACTCACGTTCGTTGTAACATCTTTGAAAGGGCACTGAATGCCGTCCAACTCTTCTGTTGCGTTTGAGCCAACAGAAGCAAATTGGTTCGTTTGCTTTAACGCTGTGAATGTGCAGCGGTAATGGCAAAGCCCTGCCCGGATCGCTCGACAGCTCTTGTTTGTACAGCATTCCAACGGCCTCAGGAACGCCGTTCCAAGCAGCCTTACATTCCATGCTGGTGTGCCCCAGGGAGGCCTTTGGATTCTTCTGAGAAACACCACCGTGCCTCACAAATGAAACCTGTGGGCTCCCAAGAGATGCCTCCCTGCGGCAGTCGGAAGCTACATGTTGAGTTCCAGCCTGAAAACAACGGACAGCTTTCCCTGTGACAAGGCTGGACTTCTGGGACCCTCCAGATTCACCAAGGCCTAACTTTTGCACGGCGGGGGAATGCTCTTCTGCACGTACAGCACTCCCCACGTGAAAACCTTTCTTAGCAGAAGGAGGCAGTCTTTCCCTAGTACTAGAGGGCTAGGCAGAATCTTCAGATAAACATGCTGTGTCATCAAGCGTGAAAGGGGGACACTGATGGGAACGGTCGCATTCTCCCGGTTTGGAAGGGACTTGCTTTGGTCTTCCAAGCTGCCTGAACAGCACTAGCGGCCCAACTTCTCTTCACTGCAGGATTGACGCTGTGGGCCAAGGCTGCGTTCTCTCAATGTCAATAATGTGCTGGCAATTCCTTTCTAGAAATTCATCCCACTGCACTCCAGATTCAGCTCCGGCCAAATGAAAGGTGACCTAAGGCCTCAAGGTAAGGTCCAGTGTTTCACATCAGCAGAGTTGGGTGTGCAGTGGTATCCACGAAGCCATACTCTGAAATGGATTGCCTTAACTGTGCTATGCTCCTGGGGACACATAGGACAGTCGATCGTACACCAATTTCGCATGATGACCGCTGTGTGCCGCCAGAGCGGCCGCTGGCTTCTGAGGAGCCCTAGGCCAAATAGGCCCCCGGGAAGCACTCTTCACATTCATAGCAAGGGCAACGCACTCCTTTCTGGGTTGCCTATGGAGAGAGTTCCAGTCGTCAAAGAGCCTCGCGCAAGCAGCGCCTGGCAGACTCTCTTTGCAAGTGGATCGGTCTCGGTGACTGAAACAGAACTGCACTGCTAATACACATTGTGCTGACGATTCAGTCCGGGACACAGGACGGCACTCTCACAGAAGCAAAAGCTGAGCTTTTCATCCAGCCTGAAGACCAGTACATTTTTCACACTTAACACTGTTAGGTATGTGCAAGAGCCATGGTCACAGAGGCCTAGCTAAGGTACTGAAATACTTACTCAGCTCATCCTATGCAGAGGTGCCCGTGCCCAAAGGGTCTCCATGGAAGGGCCCTGTGGGTCCCGTGTGTTTCCTTGAGGTAGTCAGAGACTATTGAGGATAACCTTATGAGCTCCAGTTTGAAACTGGGCAACCCTGGCAAAACCTTAATTTCGTCCGTGGGAGGCGAGACAGTGGCGGTTTGAAAGCTGCCTGAAAAACACTCCTGCTGCCCATCTTCTCTTTGCTGCCTGACGGCGTCCCGAAAGAACTGTGAGTGTACTCGTATGAGGCATGCTGGTCTCAGTTCCTTGCTGGGAGCTCCTCCAGGAGCACACTGGAGCTTGCCGGCCAAAAAATTGGACCCCTGGTCTCAAGTAAAAGTTCAGATTTCTTCCATAGTAAGCTTAGGTATGCCATAGTAGCGGAGAAGCATGTGTTCAAGGAATGCTGCCACACTGTTGCGTCTTTCACGACTCCTTGTGCACTCACGTTCGTTGTAACATCTTTGAAAGGGCACTGAATGCCGTCCAACTCTTCTGTTGCGTTTGAGCCAACAGAAGCAAATTGGTTCGTTTGCTTTAACGCTGTGAATGTGCAGCGGTAATGGCAAAGCCCTGCCCGGATCGCTCGACAGCTCTCGTTTGTACAGCATTCCAACGGCCTCAGGAACGCCGTTCCAAGCAGCCTTACATTCCATGCTGGTGTGCCCCAGGGAGGCCTTTGGATTCTTCTGAGAAACACCACCGTGCCTCACAAATGAAACCTGTGGGCTCCCAAGAGATGCCTCCCTGTGGCAGTCGGAAGCTACATGTTGAGTTCCAGCCTGAAAACAACGGACAGCTTTCCCTGTGACAAGGCTGGACTGCTGGGACCCTCCAGATTCACCAAGGCCTAACTTTTGCACGGCGGGGGAATGCTCTTCTGCACGTACAGCACTCCCCACGTGAAAACCTTTCTTAGCAGAAGGAGGCAGTCTTTCCCTAGTACTAGAGGGCTAGGCAGAATCTTCAGATAAACATGCTGTGTCATCAAGCGTGAAAGGGGGACACTGATGGGAACGGTCGCATTCTCCCGGTTTGGAAGGGACTTGCTTTGGTCTTCCAAGCTGCCTGAACAGCACTAGCGGCCCAACTTCTCTTCACTGCAGGATTGTCGCTGTGGGCCAAGGCTGCGTTCTCTCAATGTCAATAATGTGCTGGCAATTCCTTTCTAGAAATTCATCCCACTGCACTCCAGATTCAGCTCCGGCCAAATGAAAGGTGACCTAAGGCCTCAAGGTAAGGTCCAGTGTTTCACATCAGCAGAGTTGGGTGTGCAGTGGTATCCACGAAGCCATACTCTGAAATGGATTGCCTTAACTCTGCTATGCGCCTGGGGACACATAGGACAGTCGATCTGGCACCAACTTCGCATGATGACCGCTGTGTGCCGCCAGAGCGGCCGCTGGCTTCTGAGGAGCCCTAGGCCAAATAGGCCCCCGGGAAGCACTCTTCACATTCATAGCAAGGGCAACGCACTCCTTTCTGGGTTGCCTATGGAGAGTGTTCCAGTCGTCAAAGAGCCTCGCGCAAGCAGCGCCTGGCAGACTCTCTTTGCAAGTGGATCGGTCTCGGTGACTGAAACAGAACTGCACTGCTAATACACATTGTGCTGACGATTCAGTCCGGGACACAGGACAGCACTCTCACAGAAGCAAAAGCTGAGCTTTTCATCCAGCCTGAAGACCACTACATTTTTCACACTTAACACTGTTAGGTATGTGCAAGAGCCATGGTCACAGAGGCCTAGCTAAGGTACTGAAATACTTGCCCAGCTCATTCTATGCAGAGGTGTCCGTGCCCAAAGGGTCTCCATGGAAGGGCCCTGTGGGTCCCGTGTGTTTCCTTGAGGTAGTCAGAGACTACTGAGGATAACCTTATGAGCTCCAGTTTGAAACCGGGCAACCCTGGCAAAACCTTAATTTCGTCCGTGGTAGGCGAGACAGTGGAGGTTTGAAAGCTGCCTGAAAAACACTCCTGCTGCCCATCTTCTCTTTGCTGCCTGACGGCGTCCCGAAAGAACTGTGAGTGTACTCGTATGAGGCATGCTGGTCTCAGTTCCTTGCTGGGAGCTCCTCCAGGAGCACACTGGAGCTTGCGGCCAAAAAAATTGGACCCCTGATCTCAAGTAAAAGTTCGGATTTCTTCCATAGTAAGCTTAGGTATGCCATAGTAGCGGAGAAGCATGTGTTCAAGGAATGCTGCCACACTGTTGCGTCTTTCACGACTCCTTGTGCACTCACGTTCGTTGTAACATCTTTGAAAGGGCACTGAATGCCGTCCAACTCTTCTGTTGCGTTTGAGCCAACAGAAGCAAATTGGTTCGTTTGCTTTAACGGTGTGAATGTGCAGCGGTAATGGCAAAGCCCTGCCCGGATCGCTCGACAGCTCTCGTTTGTACAGCATTCCAACGGCCTCAGGAACGCCGTTCCAAGCAGCCTTACATTCCATGCTGGTGTGCCCCAGGGAGGCCTTTGGATTCTTCTGAGAAACACCACCGTGCCTCACAAATGAAACCTGTGGGCTCCCAAGAGATGCCTCCCTGCGGCAGTCGGAAGCTACATGTTGAGTTCCAGCCTGAAAACAACGGACAGCTTTCCCTGTGACAAGGCTGGACTTCTGGGACCCTCCAGATTCACCAAGGCCTAACTTTTGCACGGCGGGGGAATGCTCTTCTGCACGTACAGCACTCCCCACGTGAAAACCTTTCTTAGCAGAAGGAGGCAGTCTTTCCCTAGTACTAGAGGGCTAGGCAGAATCTTCAGATAAACATGCTGTGTCATCAAGCGTGAAAGGGGGACACTGATGGGAATGGTCGCATTCTCCCGGTTTGGAAGGGACTTGCTTTGGTCTTCCAAGCTGCCTGAACAGCACTAGCGGCCCAACTTCTCTTCACTGCAGGATTGTCGCTGTGGGCCAAGGCTGCGTTCTCTCAATGTCAATAATGTGCTGGCAATTCCTTTCTAGAAATTCATCCCACTGCACTCCAGATTCAGCTCCGGCCAAATGAAAGGTGACCTAAGGCCTCAAGGTAAGGTCCAGTGTTTCACATCAGCAGAGTTGGGTGTGCAGTGGTATCCACGAAGCCATACTCTGAAATGGATTGCCTTAACTCTGCTATGCGCCTGGGGACACATAGGACAGTCGATCTGGCACCAATTTCGCATGATGACCGCTGTGTGCCGCCAGAGCGGCCGCTGGCTTCTGAGGAGCCCTAGGCCAAATAGGCCCCCGGGAAGCACTCTTCACATTCATAGCAAGGGCAACGCACTCCTTTCTGGGTTGCCTATGGAGAGTGTTCCAGTCGTCAAAGAGCCTCGCGCAAGCAGCGCCTGGCAGACTCTCTTTGCAAGTGGATCGGTCTCGGTGACTGAAACAGAACTGCACTGCTAATACACATTGTGCTGACGATTCAGTCCGGGACACAGGACAGCACTCTCACAGAAGCAAAAGCTGAGATTTTCATCCAGCCTGAAGACCAGTACATTTTTCACATTTAACACTATTAGGTATGTGCAAGAGCCATGGTCACCGGGGCCTAGCTAAGGGACTGAAATTCTTACCCAGTTCATCCTATGCAGAGGTGCCCGTGCCCAAAGGGTCTCCATGGAAGGGCCCTGTGGGTCCCGTGTGTTTCCTTGAGGTAGTCAGAGACTACTGAGGATAACCTTATGAGCTCCAGTTTGAAACCGGGCAACCCTGGCAAAACCTTAATTTCGTCCGTGGGAGGCGAGACAGTGGCGGTTTGAAAGCTGCCTGAAAAACACTCCTGCTGCCCATCTTCTCTTTGCTACCTGACGGCGTCCCGAAAGAACTGTGAGTGTACTCGTATGAGGCATGCTGGTCTCAGTTCCTTGCTGGGAGCTCCTCCAGGAGCACACTGGAGCTTGCCGGCCAAGAAATTGGACCCCTGACCTCAAGTAAAAGTCCGGATTTCTCCCATAGTATGCTTAGGAATGCCACAGTAGCGGAGAAGCATGGGTTCAAGGAATGCTGCCACACTGTTGCGTCTTTCACGATTCATTGTGCACTCACGTTCGTTGTAACATCTGTGAAAGGGCACTGAATGCCGTCCAACTCTTCTGTTGCGTTTGAGCCAAGAGAAGCAAATGGGCTCGTTTGCTTTAACGCTGTGAATGTGCAGCGGTAATGGCAAAGCCCTGCCCGGATCGCTCGACAGCTCTCGTTTGTACAGCATTCCAACTGCCTCAGGAACGCCGTTCCAAGCAGCCTTACATTCCATGCTGGTGTGCCCCAGGGAGGCCTTTGGATTCTTCTGAGAAACACCACCGTGCCTCACAAATGAAACCTGTGGGCTCCCAAGAGGTGCCTCCCTGCGGCAGTCGGAAGCTACATGTTGAGTTCCAGCCTGAAAACAACGGACAGCTTTCCCTGTGACAAGGCTGGACTTCTGGGACCCTCCAGATTCACCAAGGCCTAACTTTTGCACGGCGGGGGAATGCTCTTCTGCACGTACAGCACTCCCCACGTGAAAACCTTTCTTAGCAGAAGGAGGCAGTCTTTCCCTAGTACTAGAGGGCTAGGCAGAATCTTCAGATAAACATGCTGTGTCATCAAGCGTGAAAGGGGGACACTGATGGGAACGGTAGCATTCTCCCGGTTTGGAAGTGAGTTGCTTTGGGCTTCCAAGCTGCCTGAACAGCACTAGCGGCCCCACTTCTCCTCACTGCAGGATTGTCGCTGTGGGCCAAGGCTGCGTTCTCTCAATGTCAATAATGTGCTGGCAATTCCTTTCTAGAAACTCATCCCACTGCACTCCAGATTCAGCTCCTGCCAAATGAAAGGTGACCTAAGGCCTCAAAGTAAGGTCCAGTGTTTCACTTCAGCAGAGTTGGGTGTGCAGTGGTATCCACGAAGCCATACTCTGAAATGGATTGCCTTAACTCTGCTATGCTCCTGGGGACACATAGGACAGTCGATCGTACACCAATTTCGCATGATGACCGCTGTGTGCCGCCAGAGCGGCCGCTGGCTTCTGAGGAGCCCTAGGCCAAATAGGCCCCCGGGAAGCACTCTTCACATTCATAGCAAGGGCAACGCACTCCTTTCTGGGTTGCCTATGGAGAGAGTTCCAGTCGTCAAAGAGCCTCGCGCAAGCAGCGCCTGGCAGACTCTCTTTGCAAGTGGATCGGTCTCGGTGACTGAAACAGAACTGCACTGCTAATACACATTGTGCTGACGATTCAGTCCGGGACACAGGACAGCACTCTCACAGAAGCAAAAGCTGAGCTTTTCATCCAGCCTGAAGACCAGTACATTTTTCACACTTAACAGTGTTAGGTATGTGCAAGAGCCATGGTCACAGAGGCCTAGCTAAGGTACTGAAATACGTACCCAGCTCATCCTATGCAGAGGTGCCCGTGCCCAAAGGGTCTCCATGGAAGGGCCCTGTGGGTCCCGTGTGTTTCCTTGAGGTAGTCAGAGACTACTGAGGATAACCTTATGAGCTCCAGTTTGAAACCGGGCAACCCTGGCAAAACCTTAATTTCGTCCGTGGGAGGCGAGACAGTGGCGGTTTGAAAGCTGCCTGAAAAACACTCCTGCTGCCCATCTTCTCTTTGCTGCCTGACGGCGTCCCGAAAGAACTGTGAGTGTACTCATATGAGGCATGCTGGTCTCAGTTCCTTGCTGGGAGATCCTCCAGGAGCACACTGGAGCTTGCCGGCCAAAAAATTGGACCCCTGGTCTCAAGTAAAAGTTCAGATTTCTTCCATAGTAAGCTTAGGTATGCCATAGTAGCGGAGAAGCATGTGTTCAAGGAATGCTGCCACACTGTTGCGTCTTTCACGACTCCTTGTGCACTCACGTTCGTTGTAACATGTTTGAAAGGGCACTGAATGCCGTCCAACTCTTCTGTTGCGTTTGAGCCAACAGAAGCAAATTGGTTCGTTTGCTTTAACGCTGTGAATGTGCAGCGGTAATGGCAAAGCCCTGCCCGGATCGCTCGACAGCTCTCGTTTGTACAGCATTCCAACGGCCTCAGGAACGCCGTTCCAAGCAGCCTTACATTCCATGCTGGTGTGCCCCAGGGAGGCCTTTGGATTCTTCTGAGAAACACCACCGTGCCTCACAAATGAAACCTGTGGGCTCCCAAGAGATGCCTCCCTGCGGCAGTCGGAAGCTACATGTTGAGTTCCAGCCTGAAAACAATGGACAGCTTTCCCTGTGACAAGGCTGGACTTCTGGGACCCTCCAGATTCACCAAGGCCTAACTTTTGCACGGCGGGGGAATGCTCTTCTGCACGTACAGCACTCCCCACGTGAAAACCTTTCTTAGCAGAAGGAGGCAGTCTTTCCCTAGTACTAGAGGGCTAGGCAGAATCTTCAGATAAACATGCTGTGTCATCAAGCGTGAAAGGGGGACACTGATGGGAACGGTCGCATTCTCCCAGTTTGGAAGGGACTTGCTTTGGTCTTCCAAGCTGCCTGAACAGCACTAGCGGCCCAACTTCTCTTCACTGCAGGATTGTCGCTGTGGGCCAAGGCTGCGTTCTCTCAATGTCAATAATGTGCTGGCAATTCCTTTCTAGAAATTCATCCCACTGCACTCAAGATTCAGCTCCGGCCAAATGAAAGGTGACCTAAGGCCTCAAGGTAAGGTCCAGTGTTTCACATCAGCAGAGTTGGGTGTGCAGTGGTATCCACGAAGCATACTCTGAAGTGGAGTGCCTTAACTCTGCTATGCCCCTGGGGACACATAGGACAGTCGATCTGGCACCAATTTCGCATGATGACCGCTTTGTGCCGCCAGAGCGGCCGCTGGCTTCTGAGGAGCCCTAGGCCAAATAGGCCCCCGGGAAGCACTCTTCACATTCATAGCAAGGGCAACGCACTCCTTTCTGGGTTGCCTATGGAGAGTGTTCCAGTCGTCAAAGAGCCTCGCGCAAGCAGCGCCTGGCAGACTCTCTTTGCAAGTGGATCGGTCTCGGTGACTGAAACAGAACTGCACTGCTAATACACATTGTGCTGACGATTCAGTCCGGGACACAGGACGGCACTCTCACAGAAGCAAAAGCTGAGCTTTTCATCCAGCCTGAAGACCAGTACATTTTTCACACTTAACACTGTTAGGTATGTGCAAGAGCCATGGTCACAGAGGCCTAGCTAAGGTACTGAAATACTTACTCAGCTCATCCTATGCAGAGGTGCCCGTGCCCAAAGGGTCTCCATGGAAGGGCCCTGTGGGTCCCGTGTGTTTCCTTGAGGTAGTCAGAGACTATTGAGGATAACCTTATGAGCTCCAGTTTGAAACCGGGCAACCCTGGCAAAACCTTAATTTCGTCCGTGGGAGGCGAGACAGTGGCGGTTTGAAAGCTGCCTGAAAAACACTCCTGCTGCCCATCTTCTCTTTGCTGCCTGACGGCGTCCCGAAAGAACTGTGAGTGTACTCGTATGAGGCATGCTGGTCTCAGTTCCTTGCTGGGAGCTCCTCCAGGAGCACACTGGAGCTTGCCGGCCAAAAAATTGGACCCCTGGTCTCAAGTAAAAGTTCAGATTTCTTCCATAGTAAGCTTAGGTATGCCATAGTAGCGGAGAAGCATGTGTTCAAGGAATGCTGCCACACTGTTGCGTCTTTCACGACTCCTTGTGCACTCACGTTCGTTGTAACATCTTTGAAAGGGCACTGAATGCCGTCCAACTCTTCTGTTGCGTTTGAGCCAACAGAAGCAAATGGGTTCATTTGCTTTAACGCTGTGAATGTGCAGCGGTAATGGCAAAGCCCTGCCCGGATCGCTCGACAGCTCTTGTTTGTACAGCATTCCAACGGCCTCAGGAACGCCGTTCCAAGCAGCCTTACATTCCATGCTGGTGTGCCCCAGGGAGGCCTTTGGATTCTTCTGAGAAACACCACCGTGCCTCACAAATGAAACCTGTGGGCTCCCAAGAGATGCCTCCCTGCGGCAGTCGGAAGCTACATGTTGAGTTCCAGCCTGAAAACAACGGACAGCTTTCCCTGTGACAAGGCTGGACTTCTGGGACCCTCCAGATTCACCAAGGCCTAACTTTTGCACGGCGGGGGAATGCTCTTCTGCACGTACAGCACTCCCCACGTGAAAACCTTTCTTAGCAGAAGGAGGCAGTCTTTCCCTAGTACTAGAGGGCTAGGCAGAATCTTCAGATAAACATGCTGTGTCATCAAGCGTGAAAGGGGGACACTGATGGGAACGGTCGCATTCTCCCGGTTTGGAAGGGACTTGCTTTGGTCTTCCAAGCTGCCTGAACAGCACTAGCGGCCCAACTTCTCTTCACTGCAGGATTGTCGCTGTGGGCCAAGGCTGCGTTCTCTCAATGTCAATAATGTGCTGGCAATTCCTTTCTAGAAATTCATCCCACTGCACTCCAGATTCAGCTCCGGCCAAATGAAAGGTGACCTAAGGCCTCAAGGTAAGGTCCAGTGTTTCACATCAGCAGAGTTGGGTGTGCAGTGGTATCCACGAAGCCATACTCTGAAATGGAGTGCCTTAACTCTGCTATGCCCCTGGGGACACATAGGACAGTCGATCTGGCACCAATTTCGCATGATGACCGCTTTGTGCCGCCAGAGCGGCCGCTGGCTTCTGAGGAGCCCTAGGCCAAATAGGCCCCCGGGAAGCACTCTTCACATTCATAGCAAGGGCAACGCACTCCTTTCTGGGTTGCCTATGGAGAGTGTTCCAGTCGTCAAAGAGCCTCGCGCAAGCAGCGCCTGGCAGATTCTCTTTGCAAGTGGATTGGCCTCAGGGACTGAAACAGAACTGCACTGCTAATACACAATGTGCTGACGATTCAGTCCGGGACACAGGACAGCACTCTCACAGAAGCAAAAGCTGAGCTTTTCATCCAGCCTGAAGACCAGTACATTTTTCACATTTAACACTATTAGGTATGTGCAAGAGCCATGGTCACCGAGGCCTAGCTAAGGGACTGAAATTCTTACCCAGTTCATCCTATGCAGAGGTGCCCGTGCCCAAAGGGTCTCCATGGAAGGGCCCTGTGGGTCCCGTGTGTTTCCTTGAGGTAGTCAGAGACTACTGAGGATAACCTTATGAGCTCCAGTTTGAAACCGGGCAACCCTGGCAAAACCTTAATTTCGTCCATGGGAGGCGAGACAGTGGCGGTTTGAAAGCTGCCTGAAAAACACTCCTGCTGCCCATCTTCTCTTTGCTACCTGACGGCGTCCCGAAAGAACTGTGAGTGTACTCGTATGAGGCATGCTGGTCTCAGTTCCTTGCTGGGAGCTCCTCCAGGAGCACACTGGAGCTTGCCGGCCAAGAAATTGGACCCCTGACCTCAAGTAAAAGTCCGGATTTCTCCCATAGTATGCTTAGGAATGCCACAGTAGCGGAGAAGCATGGGTTCAAGGAATGCTGCCACACTGTTGCGTCTTTCACGACTCCTTGTGCACTCACGTTCGTTGTAACATCTGTGAAAGGGCACTGAATGCCGTCCAACTCTTCTGTTGCGTTTGAGCCAACAGAAGCAAATGGGCTCGTTTGCTTTAACGCTGTGAATGTGCAGCGGTAATGGCAAAGCCCTGCCCGGATCGCTCGACAGCTCTCGTTTGTACAGCATTCCAACGGCCTCAGGAACGCCGTTCCAAGCAGCCTTACATTCCGTGCTGGTGTGCCCCAGGGAGGCCTTTGGATTCTTCTGAGAAACACCACCGTGCCTCACAAATGAAACCTGTGGGCTCCCAAGAGGTGCCTCCCTGCGGCAGTCGGAAGCTACATGTTGAGTTCCAGCCTGAAAACAACGGACAGCTTTCCCTGTGACAAGGCTGGACTTCTGGGACCCTCCAGATTCACCAAGGCCTAACTTTTGCACGGCGGGGGAATGCTCTTCTGCTCGTACAGCCCTCCCCACGTGAAAACCTTTCTTAGCAGAAGGAGGCAGTCTTTCCCTAGTATTAGAGGGCTAGGCAGAATCTTCAGATAAACATGCTGTGTCATCAAGCGTGAAAGGGGGACACTGATGGGAACGGTAGCATTCTCCCGGTTTGGAAGTGAGTTGCTTTGGGCTTCCAAGCTGCCTGAACAGCACTAGCGGCCCCACTTCTCCTCACTGCAGGATTGTCGCTGTGGGCCAAGGCTGCGTTCTCTCAATGTCAATAATGTGCTGGCAATTCCTTTCTAGAAACTCATCCCACTGCACTCCAGATTCAGCTCCTGCCAAATGAAAGGTGACCTAAGGCCTCAAGGTAAGGTCCAGTGTTTCACATCAGCAGAGTTGGGTGTGCAGTGGTATCCACGAAGCCATACTCTGAAATGGAGTGCCTTAACTCTGCTATGCCCCTGGGGACACATAGGACAGTCGAGCTGGCACCAATTTCGCATGATGACCGCTTTGTGCCGCCAGAGCGGCCGCTGACTTCTGAGGAGCCCTAGGCCAAATAGGCCCCCGGGAAGCACTCTTCACATTCATAGCAAGGGCAACGCACTCCTTTCTGGGTTGCCTATGGAGAGTGTTCCAGTCGTCAAAGAGCCTCGCGCAAGCAGCGTCTGGCAGACTCTCTTTGCAAGTGGATCGGCCTCAGGTACTGAAACAGAACTGCACTGCTAATACACAATGTGCTGACGATTCAGTCCGGGACACAGGACAGCACTCTCACAGAAGCAAAAGCTGAGCTTTTCATCCAGCCTGAAGACCAGTACATTTTTCACACTTAACACTGTTAGGTATGTGCAAGAGCCATGGTCACCGAGGCCTAGCTAAGGTACTGAAATTCTTACCCAGTTCATCCTATGCAGAGGTGCCCGTGCCCAAAGGGTCTCCATGGAAGGGCCCTGTGGGTCCCGTGTGTTTCCTTGAGGTAGTCAGAGACTACTGAGGATAACCTTATGAGCTCCAGTTTGAAACCGGGCAACCCTGGCAAAACCTTAATTTCGTCCGTGGTAGGCGAGACAGTGGCGGTTTGAAAGCTGCCTGAAAAACACTCCTGCTGCCCATCTTCTCTTTGCTACCTGACGGCGTCCCGAAAGAACTGTGAGTGTACTCGTATGAGGCATGCTGGTCTCAGTTCCTTGCTGGGAGCTCCTCCAGGAGCACACTGGAGCTTGCCGGCCAAGAAATTGGACCCCTGACCTCAAGTAAAAGTCCGGATTTCTCCCATAGTATGCTTAGGTATGCCACAGTAGCGGAGAAGCATGGGTTCAAGGAATGCTGCCACACTGTTGCGTCTTTCACGACTCATTGTGCACTCACGTTTGTTGTAACATCTGTGAAAGGGCACTGAATGCCGTCCAACTCTTCTGTTGCGTTTGAGCCAACAGAAGCAAATGGGTTCGTTTGCTTTAACGCTGTGAATGTGCAGCGGTAATGGCAAAGCCCTGCCCGGATCGCTCGACAGCTCTCGTTTGTGCAGCATTCCAACGGCCTCAGGAACGCCGTTCCAAGCAGCCTTACATTCCATGCTGGTGTGCCCCAGGGAGGCCTTTGGATTCTTCTGAGAAACACCACCGTGCCTCACAAATGAAACCTGTGGGCTCCCAAGAGATGCCTCCCTGCGGCAGTCGGAAGCTACATGTTGAGTTCCAGCCTGAAAACAACGGACAGCTTTCCCTGTGACAAGGCTGGACCTCTGGGACCCTCCAGATTCACCAAGGCCTAACTTTTGCACGGCGGGGGAATGCTCTTCTGCACGTACAGCACTCCCCACGTGAAAACCTTTCTTAGCAGAAGGAGGCAGTCTTTCCCTAGTACTAGAGGGCTAGGCGGAATCTTCAGATAAACATGCTGTGTCATCAAGCGTGAAAGGGGGACACTGATGGGAACGGTAGCATTCTCCCGGTTTGGAAGTGAGTTGCTTTGGGCTTCCAAGCTGCCTGAACAGCACTAGCGGCCCCACTTCTCCTCACTGCAGGATTGTCGCTGTGGGCCAAGGCTGCGTTCTCTCAATGTCAATAATGTGCTGGCAATTCCTTTCTAGAAACTCATCCCACTGCACTCCAGATTCAGCTCCTGCCAAATGAAAGGTGACCTAAGGCCTCAAAGTAAGGTCCAGTGTTTCACTTCAGCAGAGTTGGGTGTGCAGTGGTATCCACGAAGCCATACTCTGAAATGGATTGCCTTAACTCTGCTATGCTCCTGGGGACACATAGGACAGTCGATCGTACACCAATTTCGCATGATGACCGCTGTGTGCCGCCAGAGCGGCGGCTGGCTTCTGAGGAGCCCTAGGCCAAATAGGCCCCCGGGAAGCACTCTTCACATTCATAGCAAGGGCAACGCACTCCTTTCTGGGTTGCCTATGGAGAGAGTTCCAGTCGTCAAAGAGCCTCGCGCAAGCAGCGCCTGGCAGACTCTCTTTGCAAGTGGATCGGTCTCGGTGACTGAAACAGAACTGCACTGCTAATACACATTGTGCTGACGATTCAGTCCGGGACACAGGACAGCACTCTCACAGAAGCAAAAGCTGAGCTTTACATCCAGCCTGAAGACCAGTACATTTTTCACACTTAACACTGTTAGGTATGTGCAAGAGCCATGGTCACAGAGGCCTAGCTAAGGTACTGAAATACGTACCCAGCTCATCCTATGCAGAGGTGCCCGTGCCCAAAGGGTCTCCATGGAAGGGCCCTGTGGGTCCCGTGTGTTTCCTTGAGGTAGTCAGAGACTACTGAGGATAACCTTATGAGCTCCAGTTTGAAACCGGGCAACCCTGGCAAAACCTTAATTTCGTCCGTGGGAGGCGAGACAGTGGCGGTTTGAAAGCTGCCTGAAAAACACTCCTGCTGCCCATCTTCTCTTTGCTGCCTGACGGCGTCCCGAAAGAACTGTGAGTGTACTCATATGAGGCATGCTGGTCTCAGTTCCTTGCTGGGAGATCCTCCAGGAGCACACTGGAGCTTGCCGGCCAAAAAATTGGACCCCTGGTCTCAAGTAAAAGTTCAGATTTCTTCCATAGTAAGCTTAGGTATGCCATAGTAGCGGAGAAGCATGTGTTCAAGGAATGCTGCCACACTGTTGCGTCTTTCACGACTCCTTGTGCACTCACGTTCGTTGTAACATGTTTGAAAGGGCACTGAATGCCGTCCAACTCTTCTGTTGCGTTTGAGCCAACAGAAGCAAATTGGTTCGTTTGCTTTAACGCTGTGAATGTGCAGCGGTAATGGCAAAGCCCTGCCCGGATCGCTCGACAGCTCTCGTTTGTACAGCATTCCAACGGCCTCAGGAACGCCGTTCCAAGCAGCCTTACATTCCATGCTGGTGTGCCCCAGGGAGGCCTTTGGATTCTTCTGAGAAACACCACCGTGCCTCACAAATGAAACCTGTGGGCTCCCAAGAGATGCCTCCCTGCGGCAGTCGGAAGCTACATGTTGAGTTCCAGCCTGAAAACAATGGACAGCTTTCCCTGTGACAAGGCTGGACTTCTGGGACCCTCCAGATTCACCAAGGCCTAACTTTTGCACGGCGGGGGAATGCTCTTCTGCACGTACAGCACTCCCCACGTGAAAACCTTTCTTAGCAGAAGGAGGCAGTCTTTCCCTAGTACTAGAGGGCTAGGCAGAATCTTCAGATAAACATGCTGTGTCATCAAGCGTGAAAGGGGGACACTGATGGGAACGGTCGCATTCTCCCGGTTTGGAAGGGACTTGCTTTGGTCTTCCAAGCTGCCTGAACAGCACTAGCGGCCCAACTTCTCTTCACTGCAGGATTGTCGCTGTGGGCCAAGGCTGCGTTCTCTCAATGTCAATAATGTGCTGGCAATTCCTTTCTAGAAATTCATCCCACTGCACTCAAGATTCAGCTCCGGCCAAATGAAAGGTGACCTAAGGCCTCAAGGTAAGGTCCAGTGTTTCACATCAGCAGAGTTGGGTGTGCAGTGGTATCCACGAAGCATACTCTGAAGTGGAGTGCCTTAACTCTGCTATGCCCCTGGGGACACATAGGACAGTCGATCTGGCACCAATTTCGCATGATGACCGCTTTGTGCCGCCAGAGCGGCCGCTGGCTTCTGAGGAGCCCTAGGCCAAATAGGCCCCCGGGAAGCACTCTTCACATTCATAGCAAGGGCAACGCACTCCTTTCTGGGTTGCCTATGGAGAGTGTTCCAGTCGTCAAAGAGCCTCGCGCAAGCAGCGCCTGGCAGACTCTCTTTGCAAGTGGATCGGTCTCGGTGACTGAAACAGAACTGCACTGCTAATACACATTGTGCTGACGATTCAGTCCGGGACACAGGACGGCACTCTCACAGAAGCAAAAGCTGAGCTTTTCATCCAGCCTGAAGACCAGTACATTTTTCACACTTAACACTGTTAGGTATGTGCAAGAGCCATGGTCACAGAGGCCTAGCTAAGGTACTGAAATACTTACTCAGCTCATCCTATGCAGAGGTGCCCGTGCCCAAAGGGTCTCCATGGAAGGGCCCTGTGGGTCCCGTGTGTTTCCTTGAGGTAGTCAGAGACTATTGAGGATAACCTTATGAGCTCCAGTTTGAAACCGGGCAACCCTGGCAAAACCTTAATTTCGTCCGTGGGAGGCGAGACAGTGGCGGTTTGAAAGCTGCCTGAAAAACACTCCTGCTGCCCATCTTCTCTTTGCTGCCTGACGGCGTCCCGAAAGAACTGTGAGTGTACTCGTATGAGGCATGCTGGTCTCAGTTCCTTGCTGGGAGCTCCTCCAGGAGCACACTGGAGCTTGCCGGCCAAAAAATTGGACCCCTGGTCTCAAGTAAAAGTTCAGATTTCTTCCATAGTAAGCTTAGGTATGCCATAGTAGCGGAGAAGCATGTGTTCAAGGAATGCTGCCACACTGTTGCGTCTTTCACGACTCCTTGTGCACTCACGTTCGTTGTAACATCTTTGAAAGGGCACTGAATGCCGTCCAACTCTTCTGTTGCGTTTGAGCCAACAGAAGCAAATGGGTTCATTTGCTTTAACGCTGTGAATGTGCAGCGGTAATGGCAAAGCCCTGCCCGGATCGCTCGACAGCTCTTGTTTGTACAGCATTCCAACGGCCTCAGGAACGCCGTTCCAAGCAGCCTTACATTCCATGCTGGTGTGCCCCAGGGAGGCCTTTGGATTCTTCTGAGAAACACCACCGTGCCTCACAAATGAAACCTGTGGGCTCCCAAGAGATGCCTCCCTGCGGCAGTCGGAAGCTACATGTTGAGTTCCAGCCTGAAAACAACGGACAGCTTTCCCTGTGACAAGGCTGGACTTCTGGGACCCTCCAGATTCACCAAGGCCTAACTTTTGCACGGCGGGGGAATGCTCTTCTGCACGTACAGCACTCCCCACGTGAAAACCTTTCTTAGCAGAAGGAGGCAGTCTTTCCCTAGTACTAGAGGGCTAGGCAGAATCTTCAGATAAACATGCTGTGTCATCAAGCGTGAAAGGGGGACACTGATGGGAACGGTCGCATTCTCCCGGTTTGGAAGGGACTTGCTTTGGTCTTCCAAGCTGCCTGAACAGCACTAGCGGCCCAACTTCTCTTCACTGCAGGATTGTCGCTGTGGGCCAAGGCTGCGTTCTCTCAATGTCAATAATGTGCTGGCAATTCCTTTCTAGAAATTCATCCCACTGCACTCCAGATTCAGCTCCGGCCAAATGAAAGGTGACCTAAGGCCTCAAGGTAAGGTCCAGTGTTTCACATCAGCAGAGTTGGGTGTGCAGTGGTATCCACGAAGCCATACTCTGAAATGGAGTGCCTTAACTCTGCTATGCCCCTGGGGACACATAGGACAGTCGATCTGGCACCAATTTCGCATGATGACCGCTTTGTGCCGCCAGAGCGGCCGCTGGCTTCTGAGGAGCCCTAGGCCAAATAGGCCCCCGGGAAGCACTCTTCACATTCATAGCAAGGGCAACGCACTCCTTTCTGGGTTGCCTATGGAGAGTGTTCCAGTCGTCAAAGAGCCTCGCGCAAGCAGCGCCTGGCAGATTCTCTTTGCAAGTGGATTGGCCTCAGGGACTGAAACAGAACTGCACTGCTAATACACAATGTGCTGACGATTCAGTCCGGGACACAGGACAGCACTCTCACAGAAGCAAAAGCTGAGCTTTTCATCCAGCCTGAAGACCAGTACATTTTTCACATTTAACACTATTAGGTATGTGCAAGAGCCATGGTCACCGAGGCCTAGCTAAGGGACTGAAATTCTTACCCAGTTCATCCTATGCAGAGGTGCCCGTGCCCAAAGGGTCTCCATGGAAGGGCCCTGTGGGTCCCGTGTGTTTCCTTGAGGTAGTCAGAGACTACTGAGGATAACCTTATGAGCTCCAGTTTGAAACCGGGCAACCCTGGCAAAACCTTAATTTCGTCCATGGGAGGCGAGACAGTGGCGGTTTGAAAGCTGCCTGAAAAACACTCCTGCTGCCCATCTTCTCTTTGCTACCTGACGGCGTCCCGAAAGAACTGTGAGTGTACTCGTATGAGGCATGCTGGTCTCAGTTCCTTGCTGGGAGCTCCTCCAGGAGCACACTGGAGCTTGCCGGCCAAGAAATTGGACCCCTGACCTCAAGTAAAAGTCCGGATTTCTCCCATAGTATGCTTAGGAATGCCACAGTAGCGGAGAAGCATGGGTTCAAGGAATGCTGCCACACTGTTGCGTCTTTCACGACTCCTTGTGCACTCACGTTCGTTGTAACATCTGTGAAAGGGCACTGAATGCCGTCCAACTCTTCTGTTGCGTTTGAGCCAACAGAAGCAAATGGGCTCGTTTGCTTTAACGCTGTGAATGTGCAGCGGTAATGGCAAAGCCCTGCCCGGATCGCTCGACAGCTCTCGTTTGTACAGCATTCCAACGGCCTCAGGAACGCCGTTCCAAGCAGCCTTACATTCCGTGCTGGTGTGCCCCAGGGAGGCCTTTGGATTCTTCTGAGAAACACCACCGTGCCTCACAAATGAAACCTGTGGGCTCCCAAGAGGTGCCTCCCTGCGGCAGTCGGAAGCTACATGTTGAGTTCCAGCCTGAAAACAACGGACAGCTTTCCCTGTGACAAGGCTGGACTTCTGGGACCCTCCAGATTCACCAAGGCCTAACTTTTGCACGGCGGGGGAATGCTCTTCTGCTCGTACAGCCCTCCCCACGTGAAAACCTTTCTTAGCAGAAGGAGGCAGTCTTTCCCTAGTATTAGAGGGCTAGGCAGAATCTTCAGATAAACATGCTGTGTCATCAAGCGTGAAAGGGGGACACTGATGGGAACGGTAGCATTCTCCCGGTTTGGAAGTGAGTTGCTTTGGGCTTCCAAGCTGCCTGAACAGCACTAGCGGCCCCACTTCTCCTCACTGCAGGATTGTCGCTGTGGGCCAAGGCTGCGTTCTCTCAATGTCAATAATGTGCTGGCAATTCCTTTCTAGAAACTCATCCCACTGCACTCCAGATTCAGCTCCTGCCAAATGAAAGGTGACCTAAGGCCTCAAGGTAAGGTCCAGTGTTTCACATCAGCAGAGTTGGGTGTGCAGTGGTATCCACGAAGCCATACTCTGAAATGGAGTGCCTTAACTCTGCTATGCCCCTGGGGACACATAGGACAGTCGAGCTGGCACCAATTTCGCATGATGACCGCTTTGTGCCGCCAGAGCGGCCGCTGACTTCTGAGGAGCCCTAGGCCAAATAGGCCCCCGGGAAGCACTCTTCACATTCATAGCAAGGGCAACGCACTCCTTTCTGGGTTGCCTATGGAGAGTGTTCCAGTCGTCAAAGAGCCTCGCGCAAGCAGCGTCTGGCAGACTCTCTTTGCAAGTGGATCGGCCTCAGGTACTGAAACAGAACTGCACTGCTAATACACAATGTGCTGACGATTCAGTCCGGGACACAGGACAGCACTCTCACAGAAGCAAAAGCTGAGCTTTTCATCCAGCCTGAAGACCAGTACATTTTTCACACTTAACACTGTTAGGTATGTGCAAGAGCCATGGTCACCGAGGCCTAGCTAAGGTACTGAAATTCTTACCCAGTTCATCCTATGCAGAGGTGCCCGTGCCCAAAGGGTCTCCATGGAAGGGCCCTGTGGGTCCCGTGTGTTTCCTTGAGGTAGTCAGAGACTACTGAGGATAACCTTATGAGCTCCAGTTTGAAACCGGGCAACCCTGGCAAAACCTTAATTTCGTCCGTGGTAGGCGAGACAGTGGCGGTTTGAAAGCTGCCTGAAAAACACTCCTGCTGCCCATCTTCTCTTTGCTACCTGACGGCGTCCCGAAAGAACTGTGAGTGTACTCGTATGAGGCATGCTGGTCTCAGTTCCTTGCTGGGAGCTCCTCCAGGAGCACACTGGAGCTTGCCGGCCAAGAAATTGGACCCCTGACCTCAAGTAAAAGTCCGGATTTCTCCCATAGTATGCTTAGGTATGCCACAGTAGCGGAGAAGCATGGGTTCAAGGAATGCTGCCACACTGTTGCGTCTTTCACGACTCATTGTGCACTCACGTTTGTTGTAACATCTGTGAAAGGGCACTGAATGCCGTCCAACTCTTCTGTTGCGTTTGAGCCAACAGAAGCAAATGGGTTCGTTTGCTTTAACGCTGTGAATGTGCAGCGGTAATGGCAAAGCCCTGCCCGGATCGCTCGACAGCTCTCGTTTGTGCAGCATTCCAACGGCCTCAGGAACGCCGTTCCAAGCAGCCTTACATTCCATGCTGGTGTGCCCCAGGGAGGCCTTTGGATTCTTCTGAGAAACACCACCGTGCCTCACAAATGAAACCTGTGGGCTCCCAAGAGATGCCTCCCTGCGGCAGTCGGAAGCTACATGTTGAGTTCCAGCCTGAAAACAACGGACAGCTTTCCCTGTGACAAGGCTGGACCTCTGGGACCCTCCAGATTCACCAAGGCCTAACTTTTGCACGGCGGGGGAATGCTCTTCTGCACGTACAGCACTCCCCACGTGAAAACCTTTCTTAGCAGAAGGAGGCAGTCTTTCCCTAGTACTAGAGGGCTAGGCGGAATCTTCAGATAAACATGCTGTGTCATCAAGCGTGAAAGGGGGACACTGATGGGAACGGTAGCATTCTCCCGGTTTGGAAGTGAGTTGCTTTGGGCTTCCAAGCTGCCTGAACAGCACTAGCGGCCCCACTTCTCCTCACTGCAGGATTGTCGCTGTGGGCCAAGGCTGCGTTCTCTCAATGTCAATAATGTGCTGGCAATTCCTTTCTAGAAACTCATCCCACTGCACTCCAGATTCAGCTCCTGCCAAATGAAAGGTGACCTAAGGCCTCAAAGTAAGGTCCAGTGTTTCACTTCAGCAGAGTTGGGTGTGCAGTGGTATCCACGAAGCCATACTCTGAAATGGATTGCCTTAACTCTGCTATGCTCCTGGGGACACATAGGACAGTCGATCGTACACCAATTTCGCATGATGACCGCTGTGTGCCGCCAGAGCGGCGGCTGGCTTCTGAGGAGCCCTAGGCCAAATAGGCCCCCGGGAAGCACTCTTCACATTCATAGCAAGGGCAACGCACTCCTTTCTGGGTTGCCTATGGAGAGAGTTCCAGTCGTCAAAGAGCCTCGCGCAAGCAGCGCCTGGCAGACTCTCTTTGCAAGTGGATTGGTCTCGGTGACTGAAACAGAACTGCACTGCTAATACACATTGTGCTGACGATTCAGTCCGGGACACAGGACAGCACTCTCACAGAAGCAAAAGCTGAGCTTTACATCCAGCCTGAAGACCAGTACATTTTTCACACTTAACACTGTTAGGTATGTGCAAGAGCCATGGTCACAGAGGCCTAGCTAAGGTACTGAAATACGTACCCAGCTCATCCTATGCAGAGGTGCCCGTGCCCAAAGGGTCTCCATGGAAGGGCCCTGTGGGTCCCGTGTGTTTCCTTGAGGTAGTCAGAGACTACTGAGGATAACCTTATGAGCTCCAGTTTGAAACCGGGCAACCCTGGCAAAACCTTAATTTCGTCCGTGGTAGGCGAGACAGTGGAGGTTTGAAAGCTGCCTGAAAAACACTCCTGCTGCCCATCTTCTCTTTGCTTCCTGACGGCGTCCCGAAAGAACTGTGAGTGTACTCGTATGAGGCATGCTGGTCTCAGTTCCTTGCTGGGAGCTCCTCCAGGAGCACACTGGAGCTTGCCGGCCAAAAAATTGGACCCCTGGTCTCAAGTAAAAGTTCAGATTTCTTCCATAGTAAGCTTAGGTATGCCATAGTAGCGGAGAAGCATGTGTTCAAGGAATGCTGCCACACTGTTGCGTCTTTCACGACTCATTGTGCACTCACGTTCGTTGGAACGTCTTTGAAAGGGCACTGAATGCCGTCCAACTCTTCTGCTGCGTTTGAGCCAACAGAAGCAAATGGGTTCGTTTGCTTTAACGCTGTGAATGTGCAGCGGTAATGGCAAAGCCCTGCCCGGATCGCTCGACAGCTCTCGTTTGTACAGCATTCCAACGGCCTCAGGAACGCCGTTCCAAGCAGCCTTACATTCCATGCTGGTGTGCCCCAGGGAGGCCTTTGGATTCTTCTGAGAAACACCACCGTGCCTCACAAATGAAACCTGTGGGCTCCCAAGAGATGCCTCCCTGTGGCAGTCGGAAGCTACATGTTGAGTTCCAGCCTGAAAACAACAGACAGCTTTCCCTGTGACAAGGCTGGACTTCTGGGACCCTCCAGATTCACCAAGGCCTAACTTTTGCACGGCGGGGGAATGCTCTTCTGCACGTACAGCACTCCCCACGTGAAAACCTTACTTAGCAGAAGGAGGCAGTCTTTCCCTAGTACTAGAGGGCTAGGCAGAATCTTCAGATAAACATGCTGTGTCATCAAGCGTGAAAGGGGGACACTGATGGGAACGGTCGCATTCTCCCGGTTTGGAAGGGACTTGCTTTGGTCTTCCAAGCTGCCTGAACAGCACTAGCGGCCCAACTTCTCTTCACTGCAGGATTGTCGCTGTGGGCCAAGGCTGCGTTCTCTCAAAGTCTATAATGTGCTGGCAATTCCTTTCTAGAAATTCATCCCACTGCACTCCAGATTCAGCTCCGGCCAAATGAAAGGTGACCTAAGGCCTCAAGGTAAGGTCCAGTGTTTCACATCAGCAGAGTTGGGTGTGCAGTGGTATCCACGAAGCCATACTCTGAAATGGAGTGCCTTAACTCTGCTATGCCCCTGGGGACACATAGGACAGTCGAGCTGGCACCAATTTCGCATGATGACCGCTTTGTGCCGCCAGAGCGGCCGCTGGCTTCTGAGGAGCCCTAGGCCAAATAGGCCCCCGGGAAGCACTCTTCACATTCATAGCAAGGGCAACGCACTCCTTTCTGGGTTGCCTATGGAGAGTGTTCCAGTCGTCAAAGAGCCTCGCGCAAGCAGCATCTGGCAGACTCTCTTTGCAAGTGGATCGGCCTCAGGGACTGAAACAGAACTGCACTGCTAATACACAATGTGCTGACGATTCAGTCCGGGACACAGGACAGCACTCTCACAGAAGCAAAAGCTGAGCTTTTCATCCAGCCTGAAGACCAGTACATTTTTCACACTTAACACTGTTAGGTATGTGCAAGAGCCATGGTCACCGAGGCCTAGCTAAGGGACTGAAATTCTTACCCAGTTCATCCTATGCAGAGGTGCCCGTGCCCAAAGGGTCTCCATGGAAGGGCCCTGTGGGTCCCGTGTGTTTCCTTGAGGTAGTCAGAGACTACTGAGGATAACCTTATGAGCTCCAGTTTGAAACCGGGCAACCCTGGCAAAACCTTAATTTCGTCCGTGGGAGGCGAGACAGTGGCGGTTTGAAAGCTGCCTGAAAAACACTCCTGCTGCCCATCTTCTCTTTGCTACCTGACGGCGTCCCGAAAGAACTGTGAGTGTACTCGTATGAGGCATGCTGGTCTCAGTTCCTTGCTGGGAGCTCCTCCAGGAGCACACTGGAGCTTGCCGGCCAAGAAATTGGACCCCTGACCTCAAGTAAAAGTCCGGATTTCTCCCATAGTATGCTTAGGTATGCCACAGTAGCGGAGAAGCATGGGTTCAAGGAATGCTGCCACACTGTTGCGTCTTTCACGACTCATTGTGCACTCACGTTCGTTGTAACATCTGTGAAAGGGCACTGAATGCCGTCCAACTCTTCTGTTGCGTTTGAGCCAACAGAAGCAAATGGGTTCGTTTGCTTTAACGCTGTGAATGTGCAGCGGTAATGGCAAAGCCCTGCCCGGATCGCTCGACAGCTCTCGATTGTGCAGCATTCCAACGGCCTCAGGAACGCCGTTCCAAGCAGCCTTACATTCCATGCTGGTGTGCCCCAGGGAGGCCTTTGGATTCTTCTGAGAAACACCACCGTGCCTCACAAATGAAACCTGTGGGCTCCCAAGAGGTGCCTCCCTGCGGCAGTCGGAAGCTACATGTTGAGTTCCAGCCTGAAAACAACGGACAGCTTTCCCTGTGACAAGGCTGGACTTCTGGGACCCTCCAGATTCACCAAGGCCTAACTTTTGCACGGCGGGGGAATGCTCTTCTGCACGTACAGCACTCCCCACGTGAAAACCTTTCTTAGCAGAAGGAGGCAGTCTTTCCCTAGTACTAGAGGGCTAGGCAGAATCTTCAGATAAACATGCTGTGTCATCAAGCGTGAAAGGGGGACACTGATGGGAACGGTAGCATTCTCCCGGTTTGGAAGTGAGTTGCTTTGGGCTTCCAAGCTGCCTGAACAGCACTAGCGGCCCCACTTCTGCTCACTGCAGGATTGTCGCTGTGGGCCAAGGCTGCGTTCTCTCAATGTCAATAATGTGCTGGCAATTCCTTTCTAGAAATTCATCCCACTGCACTCCAGATTCAGCTCCTGCCAAATGAAAGGTGACCTAAGGCCTCAAGGTAAGGTCCAGTGTTTCACATCAGCAGAGTTGGGTGTGCAGTGGTATCCACGAAGCCATACTCTGAAATGGATTGCCTTAACTCTGCTATGCGCCTGGGGACACATAGGACAGTCGATCTGGCACCAATTTCGCATGATGACCGCTGTGTGCCGCCAGAGCGGCCGCTGGCTTCTGAGGAGCCCTAGGCCAAATAGGCCCCCGGGAAGCACTCTTCACATTCATAGCAAGGGCAACGCACTCCTTTCTGGGTTGCCTATGGAGAGTGTTCCAGTCGTCAAAGAGCCTCGCGCAAGCAGCGCCTGGCAGACTCTCTTTGCAAGTGGATCGGTCTCGGTGACTGAAACAGAACTGCACTGCTAATACACATTGTGCTGACGATTCAGTCCGGGACACAGGACAGCACTCTCACAGAAGCAAAAGCTGAGCTTTTCATCCAGCCTGAAGACCAGTACATTTTTCACACTTAACACTGTTAGGTATGTGCAAGAGCCATGGTCACAGAGGCCTAGCTAAGGTACTGAAATACTTACCCAGCTCATTCTATGCAGAGGTGTCCGTGCCCAAAGGGTCTCCATGGAAGGGCCCTGTGGGTCCCGTGTGTTTCCTTGAGGTAGTCAGAGACTACTGAGGATAACCTTATGAGCTCCAGTTGGAAACCAGGCAACCCTGGCAAAACCTTAATTTCGTCCGTGGTAGGCGAGACAGTGGAGGTTTGAAAGCTGCCTGAAAAACACTCCTGCTGCCCATCTTCTCTTTGCTGCCTGACGGCGTCCCGAAAGAACTGTGAGTGTACTCGTATGAGGCATGCTGGTCTCAGTTCCTTGCTGGGAGCTCCTCCAGGAGCACACTGGAGCTTGCCGGCCAAAAAAATTGGACCCCTGATCTCAAGTAAAAGTTCGGATTTCTTCCATAGTAAGCTTAGGTATGCCATAGTAGCGGAGAAGCATGTGTTCAAGGAATGCTGCCACACTGTTGCGTCTTTCACGACTCCTTGTGCACTCACGTTCGTTGTAACATCTTTGAAAGGGCACTGAATGCCGTCCAACTATTCTGTTGCGTTTGAGCCAACAGAAGCAAATGGGGTCGTTTGCTTTAACGCTGTGAATGTGCAGCGGTAATGGCAAAGCCCTGCCCGGATCGCTCGACAGCTCTCGTTTGTACAGCATTCCAACGGCCTCAGGAACGCCATTCCAAGCAGCCTTACATTCCATGCTGTTGTGCCCCAGGGAGGCCTTTGGATTCTTCTGAGAAACACCACTGTGCCTCACAAATGAAACCTGTGGGCTCCCAAGAGATGCCTCCCTGTGGCAGTCGGAAGCTACATGTTGAGTTCCAGCCTGAAAACAACAGACAGCTTTCCCTGTGACAAGGCTGGACTTCTGGGACCCTCCAGATTCACCAAGGCCTAACTTTTGCACGGCGGGGGAATGCTCTTCTGCACGTACAGCACTCCCCACGTGAAAACCTTTCTTAGCAGAAGGAGGCAGTCTTTCCCTAGAACTAGAGGGCTAGGCAGAATCTTCAGATAAACATGCTGTGTCATCAAGCGTGAAAGGGGGACACTGATGGGAACGGTAGCATTCTCCCGGTTTGGAAGTGAGTTGCTTTGGGCTTCCAAGCTGCCTGAACAGCACTAGCGGCCCCACTTCTCCTCACTGCAGGATTGTCGCTGTGGGCCAAGGCTGCGTTCTCTCAATGTCAATAATGTGCTGGCAATTCCTTTCTAGAAACTCATCCCACTGCACTCCAGATTCAGCTCCTGCCAAATGAAAGGTGACCTAAGGCCTCAAAGTAAGGTCCAGTGTTTCACTTCAGCAGAGTTGGGTGTGCAGTGGTATCCACGAAGCCATACTCTGAAATGGATTGCCTTAACTCTGCTATGCTCCTGGGGACACATAAGACAGTCGATCGTACACCAATTTCGCATGATGACCGCTGTGTGCCGCCAGAGCGGCCGCTGGCTTCTGAGGAGCCCTAGGCCAAATAGGCCCCCGGGAAGCACTCTTCACATTCATAGCAAGGGCAACGCACTCCTTTCTGGGTTGCCTATGGAGAGAGTTCCAATCGTCAAAGAGCCTCGCGCAAGCAGCGCCTGGCAGACTCTCTTTGCAAGTGGATCGGTCTCGGGGACTGAAACAGAACTGCACTGCTAATACACAATGTGCTGACGATTCAGTCCGGGACACAGGACAGCACTCTCACAGAAGCAAAAGCTGAGCTTTTCATCCAGCCTGAAGACCAGTACATTTTTCACACTTAACACTGTTAGGTATGTGCAAGAGCCATGGTCACAGAGGCCTAGCTAAGGTACTGAAATACGTACCCAGCTCATTCTATGCAGAGGTGCCCGTGCCCAAAGGGTCTCCATGGAAGGGCCCTGTGGGTCCCGTGTGTTTCCTTGAGGTAGTCAGAGACTACTGAGGATAACCTTATGAGCTCCAGTTTGAAACCGGGCAACCCTGGCAAAACCTTAATTTCGTCCGTGGTAGGCGAGACAGTGGCGGTTTGAAAGCTGCCTGAAAAACACTCCTGCTGCCCATCTTCTCTTTGCTTCCTGACGGCGTCCCGAAAGAACTGTGAGTGTACTCGTATGAGGCATGCTGGTCTCAGTTCCTTGCTGGGAGCTCCTCCAGGAGCACACTGGAGCTTGCCGGCCAAAAAATTGGACCCCTGGTCTCAAGTAAAAGTTCAGATTTCTTCCATAGTAAGCTTAGGTATGCCATAGTAGCGGAGAAGCATGTGTTCAAGGAATGCTGCCACACTGTTGCGTCTTTCACGACTCATTGTGCACTCACGTTCGTTGGAACATCTTTGAAAGGGCACTGAATGCCGTCCAACTCTTCTGTTGCGTTTGAGCCAACAGAAGCAAATGGGTTCGTTTGCTTTAACGCTGTGAATGTGCAGCGGTAATGGCAAAGCCCTGCCCGGATCGCTCGACAGCTCTCGTTTGTACAGCATTCCAACGGCCTCAGGAACGCCGTTCCAAGCAGCCTTACATTCCATGCTGTTGTGCCCCAGGGAGGCCTTTGGATTCTTCTGAGAAACACCACCATGCCTCACAAATGAAACCTGTGGGCTCCCAAGAGATGCCTCCCTGCGGCAGTCGGAAGCTACATGTTGAGTTCCAGCCTGAAAACAACAGACAGCTTTCCCTGTGACAAGGCTGGACTTCTGGGACCCTCCAGATTCACCAAGGCCTAACTTTTGCACGGCGGGGGAATGCTCTTCTGCACGTACAGCACTCCCCACGTGAAAACCTTTCTTAGCAGAAGGAGGCAGTCTTTCCCTAGTACTAGAGGGCTAGGCAGAATCTTCAGATAAACATGCTGTGTCATCAAGCGTGAAAGGGGGACACTGATGGGAACGGTCGCATTCTCCCGGTTTGGAAGGGACTTGCTTTGGTCTTCCAAGCTGCCTGAACAGCACTAGCGGCCCAACTTCTCTTCACTGCAGGATTGTCGCTGTGGGCCAAGGCTGCGTTCTCTCAAAGTCTATAATGTGCTGGCAATTCCTTTCTAGAAATTCATCCCACTGCACTCCAGATTCAGCTCCGGCCAAATGAAAGGTGACCTAAGGCCTCAAGGTAAGGTCCAGTGTTTCACATCAGCAGAGTTGGGTGTGCAGTGGTATCCACGAAGCCATACTCTGAAATGGAGTGCCTTAACTCTGCTATGCCCCTGGGGACACATAGGACAGTCGAGCTGGCACCAATTTCGCATGATGACCGCTTTGTGCCGCCAGAGCGGCCGCTGGCTTCTGAGGAGCCCTAGGCCAAATAGGCCCCCGGGAAGCACTCTTCACATTCATAGCAAGGGCAACGCACTCCTTTCTGGGTTGCCTATGGAGAGTGTTCCAGTCGTCAAAGAGCCTCGCGCAAGCAGCGTCTGGCAGACTCTCTTTGCAAGTGGATCGGCCTCAGGGACTGAAACAGAACTGCACTGCTAATACACAATGTGCTGACGATTCAGTCCGGGACACAGGACAGCACTCTCACAGAAGCAAAAGCTGAGCTTTTCATCCAGCCTGAAGACCAGTACATTTTTCACACTTAACACTGTTAGGTATGTGCAAGAGCCATGGTCACCGAGGCCTAGCTAAGGGACTGAAATTCTTACCCAGTTCATCCTATGCAGAGGTGCCCGTGCCCAAAGGGTCTCCATGGAAGGGCCCTGTGGGTCCCGTGTGTTTCCTTGAGGTAGTCAGAGACTACTGAGGATAACCTTATGAGCTCCAGTTTGAAACCGGGCAACCCTGGCAAAACCTTAATTTCGTCCGTGGGAGGCGAGACAGTGGCGGTTTGAAAGCTGCCTGAAAAACACTCCTGCTGCCCATCTTCTCTTTGCTACCTGACGGCGTCCCGAAAGAACTGTGAGTGTACTCGTATGAGGCATGCTGGTCTCAGTTCCTTGCTGGGAGCTCCTCCAGGAGCACACTGGAGCTTGCCGGCCAAGAAATTGGACCCCTGACCTCAAGTAAAAGTCCGGATTTCTCCCATAGTATGCTTAGGTATGCCACAGTAGCGGAGAAGCATGGGTTCAAGGAATGCTGCCACACTGTTGCGTCTTTCACGACTCATTGTGCACTCACGTTCGTTGTAACATCTGTGAAAGGGCACTGAATGCCGTCCAACTCTTCTGTTGCGTTTGAGCCAACAGAAGCAAATGGGTTCGTTTGCTTTAACGCTGTGAATGTGCAGCGGTAATGGCAAAGCCCTGCCCGGATCGCTCGACAGCTCTCGATTGTGCAGCATTCCAACGGCCTCAGGAACGCCGTTCCAAGCAGCCTTAAATTCCATGCTGGTGTGCCCCAGGGAGGCCTTTGGATTCTTCTGAGAAACACCACCGTGCCTCACAAATGAAACCTGTGGGCTCCCAAGAGGTGCCTCCCTGCGGCAGTCGGAAGCTACATGTTGAGTTCCAGCCTGAAAACAACGGACAGCTTTCCCTGTGACAAGGCTGGACTTCTGGGACCCTCCAGATTCACCAAGGCCTAACTTTTGCACGGCGGGGGAATGCTCTTCTGCACGTACAGCACTCCCCACGTGAAAACCTTTCTTAGCAGAAGGAGGCAGTCTTTCCCTAGTACTAGAGGGCTAAGCAGAATCTTCAGATAAACATGCTGTGTCATCAAGCGTGAAAGGGGGACACTGATGGGAACGGTCGCATTCTCCCGGTTTGGAAGTGAGTTGCTTTGGGCTTCCAAGCTGCCTGAACAGCACTAGCGGCCCCACTTCTCCTCACTGCAGGATTGTCGCTGTGGGCCAAGGCTGCGTTCTCTCAATGTCAATAATGTGCTGGCAATTCCTTTCTAGAAACTCATCCCACTGCACTCCAGATTCAGCTCCTGCCAAATGAAAGGTGACCTAAGGCCTCAAAGTAAGGTCCAGTGTTTCACATCAGCAGAGTTGGGTGTGCAGTGGTATCCACGAAGCCATACTCTGAAATGGAGTGCCTTAACTCTGCTATGCTCCTGGGGACACATAGGACAGTCGATCGTACACCAATTTCGCATTATGACCGCTGTGTGCCGCCAGAGCGGCCGCTGGCTTCTGAGGAGCCCTAGGCCAAATAGGCCCCCGGGAAGCACTCTTCACATTCATAGCAAGGGCAACGCACTACTTTCTGGGTTGCCTATGGAGAGAGTTCCAGTCGTCAAAGAGCCTCGCGCAAGCAGCGCCTGGCAGACTCTCTTTGCAAGTGGATCGGTCTCGGTGACTGAAACAGAACTGCACTGCTAATACACATTGTGCTGACGATTCAGTCCGGGACACAGGACAGCACTCTCACAGAAGCAAAAGCTGAGCTTTTCATCCAGCCTGAAGACCAGTACATTTTTCACACTTAACACTGTTAGGTATGTGCAAGAGCCATGGTCACAGAGGCCTAGCGAAGGTACTGAAATACGTACCCAGCTCATCCTATGCAGAGGTGCCCGTGCCCAAAGGGTCTCCATGGAAGGGCCCTGTGGGTCCCGTGTGTTTCCTTGAGGTAGTCAGAGACTACTGAGGATAACCTTATGAGCTCCAGTTTGAAACCGGGCAACCCTGGCAAAACCTTAATTTCGTCCGTGGTAGGCGAGACAGTGGAGGTTTGAAAGCTGCCTGAAAAACACTCCTGCTGCCCATCTTCTCTTTGCTGCCTGACGGCGTCCCGAAAGAACTGTGAGTGTACTCGTATGAGGCATGCTGGTCTCAGTTCCTTGCTGGGAGCTCCTCCAGTAGCACACTGGAGCTTGCCGGCCAAAAAATTGGACCCCTGGTCTCAAGTAAAAGTTCAGATTTCTTCCATAGTAAGCTTAGGTATGCCATAGTAGCGGAGAAGCATGTGTTCAAGGAATGCTGCCACACTGTTGCGTCTTTCACGACTCATTGTGCACTCACGTTCGTTGTAACATCTTTGAAAGGGCACTGAATGCCGTCCAACTCTTCTGTTGCGTTTGAGCCAACAGAAGCAAATGGGTTCGTTTGCTTTAACGCTGTGAATGTGCAGCGGTAATGGCAAAGCCCTGCCCGGATCGCTCGACAGCTCTCGATTGTGCAGCATTCCAACGGCCTCAGGAACGCCGTTCCAAGCAGCCTTACATTCCATGCTGTTGTGCCCCAGGGAGGCCTTTGGATTCTTCTGAGAAACACCACCGTGCCTCACAAATGAAACCTGTGGGCTCCCAAGAGATGCCTCCCTGTGGCAGTCGGAAGCTACATGTTGAGTTCCAGCCTGAAAACAACAGACAGCTTTCCCTGTGACAAGGCTGGACTTCTGGGACCCTCCAGATTCACCAAGGCCTAACTTTTGCACGGCGGGGGAATGCTCTTCTGCACGTACAGCACTCCCCACGTGAAAACCTTTCTTAGCAGAAGGAGGCAGTCTTTCCCTAGTACTAGAGGGCTAGGCAGAATCTTCAGATAAACATGCTGTGTCATCAAGCGTGAAAGGGGGACACTGATGGGAACGGTCGCATTCTCCCGGTTTCGAAGGGACTTGCTTTGGTCTTCCAAGCTGCCTGAACAGCACTAGCGGCCCAACTTCTCTTCACTGCAGGATTGTCGCTGTGGGCCAAGGCTGCGTTCTCTCAAAGTCTATAATGTGCTGGCAATTCCTTTCTAGAAATTCATCCCACTGCACTCCAGATTCAGCTCCGGCCAAATGAAAGGTGACCTAAGGCCTCAAGGTAAGGTCCAGTGTTTCACATCAGCAGAGTTGGGTGTGCAGTGGTATCCACGAAGCCATACTCTGAAATGGAGTGCCTTAACTCTGCTATGCCCCTGGGGACACATAGGACAGTCGAGCTGGCACCAATTTCGCATGATGACCGCTTTGTGCCGCCAGAGTGGCCGCTGGCTTCTGAGGAGCCCTAGGCCAAATAGGCCCCCGGGAAGCACTCTTCACATTCATAGCAAGGGCAACGCACTCCTTTCTGGGTTGCCTATGGAGAGTGTTCCAGTCGTCAAAGAGCCTCGCGCAAGCAGCGTCTGGCAGACTCTCTTTGCAAGTGGATCGGCCTCAGGGACTGAAACAGAACTGCACTGCTAATACACAATGTGCTGACGATTCAGTCCGGGACACAGGACAGCACTCTCACAGAAGCAAAAGCTGAGCTTTTCATCCAGCCTGAAGACCAGTACATTTTTCACACTTAACACTGTTAGGTATGTGCAAGAGCCATGGTCACCGAGGCCTAGCTAAGGGACTGAAATTCTTACCCAGTTCATCCTATGCAGAGGTGCCCGTGCCCAAAGGGTCTCCATGGAAGGGCCCTGTGGGTCCCGTGTGTTTCCTTGAGGTAGTCAGAGACTACTGAGGATAACCTTATGAGCTCCAGTTTGAAACCGGGCAACCCTGGCAAAACCTTAATTTCGTCCGTGGGAGGCGAGACAGTGGCGGTTTGAAAGCTGCCTGAAAAACACTCCTGCTGCCCATCTTCTCTTTGCTACCTGACGGCGTCCCGAAAGAACTGTGAGTGTACTCGTATGAGGCATGCTGGTCTCAGTTCCTTGCTGGGAGCTCCTCCAGGAGCACACTGGAGCTTGCCGGCCAAGAAATTGGACCCCTGACCTCAAGTAAAAGTCCGGATTTCTCCCATAGTATGCTTAGGTATGCCACAGTAGCGGAGAAGCATGGGTTCAAGGAATGCTGCCACACTGTTGCGTCTTTCACAACTCATTGTGCACTCACGTTCGTTGTAACATCTGTGAAAGGGCACTGAATGCCGTCCAACTCTTCTGTTGCGTTTGAGCCAACAGAAGCAAATGGGTTCGTTTGCTTTAACGCTGTGAATGTGCAGCGGTAATGGCAAAGCCCTGCCCGGATCGCTCGACAGCTCTCGATTGTGCAGCATTCCAACGGCCTCAGGAACGCCGTTCCAAGCAGCCTTACATTCCATGCTGGTGTGCCCCAGGGAGGCCTTTGGATTCTTCTGAGAAACACCACCGTGCCTCACAAATGAAACCTGTGGGCTCCCAAGAGATGCCTCCCTGCGGCAGTCGGAAGCTACATGTTGAGTTCCAGCCTGAAAACAACGGACAGCTTTCCCTGTGACAAGGCTGGACTTCTGGGACCCTCCAGATTCACCAAGGCCTAACTTTTGCACGGCGGGGGAATGCTCTTCTGCACGTACAGCACTCCCCACGTGAAAACCTTTCTTAGCAGAAGGAGTCAGTCTTTCCCTAGTACTAGAGGGCTAGGCAGAATCTTCAGATAAACATGCTGTGTCATCAAGCGTGAAAGGGGGACACTGATGGGAACGGTAGCATTCTCCCGGTTTGGAAGTGAGTTGCTTTGGGCTTCCAAGCTGCCTGAACAGCACTAGCGGCCCCACTTCTCCTCACTGCAGGATTGTCGCTGTGGGCCAAGGCTGCGTTCTCTCAATGTCAATAATGTGCTGGCAATTCCTTTCTAGAAACTCATCCCACTGCACTCCAGATTCAGCTCCTGCCAAATGAAAGGTGACCTAAGGCCTCAAAGTAAGGTCCAGTGTTTCACATCAGCAGAGTTGGGTGTGCAGTGGTATCCTCGAAGCCATACTCTGAAATGGATTGCCTTAACTCTGCTATGCTCCTGGGGACACATAGGACAGTCGATCGTACACCAATTTCGCATGATGACCGCTGTGTGCCGCCAGAGCGGCCGCTGGCTTCTGAGGAGCCCTAGGCCAAATAGGCCCCCGGGAAGCACTCTTCACATTCATAGCAAGGGCAACGCACTCCTTTCTGGGTTGCCTATGGAGAGAGTTCCAGTCGTCAAAGAGCCTCGCGCAAGCAGCGCCTGGCAGACTCTCTTTGCAAGTGGATCGGTCTCGGTGACTGAAACAGAACTGCACTGCTAATACACATTGTGCTGACGATTCAGTCCGGGACACAGGACAGCACTCTCACAGAAGCAAAAGCTGAGCTTTTCATCCAGCCTGAAGACCAGTACATTTTTCACACTTAACACTGTTAGGTATGTGCAAGAGCCATGGTCACAGAGGCCTAGCGAAGGTACTGAAATACGTACCCAGCTCATTCTATGCAGAGGTGCCCGTGCCCAAAGGGTCTCCATGGAAGGGCCCTGTGGGTCCCGTGTGTTTCCTTGAGGTAGTCTGAGACTACTGAGGATAACCTTATGAGCTCCAGTTTGAAACCGGGCAACCCTGGCAAAACCTTAATTTCGTCCATGGGAGGCGAGACAGTGGCGGTTTGAAAGCTGCCTGAAAAACACTCCTGCTGCCCATCTTCTCTTTGCTTCCTGACGGCGTCCCGAAAGAACTGTGAGTGTACTCGTATGAGGCATGCTGGTCTCAGTTCCTTGCTGGGAGCTCCTCCAGAAGCACACTGGAGCTTGCCGGCCAAAAAAATTGGACGCCTGGTCTCAAGTAAAAGTTCAGATTTCTTCCATAGTAAGCTTAGGTATGCCATAGTAGCGGAGAAGCATGTGTTCAAGGAATGCTGCCACACTGTTGCGTCTTTCACGACTCATTGTGCACTCACGTTCGTTGTAACATCTTTGAAAGGGCACTGAATGCCGTCCAACTCTTCTGTTGCCTTTGAGCCAACAGAAGCAAATGGGTTCGTTTGCTTTAACGCTGTGAATGTGCAGCGGTAATGGCAAAGCCCTGCCCGGATCGCTCGACAGCTCTCGTTTGTACAGCATTCCAACGGCCTCAGGAACGCCATTCCAAGCAGCCTTACATTCCATGCTGTTGTGCCCCAGGGAGGCCTTTGGATTCTTCTGAGAAACACCACTGTGCCTCACAAATGAAACCTGTGGGCTCCCAAGAGATGCCTCCCTGTGGCAGTCGGAAGCTACATGTTGAGTTCCAGCCTGAAAACAACAGACAGCTTTCCCTGTGACAAGGCTGGACTTCTGGGACCCTCCAGATTCACCAAGGCCTAACTTTTGCACGGCGGGGGAATGCTCTTCTGCACGTACAGCACTCCCCACGTGAAAACCTTTCTTAGCAGAAGGAGGCAGTCTTTCCCTAGAACTAGAGGGCTAGGCAGAATCTTCAGATAAACATGCTGTGTCATCAAGCGTGAAAGGGGGACACTGATGGGAACGGTAGCATTCTCCCGGTTTGGAAGTGAGTTGCTTTGGGCTTCCAAGCTGCCTGAACAGCACTAGCGGCCCCACTTCTCCTCACTGCAGGATTGTCGCTGTGGGCCAAGGCTGCGTTCTCTCAATGTCAATAATGTGCTGGCAATTCCTTTCTAGAAACTCATCCCACTGCACTCCAGATTCAGCTCCTGCCAAATGAAAGGTGACCTAAGGCCTCAAAGTAAGGTCCAGTGTTTCACTTCAGCAGAGTTGGGTGTGCAGTGGTATCCACGAAGCCATACTCTGAAATGGATTGCCTTAACTCTGCTATGCTCCTGGGGACACATAAGACAGTCGATCGTACACCAATTTCGCATGATGACCGCTGTGTGCCGCCAGAGCGGCCGCTGGCTTCTGAGGAGCCCTAGGCCAAATAGGCCCCCGGGAAGCACTCTTCACATTCATAGCAAGGGCAACGCACTCCTTTCTGGGTTGCCTATGGAGAGAGTTCCAATCGTCAAAGAGCCTCGCGCAAGCAGCGCCTGGCAGACTCTCTTTGCAAGTGGATCGGTCTCGGGGACTGAAACAGAACTGCACTGCTAATACACAATGTGCTGACGATTCAGTCCGGGACACAGGACAGCACTCTCACAGAAGCAAAAGCTGAGCTTTTCATCCAGCCTGAAGACCAGTACATTTTTCACACTTAACACTGTTAGGTATGTGCAAGAGCCATGGTCACAGAGGCCTAGCTAAGGTACTGAAATACGTACCCAGCTCATTCTATGCAGAGGTGCCCGTGCCCAAAGGGTCTCCATGGAAGGGCCCTGTGGGTCCCGTGTGTTTCCTTGAGGTAGTCAGAGACTACTGAGGATAACCTTATGAGCTCCAGTTTGAAACCGGGCAACCCTGGCAAAACCTTAATTTCGTCCGTGGTAGGCGAGACAGTGGCGGTTTGAAAGCTGCCTGAAAAACACTCCTGCTGCCCATCTTCTCTTTGCTTCCTGACGGCGTCCCGAAAGAACTGTGAGTGTACTCGTATGAGGCATGCTGGTCTCAGTTCCTTGCTGGGAGCTCCTCCAGGAGCACACTGGAGCTTGCCGGCCAAAAAATTGGACCCCTGGTCTCAAGTAAAAGTTCAGATTTCTTCCATAGTAAGCTTAGGTATGCCATAGTAGCGGAGAAGCATGTGTTCAAGGAATGCTGCCACACTGTTGCGTCTTTCACGACTCATTGTGCACTCACGTTCGTTGGAACATCTTTGAAAGGGCACTGAATGCCGTCCAACTCTTCTGTTGCGTTTGAGCCAACAGAAGCAAATGGGTTCGTTTGCTTTAACGCTGTGAATGTGCAGCGGTAATGGCAAAGCCCTGCCCGGATCGCTCGACAGCTCTCGTTTGTACAGCATTCCAACGGCCTCAGGAACGCCGTTCCAAGCAGCCTTACATTCCATGCTGTTGTGCCCCAGGGAGGCCTTTGGATTCTTCTGAGAAACACCACCATGCCTCACAAATGAAACCTGTGGGCTCCCAAGAGATGCCTCCCTGCGGCAGTCGGAAGCTACATGTTGAGTTCCAGCCTGAAAACAACAGACAGCTTTCCCTGTGACAAGGCTGGACTTCTGGGACCCTCCAGATTCACCAAGGCCTAACTTTTGCACGGCGGGGGAATGCTCTTCTGCACGTACAGCACTCCCCACGTGAAAACCTTTCTTAGCAGAAGGAGGCAGTCTTTCCCTAGTACTAGAGGGCTAGGCAGAATCTTCAGATAAACATGCTGTGTCATCAAGCGTGAAAGGGGGACACTGATGGGAACGGTCGCATTCTCCCGGTTTGGAAGGGACTTGCTTTGGTCTTCCAAGCTGCCTGAACAGCACTAGCGGCCCAACTTCTCTTCACTGCAGGATTGTCGCTGTGGGCCAAGGCTGCGTTCTCTCAAAGTCTATAATGTGCTGGCAATTCCTTTCTAGAAATTCATCCCACTGCACTCCAGATTCAGCTCCGGCCAAATGAAAGGTGACCTAAGGCCTCAAGGTAAGGTCCAGTGTTTCACATCAGCAGAGTTGGGTGTGCAGTGGTATCCACAAAGCCATACTCTGAAATGGAGTGCCTTAACTCTGCTATGCCCCTGGGGACACATAGGACAGTCGAGCTGGCACCAATTTCGCATGATGACCGCTTTGTGCCGCCAGAGCGGCCGCTGGCTTCTGAGGAGCCCTAGGCCAAATAGGCCCCCGGGAAGCACTCTTCACATTCATAGCAAGGGCAACGCACTCCTTTCTGGGTTGCCTATGGAGAGTGTTCCAGTCGTCAAAGAGCCTCGCGCAAGCAGCGTCTGGCAGACTCTCTTTGCAAGTGGATCGGCCTCAGGGACTGAAACAGAACTGCACTGCTAATACACAATGTGCTGACGATTCAGTCCGGGACACAGGACAGCACTCTCACAGAAGCAAAAGCTGAGCTTTTCATCCAGCCTGAAGACCAGTACATTTTTCACACTTAACACTGTTAGGTATGTGCAAGAGCCATGGTCACCGAGGCCTAGCTAAGGGACTGAAATTCTTACCCAGTTCATCCTATGCAGAGGTGCCCGTGCCCAAAGGGTCTCCATGGAAGGGCCCTGTGGGTCCCGTGTGTTTCCTTGAGGTAGTCAGAGACTACTGAGGATAACCTTATGAGCTCCAGTTTGAAACCGGGCAACCCTGGCAAAACCTTAATTTCGTCCGTGGGAGGCGAGACAGTGGCGGTTTGAAAGCTGCCTGAAAAACACTCCTGCTGCCCATCTTCTCTTTGCTACCTGACGGCGTCCCGAAAGAACTGTGAGTGTACTCGTATGAGGCATGCTGGTCTCAGTTCCTTGCTGGGAGCTCCTCCAGGAGCACACTGGAGCTTGCCGGCCAAGAAATTGGACCCCTGACCTCAAGTAAAAGTCCGGATTTCTCCCATAGTATGCTTAGGTATGCCACAGTAGCGGAGAAGCATGGGTTCAAGGAATGCTGCCACACTGTTGCGTCTTTCACAACTCATTGTGCACTCACGTTCGTTGTAACATCTGTGAAAGGGCACTGAATGCCGTCCAACTCTTCTGTTGCGTTTGAGCCAACAGAAGGAAATGGGTTCGTTTGCTTTAACGCTGTGAATGTGCAGCGGTAATGGCAAAGCCCTGCCCGGATCGCTCGACAGCTCTCGATTGTGCAGCATTCCAACGGCCTCAGGAACGCCGTTCCAAGCAGCCTTACATTCCATGCTGGTGTGCCCCAGGGAGGCCTTTGGATTCTTCTGAGAAACACCACCGTGCCTCACAAATGAAACCTGTGGGCTCCCAAGAGATGCCTCCCTGCGGCAGTCGGAAGCTACATGTTGAGTTCCAGCCTGAAAACAACGGACAGCTTTCCCTGTGACAAGGCTGGACTTCTGGGACCCTCCAGATTCACCAAGGCCTAACTTTTGCACGGCGGGGGAATGCTCTTCTGCACGTACAGCACTCCCCACGTGAAAACCTTTCTTAGCAGAAGGAGGCAGTCTTTCCCTAGTACTAGAGGGCTAGGCAGAATCTTCAGATAAACATGCTGTGTCATCAAGCGTGAAAGGGGGACACTGATGGGAACGGTAGCATTCTCCCGGTTTGGAAGTGAGTTGCTTTGGGCTTCCAAGCTGCCTGAACAGCACTAGCGGCCCCACTTCTCCTCACTGCAGGATTGTCGCTGTGGGCCAAGGCTGCGTTCTCTCAATGTCAATAATGTGCTGGCAATTCCTTTCTAGAAACTCATCCCACTGCACTCCAGATTCAGCTCCTGCCAAATGAAAGGTGACCTAAGGCCTCAAAGTAAGGTCCAGTGTTTCACATCAGCAGAGTTGGGTGTGCAGTGGTATCCTCGAAGCCATACTCTGAAATGGATTGCCTTAACTCTGCTATGCTCCTGGGGACACATAGGACAGTCGATCGTACACCAATTTCGCATGATGACCGCTGTGTGCCGCCAGAGCGGCCGCTGGCTTCTGAGGAGCCCTAGGCCAAATAGGCCCCCGGGAAGCACTCTTCACATTCATAGCAAGGGCAACGCACTCCTTTCTGGGTTGCCTATGGAGAGAGTTCCAGTCGTCAAAGAGCCTCGCGCAAGCAGCGCCTGGCAGACTCTCTTTGCAAGTGGATCGGTCTCGGTGACTGAAACAGAACTGCACTGCTAATACACATTGTGCTGACGATTCAGTCCGGGACACAGGACAGCACTCTCACAGAAGCAAAAGCTGAGCTTTTCATCCAGCCTGAAGACCAGTACATTTTTCACACTTAACACTGTTAGGTATGTGCAAGAGCCATGGTCACAGAGGCCTAGCGAAGGTACTGAAATACGTACCCAGCTCATTCTATGCAGAGGTGCCCGTGCCCAAAGGGTCTCCATGGAAGGGCCCTGTGGGTCCCGTGTGTTTCCTTGAGGTAGTCTGAGACTACTGAGGATAACCTTATGAGCTCCAGTTTGAAACCGGGCAACCCTGGCAAAACCTTAATTTCGTCCATGGGAGGCGAGACAGTGGCGGTTTGAAAGCTGCCTGAAAAACACTCCTGCTGCCCATCTTCTCTTTGCTTCCTGACGGCGTCCCGAAAGAACTGTGAGTGTATTCGTATGAGGCATGCTGGTCTCAGTTCCTTGCTGGGAGCTCCTCCAGAAGCACACTGGAGCTTGCCGGCCAAAAAAATTGGACGCCTGGTCTCAAGTAAAAGTTCAGATTTCTTCCATAGTAAGCTTAGGTATGCCATAGTAGCGGAGAAGCATGTGTTCAAGGAATGCTGCCACACTGTTGCGTCTTTCACGACTCATTGTGCACTCACGTTCGTTGTAACATCTTTGAAAGGGCACTGAATGCCGTCCAACTCTTCTGTTGCCTTTGAGCCAACAGAAGCAAATGGGTTCGTTTGCTTTAACGCTGTGAATGTGCAGCGGTAATGGCAAAGCCCTGCCCGGATCGCTCGACAGCTCTCGTTTGTACAGCATTCCAACGGCCTCAGGAACGCCGTTCCAAGCAGCCTTACATTCCATGCTGTTGTGCCCCAGGGAGGCCTTTGGATTCTTCTGAGAAACACCACCGTGCCTCACAAATGAAACCTGTGGGCTCCCAAGAGATGCCTCCCTGTGGCAGTCGGAAGCTATATGTTGAGTTCCAGCCTGAAAACAACAGACAGCTTTCCCTGTGACAAGGCTGGACTTCTGGGACCCTCCAGATTCACCAAGGCCTAACTTTTGCACGGCGGGGGAATGCTCTTCTGCACGTACAGCACTCCCCACGTGAAAACCTTTCTTAGCAGAAGGAGGCAGTCTTTCCCTAGTACTAGAGGGCTAGGCAGAATCTTCAGATAAACATGCTGTGTCATCAAGCGTGAAAGGGGGACACTGATGGGAACGGTCGCATTCTCCCGGTTTGGAAGGGACTTGCTTTGGTCTTCCAAGCTGCCTGAACAGCACTAGCGGCCCAACTTCTCTTCACTGCAGGATTGTCGCTGTGGGCCAAGGCTGCGTTCTCTCAAAGTCTATAATGTGCTGGCAATTCCTTTCTAGAAATTCATCCCACTGCACTCCAGATTCAGCTCCGGCCAAATGAAAGGTGACCTAAGGCCTCAAGGTAAGGTCCAGTGTTTCACATCAGCAGAGTTCGGTGTGCAGTGGTATCCACGAAGCCATACTCTGAAATGGAGTGCCTTAACTCTGCTATGCCCCTGGGGACACATAGGACAGTCGAGCTGGCACCAATTTCGCATGATGACCGCTTTGTGCCGCCAGAGCGGCCGCTGGCTTCTGAGGAGCCCTAGGCCAAATAGGCCCCCGGGAAGCACTCTTCACATTCATAGCAAGGGCAACGCACTCCTTTCTGGGTTGCCTATGGAGAGTGTTCCAGTCGTCAAAGAGCCTCGCGCAAGCAGCGTCTGGCAGATTCTCATTGCCAGTGGATCGGCCTCAGGGACTGAAACAGAACTGCACTGCTAATACACAATGTGCTGACGATTCAGTCCGGGACACAGGACAGCACTCTCACAGAAGCAAAAGCTGAGCTTTTCATCCAGCCTGAAGACCAGTACATTTTTCACACTTAACACTGTTAGGTATGTGCAAGAGCCATGGTCACCGAGGCCTAGCTAAGGGACTGAAATTCTTACCCAGTTCATCCTATGCAGAGGTGCCCGTGCCCAAAGGGTCTCCATGGAAGGGCCCTGTGGGTCCCGTGTGTTTCGTTGAGGTAGTCAGAGACTACTGAGGATAACCTTATGAGCTCCAGTTTGAAACCGGGCAACCCTGGCAAAACCTTAATTTCGTCCGTGGGAGGCGAGACAGTGGCGGTTTGAAAGCTGCCTGAAAAACACTCCTGCTGCCCATCTTCTCTTTGCTACCTGACGGCGTCCCGAAACAACTGTGAGTGTACTCGTATGAGGCATGCTGGTCTCAGTTCCTTGCTGGGAGCTCCTCCAGGAGCACACTGGAGCTTGCCGGCCAAGAAATTGGACCCCTGACCTCAAGTAAAAGTCCGGATTTCTCCCATAGTATGCTTAGGTATGCCACAGTAGCGGAGAAGCATGGGTTCAAGGAATGCTGCCACACTGTTGCGTCTTTCACGACTCATTGTGCACTCACGTTCGTTGTAACATCTGTGAAAGGGCACTGAATGCCGTCCAACTCTTCTGTTGCGTTTGAGCCAACAGAAGCAAATGGGTTCGTTTGCTTTAACGCTGTGAATGTGCAGCGGTAATGGCAAAGCCCTGCCCGGATCGCTCGACAGCTCTCGATTGTGCAGCATTCCAACGGCCTCAGGAACGCCGTTCCAAGCAGCCTTACATTCCATGCTGGTGTGCCCCAGGGAGGCCTTTGGATTCTTCTGAGAAACACCACCGTGCCTCACAAATGAAACCTGTGGGCTCCCAAGAGGTGCCTCCCTGCGGCAGTCGGAAGCTACATGTTGAGTTCCAGCCTGAAAACAACGGACAGCTTTCCCTGTGACAAGGCTGGACTTCTGGGACCCTCCAGATTCAACAAGGCCTAACTTTTGCACGGTGGGGGAATGCTCTTCTGCACGTACAGCACTCCCCACGTGAAAACCTTTCTTAGCAGAAGGAGGCAGTCTTTCCCTAGTACTAGAGGGCTAGGCAGAATCTTCAGATAAACATGCTGTGTCATCAAGCGTGAAAGGTGGACACTGATGGGAACGGTAGAATTCTCCCGGTTTAGAAGTGAGTTGCTTTGGGCTTCCAAGCTGCCTGAACAGCACTAGCGGCCCCACTTCTCCTCACTGCAGGATTGTCACTGTGGGCCAAGGCTGCGTTCTCTCAATGTCAATAATGTGCTGGCAATTCCTTTCTAGAAACTCATCCCACTGCACTCCAGATTCAGCTCCTGCCAAATGAAAGGTGACCTAAGGCCTCAAGGTAAGGTCCAGTGTTTCACATCAGCAGAGTTGGGTGTGCAGTGATATCCACGAAGCCATACTCTGAAATGGATTGCCTTAACTCTGCTATGCGCCTGGGGACACATAGGACAGTCGATCTGGCACCAATTTCGCATGATGACCGTTGTGTGCCGCCAGAGCGGCCGCTGGCTTCTGAGGAGCCCTAGGCCAAATAGGCCCCCGGGAAGCACTCTTCACATTCATAGCAAGGGCAACGCACTCCTTTCTGGGTTGCCTATGGAGAGTGTTCCAGTCGTCAAAGAGCCTCGCGCAAGCAGCGCCTGGCAGACTCTCTTTGCAAGTGGATCGGTCTCGGTGACTGAAACAGAACTGCACTGGTAATACACATTGTGCTGACGATTCAGTCCGGGACACAGGACAGCACTCTCACAGAAGCAAAAGCTGAGCTTTTCATCCAGCCTGAAGACCAGTACATTTTTCACACTTAACACTGTTTGGTATGTGCAAGAGCCATGGTCACAGAGGCCTAGCTAAGGTACTGAAATACTTACCCAGCTCATTCTATGCAGAGGTGTCCGTGCCCAAAGGGTCTCCATGGAAGGGCCCTGTGGGTCCCGTGTGTTTCCTTGAGGTAGTCAGAGACTACTGAGGATAACCTTATGAGCTCCAGTTTGAAACCGGGCAACCCTGGCAAAACCTTAATTTCGTCCGTGGTAGGCGAGACAGTGGAGGTTTGAAAGCTGCCTGAAAAACACTCCTGCTGCCCATCTTCTCTTTGCTGCCTGACGGCGTCCCGAAAGAACTGTGAGTGTACTCGTATGAGGCATGCTGGTCTCAGTTCCTTGCTGGGAGCTCCTCCAGGAGCACACTGGAGCTTGCCGGCCAAAAAAATTGGACCCCTGATCTCAAGTAAAAGTTCAGATTTCTTCCATAGTAAGCTTAGGTATGCCATAGTAGCGGAGAAGCATGTGTTCAAGGAATGCTGCCACACTGTTGCGTCTTTCACGACTCCTTGTGCACTCACGTTCGTTGTAACATCTTTGAAAGGGCACTGAATGCCGTCCAACTCTTCTGTTGCGTTTGAGCCAACAGAAGCAAATTGGTTCGTTTGCTTTAACGGTGTGAATGTGCAGCGGTAATGGCAAAGCCCTGCCCGGATCGCTCGACAGCTCTCGTTTGTACAGCATTCCAACGGCCTCAGGAACGCCGTTCCAAGCAGCCTTACATTCCATGCTGGTGTGCCCCAGGGAGGCCTTTGGATTCTTCTGAGAAACACCACCGTGCCTCACAAATGAAACCTGTGGGCTCCCAAGAGGTGCCTCCCTGCGGCAGTCGGAAGCTACATGTTGAGTTCCAGCCTGAAAACAACGGACAGCTTTCCCTGTGACAAGGCTGGACTTCTGGGACCCTCCAGATTCACCAAGGCCTAACTTTTGCACGGCGGGGGAATGCTCTTCTGCACGTACAGCACTCCCCACGTGAAAACCTTTCTTAGCAGAAGGAGGCAGTCTTTCCCTAGTATTAGAGGGCTAGGCAGAATCTTCAAATAAACATGCTGTGTCATCAAGCGTGAAAGGGGGACACTGATGGGAACGGTAGCATTCTCCCAGTTTGGAAGTGAGTTGCTTTGGGCTTCCAAGCTGCCTGAACAGCACTAGCGGCCCCACTTCTCCTCACTGCAGGATTGTCGCTGTGGGCCAAGGGTGCCTTCTCTCAATGTCAATAATGTGCTGGCAATTCTTTTCTAGAAACTCATCCCACTGCACTCCAGATTCAGCTCCTGCCAAATGAAAGGTGACCTAAGGCCTCAAGGTAAGGTCCAGTGTTTCACATCAGCAGAGTTGGGTGTGCAGTGGTATCCACGAAGCCATACTCTGAAATGGATTGCCTTAACTCTGCTATGCGCCTGGGGACACATAGGACAGTCGATCTGGCACCAATTTCGTATGATGACCGCTTTGTGCCGCCAGAGCGGCCGCTGGCTTCTGAGGAGCCCTAGGCCAAATAGGCCCCCGGGAAGCACTCTTCACATTCATAGCAAGGGCAACGCACTCCTTTCTGGGTTGCCTATGGAGAGTGTTCCAGTCGTCAAAGAGCCTCGCGCAAGCAGCGCCTGGCAGACTCTCTTTGCAAGTGGATCGGTCTCGGTGACTGAAACAGAACTGCACTGCTAATACACATTGTGCTGACGATTCAGTCCGGGACACAGGACAGCACTCTCACAGAAGCAAAAGCTGAGCTTTTCATCCAGCCTGAAGACCAGTACATTTTTCACACTTAACACTGTTAGGTATGTGCAAGAGCCATGGTCACAGAGGCCTAGCTAAGGTACTGAAATACTTACCCAGCTCATTCTATGCAGAGGTGTCCGTGCCCAAAGGGTCTCCATGGAAGGGCCCTGTGGGTCCCGTGTGTTTCCTTGAGGTAGTCAGAGACTACTGAGGATAACCTTATGAGCTCCAGTTTGAAACCGGGCAACCCTGGCAAAACCTTAATTTCGTCCGTGGTAGGCGAGACAGTGGAGGTTTGAAAGCTGCCTGAAAAACACTCCTGCTGCCCATCTTCTCTTTGCTGCCTGACGGCGTCCCGAAAGAACTGTGAGTGTACTCGTATGAGGCATGCTGGTCTCAGTTCCTTGCTGGGAGCTCCTCCAGGAGCACACTGGAGCTTGCCCGCCAAAAAAATTGGACCACTGATCTCAAGTAAAAGTTCGGATTTCTTCCATAGTAAGCTTAGGTATGCCATAGTAGCGGAGAAGCATGTGTTCAAGGAATGCTGCCACACTGTTGCGTCTTTCACGACTCCTTGTGCACTCACGTTCGTTGTAACATCTTTGAAAGGGCACTGAATGCCGTCCAACTCTTCTGTTGCGTTTGAGCCAACAGAAGCAAATTGGTTCGTTTGCTTTAACGGTGTGAATGTGCAGCGGTAATGGCAAAGCCCTGCCCGGATCGCTCGACAGCTCTCGTTTGTACAGCATTCCAACGGCCTCAGGAACGCCGTTCCAAGCAGCCTTACATTCCATGCTGGTGTGCCCCAGGGAGGCCTTTGGATTCTTCTGAGAAACACCACCGTGCCTCACAAATGAAACCTGTGGGCTCCCAAGAGATGCCTCCCTGCGGCAGTCGGAAGCTACATGTTGAGTTCCAGCCTGAAAACAACGGACAGCTTTCCCTGTGACAAGGCTGGACTTCTGGGACCCTCCAGATTCACCAAGGCCTAACTTTTGCACGGCGGGGGAATGCTCTTCTGCACGTACAGCACTCCCCACGTGAAAACCTTTCTTAGCAGAAGGAGGCAGTCTTTCCCTAGTACTAGAGGGCTAGGCAGAATCTTCAGATAAACATGCTGTGTCATCAAGCGTGAAAGGGGGACACTGATGGGAACGGTCGCATTCTCCCGGTTTGGAAGGGACTTGCTTTGGTCTTCCAAGCTGCCTGAACAGCACTAGCGGCCCAACTTCTCTTCACTGCAGGATTGTCGCTGTGGGCCAAGGCTGCGTTCTCTCAATGTCAATAATGTGCTGGCAATTCCTTTCTAGAAATTCATCCCACTGCACTCCAGATTCAGCTCCGGCCAAATGAAAGGTGACCTAAGGCCTCAAGGTAAGGTCCAGTGTTTCACATCAGCAGAGTTGGGTGTGCAGTGGTATCCACGAAGCCATACTCTGAAATGGAGTGCCTTAACTCTGCTATGCCCCTGGGGACACATAGGACAGTCGATCTGGCACCAATTTCGCATGATGACCGCTTTGTGCCGCCAGAGCGGCCGCTGGCTTCTGAGGAGCCCTAGGCCAAATAGGCCCCTGGGAAGCACTCTTCACATTCATAGCAAGGGCAACGCACTCCTTTCTGGGTTGCCTATGGAGAGTGTTCCAGTCGTCAAAGAGCCTCGCGCAAGCAGCGCCTGGCAGACTCTCTTTGCAAGTGGATCGGCCTCAGGGACTGAAATAGAACTGCACTGCTAATACACAATGTGCTGACGATTCAGTCCGGGACACAGGACAGCACTCTCACAGAAGCAAAAGCTGAGCTTTTCATCCAGCCTGAAGACCAGTGCATTTTTCACACTTAACACTGTTAGGTATGTGCAAGAGCCATGGTCACCGAGGCCTAGCTAAGGTACTGAAATTCTTACCCAGTTCATCCTATGCAGAGGTGCCCGTGCCCAAAGGGTCTCCATGGAAGGGCCCTGTGGGTCCCGTGTGTTTCGTTGAGGTAGTCAGAGACTACTGAGGATAACCTTATGAGCTCCAGTTTGAAACCGGGCAACCCTGGCAAAACCTTAATTTCGTCCGTGGTAGGCGAGACAGTGGAGGTTTGAAAGCTGCCTGAAAAACACTCCTGCTGCCCATCTTCTCTTTGCTGCCTGACGGCGTCCCGAAAGAACTGTGAGTGTACTCGTATGAGGCATGCTGGTCTCAGTTCCTTGCTGGGAGCTCCTCCAGGAGCACACTGGAGCTTGCCGGCCAAAAAAATTGGACCCCTGATCTCAAGTAAAAGTTCGGATTTCTTCCATAGTAAGCTTAGGTATGCCATAGTAGCGGAGAAGCATGTGTTCAAGGAATGCTGCCACACTGTTGCGTCTTTCACGTCTCCTTGTGCACTCACGTTCGTTGTAACATCTTTGAAAGGGCACTGAATGCCGTCCAACTCTTCTGTTGCGTTTGAGCCAACAGAAGCAAATTGGTTCGTTTGCTTTAACGGTGTGAATGTGCAGCGGTAATGGCAAAGCCCTGCCCGGATCGCTCGACAGCTCTCGTTTGTACAGCATTCCAACGGCCTCAGGAACGCCGTTCCAAGCAGCCTTACATTCCATGCTGGTGTGCCCCAGGGAGGCCTTTGGATTCTTCTGAGAAACACCACCGTGCCTCACAAATGAAACCTGTGGGCTCCCAAGAGGTGCCTCCCTGCGGCAGTCGGAAGCTACATGTTGAGTTCCAGCCTGAAAACAACGGACAGCGTTCCCTGTGACAAGGCTGGACTTCTGGGACCCTCCAGATTCACCAAGGCCTAACTTTTGCACGGCGGGGGAATGCTCTTCTGCACGTACAGCACTCCCCACGTGAAAACCTTTCTTAGCAGAAGGAGGCAGTCTTTCCCTAGTACTAGAGGGCTAAGCAGAATCTTCAGATAAACATGCTGTGTCATCAAGCGTGAAAGGGGGACACTGATGGGAACGGTCGCATTCTCCCGGTTTGGAAGGGACTTGCTTTGGTCTTCCAAGCTGCCTGAACAGCACTAGCGGCCCAACTTCTCTTCACTGCAGGATTGTCGCTGTGGGCCAAGGCTGCGTTCTCTCAATGTCAATAATGTGCTGGCAATTCCTTTCTAGAAATTCATCCCACTGCACTCCAGATTCAGCTCCGGCCAAATGAAAGGTGACCTAAGGCCTCAAGGTAAGGTCCAGTGTTTCACATCAGCAGAGTTGGGTGTGCAGTGGTATCCACGAAGCCATACTCTGAAATGGAGTGCCTTAACTCTGCTATGCCCCTGGGGACACATAGGACAGTCGATCTGGCACCAATTTCGCATGATGACCGCTTTGTGCCGCCAGAGCGGCCGCTGGCTTCTGAGGAGCCCTAGGCCAAATAGGCCCCCGGGAAGCACTCTTCACATTCATAGCAAGGGCAACGCACTCCTTTCTGGGTTGCCTATGGAGAGTGTTCCAGTCGTCAAAGAGCCTCGCGCAAGCAGCGCCTGGCAGACTCTCTTTGCAAGTGGATCGGTCTCGGTGACTGAAACAGAACTGCACTGGTAATACACATTGTGCTGACGATTCAGTCCGGGACACAGGACAGCACTCTCACAGAAGCAAAAGCTGAGCTTTTCATCCAGCCTGAAGACCAGTAAATTTTTCACACTTAACACTGTTTGGTATGTGCAAGAGCCATGGTCACAGAGGCCTAGCTAAGGTACTGAAATACTTACCCAGCTCATTCTATGCAGAGGTGTCCGTGCCCAAAGGGTCTCCATGGAAGGGCCCTGTGGGTCCCGTGTGTTTCCTTGAGGTAGTCAGAGACTACTGAGGATAACCTTATGAGCTCCAGTTTGAAACCGGGCAACCCTGGCAAAACCTTAATTTCGTCCGTGGTAGGCGAGACAGTGGAGGTTTGAAAGCTGCCTGAAAAACACTCCTGCTGCCCATCTTCTCTTTGCTGCCTGACGGCGTCCCGAAAGAACTGTGAGTGTACTCGTATGAGGCATGCTGGTCTCAGTTCCTTGCTGGGAGCTCCTCCAGGAGCACACTGGAGCTTGCCCGCCAAAAAAATTGGACCACTGATCTCAAGTAAAAGTTCGGATTTCTTCCATAGTAAGCTTAGGTATGCCATAGTAGCGGAGAAGCATGTGTTCAAGGAATGCTGCCACACTGTTGCGTCTTTCACGACTCCTTGTGCACTCACGTTCGTTGTAACATCTTTGAAAGGGCACTGAATGCCGTCCAACTCTTCTGTTGCGTTTGAGCCAACAGAAGCAAATTGGTTCGTTTGCTTTAACGGTGTGAATGTGCAGCGGTAATGGCAAAGCCCTGCCCGGATCGCTCGACAGCTCTCGTTTGTACAGCATTCCAACGGCCTCAGGAACGCCGTTCCAAGCAGCCTTACATTCCATGCTGGTGTGCCCCAGGGAGGCCTTTGGATTCTTCTGAGAAACACCACCGTGCCTCACAAATGAAACCTGTGGGCTCCCAAGAGATGCCTCCCTGCGGCAGTCGGAAGCTACATGTTGAGTTCCAGCCTGAAAACAACGGACAGCTTTCCCTGTGACAAGGCTGGACTTCTGGGACCCTCCAGATTCACCAAGGCCTAACTTTTGCACGGCGGGGGAATGCTCTTCTGCACGTACAGCACTCCCCACGTGAAAACCTTTCTTAGCAGAAGGAGGCAGTCTTTCCCTAGTACTAGAGGGCTAGGCAGAATCTTCAGATAAACATGCTGTGTCATCAAGCGTGAAAGGGGGACACTGATGGGAACGGTCGCATTCTCCCGGTTTGGAAGGGACTTGCTTTGGTCTTCCAAGCTGCCTGAACAGCACTAGCGGCCCAACTTCTCTTCACTGCAGGATTGTCGCTGTGGGCCAAGGCTGCGTTCTCTCAATGTCAATAATGTGCTGGCAATTCCTTTCTAGAAATTCATCCCACTGCACTCCAGATTCAGCTCCGGCCAAATGAAAGGTGACCTAAGGCCTCAAGGTAAGGTCCAGTGTTTCACATCAGCAGAGTTGGGTGTGCAGTGGTATCCACGAAGCCATACTCTGAAATGGAGTGCCTTAACTCTGCTATGCCCCTGGGGACACATAGGACAGTCGATCTGGCACCAATTTCGCATGATGACCGCTTTGTGCCGCCAGAGCGGCCGCTGGCTTCTGAGGAGCCCTAGGCCAAATAGGCCCCTGGGAAGCACTCTTCACATTCATAGCAAGGGCAACGCACTCCTTTCTGGGTTGCCTATGGAGAGTGTTCCAGTCGTCAAAGAGCCTCGCGCAAGCAGCGCCTGGCAGACTCTCTTTGCAAGTGGATCGGCCTCAGGGACTGAAATAGAACTGCACTGCTAATACACAATGTGCTGACGATTCAGTCCGGGACACAGGACAGCACTCTCACAGAAGCAAAAGCTGAGCTTTTCATCCAGCCTGAAGACCAGTGCATTTTTCACACTTAACACTGTTAGGTATGTGCAAGAGCCATGGTCACCGAGGCCTAGCTAAGGGACTGAAATTCTTACCCAGTTCATCCTATGCAGAGGTGCCCGTGCCCAAAGGGTCTCCATGGAAGGGCCCTGTGGGTCCCGTGTGTTTCGTTGAGGTAGTCAGAGACTACTGAGGATAACCTTATGAGCTCCAGTTTGAAACCGGGCAACCCTGGCAAAACCTTAATTTCGTCCGTGGGAGGCGAGACAGTGGCGGTTTGAAAGCTGCCTGAAAAACACTCCTGCTGCCCATCTTCTCTTTGCTACCTGACGGCGTCCCGAAAGAACTGTGAGTGTACTCGTATGAGGCATGCTGGTCTCAGTTCCTTGCTGGGAGCTCCTCCAGGAGCACACTGGAGCTTGCCGGCCAAGAAATTGGACCCCTGACCTCAAGTAAAAGTCCGGATTTCTCCCATAGTATGCTTAGGTATGCCACAGTAGCGGAGAAGCATGGGTTCAAGGAATGCTGCCACACTGTTGCGTCTTTCACGACTCATTGTGCACTCACGTTCGTTGTAACATCTGTGAAAGGGCACTGAATGCCGTCCAACTCTTCTGTTGCGTTTGAGCCAACAGAAGCAAATGGGCTCGTTTGCTTTAACGCTGTGAATGTGCAGCGGTAATGGCAAAGCCCTGCCCGGATCGCTCGACAGCTCTCGTTTGTACAGCATTCCAACGGCCTCAGGAACGCCGTTCCAAGCAGCCTTACATTCCATGCTGGTGTGCCCCAGGGAGGCCTTTGGATTCTTCTGAGAAACACCACCGTGCCTCACAAATGAAACCTGTGGGCTCCCAAGAGGTGCCTCCCTGCGGCAGTCGGAAGCTACATGTTGAGTTCCAGCCTGAAAACAACGGACAGCGTTCCCTGTGACAAGGCTGGACTTCTGGGACCCTCCAGATTCACCAAGGCCTAACTTTTGCACGGCGGGGGAATGCTCTTCTGCACGTACAGCACTCCCCACGTGAAAACCTTTCTTAGCAGAAGGAGGCAGTCTTTCCCTAGTACTAGAGGGCTAAGCAGAATCTTCAGATAAACATGCTGTGTCATCAAGCGTGAAAGGGGGACACTGATGGGAACGGTCGCATTCTCCCGGTTTGGAAGGGACTTGCTTTGGTCTTCCAAGCTGCCTGAACAGCACTAGCGGCCCAACTTCTCTTCACTGCAGGATTGTCGCTGTGGGCCAAGGCTGCGTTCTCTCAATGTCAATAATGTGCTGGCAATTCCTTTCTAGAAATTCATCCCACTGCACTCCAGATTCAGCTCCGGCCAAATGAAAGGTGACCTAAGGCCTCAAGGTAAGGTCCAGTGTTTCACATCAGCAGAGTTGGGTGTGCAGTGGTATCCACGAAGCCATACTCTGAAATGGAGTGCCTTAACTCTGCTATGCCCCTGGGGACACATAGGACAGTCGAGCTGGCACCAATTTCGCATGATGACCGCTTTGTGCCGCCAGAGCGGCCGCTGGCTTCTGAGGAGCCCTAGGCCAAATAGGCCCCCGGGAAGCACTCTTCACATTCATAGCAAGGGCAACGCACTCCTTTCTGGGTTGCCTATGGAGAGTGTTCCAGTCGTCAAAGAGCCTCGCGCAAGCAGCGCCTGGCAGACTCTCTTTGCAAGTGGATCGGTCTCGGTGACTGAAACAGAACTGCACTGGTAATACACATTGTGCTGACGATTCAGTCCGGGACACAGGACAGCACTCTCACAGAAGCAAAAGCTGAGCTTTTCATCCAGCCTGAAGACCAGTAAATTTTTCACACTTAACACTGTTTGGTATGTGCAAGAGCCATGGTCACAGAGGCCTAGCTAAGGTACTGAAATACTTACCCAGCTCATTCTATGCAGAGGTGTCCGTGCCCAAAGGGTCTCCATGGAAGGGCCCTGTGGGTCCCGTGTGTTTCCTTGAGGTAGTCAGAGACTACTGAGGATAACCTTATGAGCTCCAGTTTGAAACCGGGCAACCCTGGCAAAACCTTAATTTCGTCCGTGGTAGGCGAGACAGTGGAGGTTTGAAAGCTGCCTGAAAAACACTCCTGCTGCCCATCTTCTCTTTGCTGCCTGACGGCGTCCCGAAAGAACTGTGAGTGTACTCGTATGAGGCATGCTGGTCTCAGTTCCTTGCTGGGAGCTCCTCCAGGAGCACACTGGAGCTTGCCCGCCAAAAAAATTGGACCACTGATCTCAAGTAAAAGTTCGGATTTCTTCCATAGTAAGCTTAGGTATGCCATAGTAGCGGAGAAGCATGTGTTCAAGGAATGCTGCCACACTGTTGCGTCTTTCACGACTCCTTGTGCACTCACGTTCGTTGTAACATCTTTGAAAGGGCACTGAATGCCGTCCAACTCTTCTGTTGCGTTTGAGCCAACAGAAGCAAATTGGTTCGTTTGCTTTAACGGTGTGAATGTGCAGCGGTAATGGCAAAGCCCTGCCCGGATCGCTCGACAGCTCTCGTTTGTACAGCATTCCAACGGCCTCAGGAACGCCGTTCCAAGCAGCCTTACATTCCATGCTGGTGTGCCCCAGGGAGGCCTTTGGATTCTTCTGAGAAACACCACCGTGCCTCACAAATGAAACCTGTGGGCTCCCAAGAGATGCCTCCCTGCGGCAGTCGGAAGCTACATGTTGAGTTCCAGCCTGAAAACAACGGACAGCTTTCCCTGTGACAAGGCTGGACTTCTGGGACCCTCCAGATTCACCAAGGCCTAACTTTTGCACGGCGGGGGAATGCTCTTCTGCACGTACAGCACTCCCCACGTGAAAACCTTTCTTAGCAGAAGGAGGCAGTCTTTCCCTAGTACTAGAGGGCTAGGCAGAATCTTCAGATAAACATGCTGTGTCATCAAGCGTGAAAGGGGGACACTGATGGGAACGGTCGCATTCTCCCGGTTTGGAAGGGACTTGCTTTGGTCTTCCAAGCTGCCTGAACAGCACTAGCGGCCCAACTTCTCTTCACTGCAGGATTGTCGCTGTGGGCCAAGGCTGCGTTCTCTCAATGTCAATAATGTGCTGGCAATTCCTTTCTAGAAATTCATCCCACTGCACTCCAGATTCAGCTCCGGCCAAATGAAAGGTGACCTAAGGCCTCAAGGTAAGGTCCAGTGTTTCACATCAGCAGAGTTGGGTGTGCAGTGGTATCCACGAAGCCATACTCTGAAATGGAGTGCCTTAACTCTGCTATGCCCCTGGGGACACATAGGACAGTCGATCTGGCACCAATTTCGCATGATGACCGCTTTGTGCCGCCAGAGCGGCCGCTGGCTTCTGAGGAGCCCTAGGCCAAATAGGCCCCTGGGAAGCACTCTTCACATTCATAGCAAGGGCAACGCACTCCTTTCTGGGTTGCCTATGGAGAGTGTTCCAGTCGTCAAAGAGCCTCGCGCAAGCAGCGCCTGGCAGACTCTCTTTGCAAGTGGATCGGCCTCAGGGACTGAAATAGAACTGCACTGCTAATACACAATGTGCTGACGATTCAGTCCGGGACACAGGACAGCACTCTCACAGAAGCAAAAGCTGAGCTTTTCATCCAGCCTGAAGACCAGTGCATTTTTCACACTTAACACTGTTAGGTATGTGCAAGAGCCATGGTCACCGAGGCCTAGCTAAGGGACTGAAATTCTTACCCAGTTCATCCTATGCAGAGGTGCCCGTGCCCAAAGGGTCTCCATGGAAGGGCCCTGTGGGTCCCGTGTGTTTCGTTGAGGTAGTCAGAGACTACTGAGGATAACCTTATGAGCTCCAGTTTGAAACCGGGCAACCCTGGCAAAACCTTAATTTCGTCCGTGGGAGGCGAGACAGTGGCGGTTTGAAAGCTGCCTGAAAAACACTCCTGCTGCCCATCTTCTCTTTGCTACCTGACGGCGTCCCGAAAGAACTGTGAGTGTACTCGTATGAGGCATGCTGGTCTCAGTTCCTTGCTGGGAGCTCCTCCAGGAGCACACTGGAGCTTGCCGGCCAAGAAATTGGACCCCTGACCTCAAGTAAAAGTCCGGATTTCTCCCATAGTATGCTTAGGTATGCCACAGTAGCGGAGAAGCATGGGTTCAAGGAATGCTGCCACACTGTTGCGTCTTTCACGACTCATTGTGCACTCACGTTCGTTGTAACATCTGTGAAAGGGCACTGAATGCCGTCCAACTCTTCTGTTGCGTTTGAGCCAACAGAAGCAAATGGGCTCGTTTGCTTTAACGCTGTGAATGTGCAGCGGTAATGGCAAAGCCCTGCCCGGATCGCTCGACAGCTCTCGTTTGTACAGCATTCCAACGGCCTCAGGAACGCCGTTCCAAGCAGCCTTACATTCCATGATGGTGTGCCCCAGGGAGGCCTTTGGATTCTTCTGAGAAACACCACCGTGCCTCACAAATGAAACCTGTGGGCTCCCAAGAGGTGCCTCCCTGCGGCAGTCGGAAGCTACATGTTGAGTTCCAGCCTGAAAACAACGGACAGCTTTCCCTGTGACAAGGCTGGACTTCTGGGACCCTCCAGATTCACCAAGGCCTAACTTTTGCACGGCGGGGGAATGCTCTTCTGCACGTACAGCACTCCCCACGTGAAAACCTTTCTTAGCAGAAGGAGGCAGTCTTTCCCTAGTACTAGAGGGCTAGGCAGAATCTTCAGATAAACATGCTGTGTCATCAAGCGTGAAAGGGGGACACTGATGGGAACGGTCGCATTCTCCCGGTTTGGAAGGGACTTGCTTTGGTCTTCCAAGCTGCCTGAACAGCACTAGCGGCCCAACTTCTCTTCACTGCAGGATTGTCGCTGTGGGCCAAGGCTGCGTTCTCTCAATGTCAATAATGTGCTGGCAATTCCTTTCTAGAAATTCATCCCACTGCACTCCAGATTCAGCTCCGGCCAAATGAAAGGTGACCTAAGGCCTCAAGGTAAGGTCCAGTGTTTCACATCAGCAGAGTTGGGTGTGCAGTGGTATCCACGAAGCCATACTCTGAAATGGAGTGCCTTAACTCTGCTATGCCCCTGGGGACACATAGGACAGTCGATCTGGCACCAATTTCGCATGATGACCGCTTTGTGCCGCCAGAGCGGCCGCTGGCTTCTGAGGAGCCCTAGGCCAAATAGGCCCCCGGGAAGCACTCTTCACATTCATAGCAAGGGCAACGCACTCCTTTCTGGGTTGCCTATGGAGAGTGTTCCAGTCGTCAAAGAGCCTCGCGCAAGCAGCGCCTGGCAGACTCTCTTTGCAAGTGGATCGGTCTCGGTGACTGAAACAGAACTGCACTGCTAATACACAATGTGCTGACGATTAAGTCCGGGACACAGGACAGCACTCTCACAGAAGCAAAAGCTGAGCTTTTCATCCAGCCTGAAGACCAGTACATTTTTCACACTTAACACTGTTAGGTATGTGCAAGAGCCATGGTCACCGAGGCCTAGCTAAGGGACTGAAATTCTTACCCAGTTCACCCTATGCAGAGGTGTCCGTGCCCAAAGGGTCTCCATGGAAGGGCCCTGTGGGTCCCGTGTGTTTCCTTGAGGTAGTCAGAGACTACTGAGGATAACCTTATGAGCTCCAGTTTGAAACCGGGTAACCCTGGCAAAACCTTAATTTCGTCCGTGGTAGGCGAGACAGTGGAGGTTTGAAAGCTGCCTGAAAAACACTCCTGCTGCCCATCTTCTCTTTGCTGCCTGACGGCGTCCCGAAAGAACTGTGAGTGTACTCGTATGAGGCATGCTGGTCTCAGTTCCTTGCTGGGAGCTCCTCCAGGAGCACACTGGAGCTTGCCGGCCAAAAAAATTGGACCCCTGGTCTCAAGTAAAAGTTCGGATTTCTTCCATAGTAAGCTTAGGTATGCCATAGTAGCGGAGAAGCATGTGTTCAAGGAATGCTGCCACACTGTTGCGTCTTTCACGACTCCTTGTGCACTCACGTTCGTTGTAACATCTGTGAAAGGGCACTGAATGCCGTCCAACTCTTCTGTTGCGTTTGAGCCAACAGAAGCAAATGGGCTCGTTTGCTTTAACGCTGTGAATGTGCAGCGGTAATGGCAAAGCCCTGCCCGGATCGCTCGACAGCTCTCGTTTGTACAGCATTCCAACGGCCTCAGGAACGCCGTTCCAAGCAGCCTTACATTCCATGCTGGTGTGCCCCAGGGAGGCCTTTGGATTCTTCTGAGAAACACCACCGTGCCTCACAAATGAAACCTGTGGGCTCCCAAGAGGTGCCTCCCTGCGGCAGTCGGAAGCTACATGTTGAGTTCCAGCCTGAAAACAACGGACAGCTTTCCCTGTGACAAGGCTGGACTTCTGGGACCCTCCAGATTCACCAAGGCCTAACTTTTGCACGGCGGGGGAATGCTCTTCTGCACGTACAGCACTCCCCACGTGAAAACCTTTCTTAGCAGAAGGAGGCAGTCTTTCCCTAGTACTAGAGGGCTAGGCAGAATCTTCAGATAAACATGCTGTGTCATCAAGCGTGAAAGGGGGACACTGATGGGAACGGTCGCATTCTCCCGGTTTGGAAGGGACTTGCTTTGGTCTTCCAAGCTGCCTGAACAGCACTAGCGGCCCAACTTCTCTTCACTGCAGGATTGTCGCTGTGGGCCAAGGCTGCGTTCTCTGAATGTCAATAATGTGCTGGCAATTCCTTTCTAGAAATTCATCCCACTGCACTCCAGATTCAGCTCCTGCCAAATGAAAGGTGACCTAAGGCCTCAAGGTAAGGTCCAGTGTTTCACATCAGCAGAGTTGGGTGTGCAGTGGTATCCACGAAGCCATACTCTGAAATGGATTGCCTTAACTCTGCTATGCCCCTGGGGACACATAGGACAGTCGAGCTGGCACCAATTTCGCATGATGACCGCTTTGTGCCGCCAAAGCGGCCGCTGGCTTCTGAGGAGCCCTAGGCCAAATAGGCCCCCGGGAAGCACTCTTCACATTCATAGCAAGGGCAACGCACTCCTTTCTGGGTTGCCTATGGAGAGTGTTCCAGTCGTCAAAGAGCCTCGCGCAAGCAGCGTCTGGCAGACTCTCTTTGCAAGTGGATCGGCCTCAGGAACTGAAACAGAACTGCACTGCTAATACACAATGTGCTGACGATTCAGTCCGGGACACAGGACAGCACTCTCACAGAAGCAAAAGCTGAGCTTTTCATCCAGCCTGAAGACCAGTACATTTTTCACACTTAACACTGTTAGGTATGTGCAAGAGCCATGGTCACCGAGGCCTAGCTAAGGGACTGAAATTCTTACCCAGTTCATCCTATGCAGAGGTGCCCGTGCCCAAAGGGTCTCCATGGAAGGGCCCTGTGGGTCCCGTGTGTTTCCTTGAGGTAGTCAGAGACTACTGAGGATAACCTTATGAGCTCCACTTTGAAACCAGGCAACCCTGGCAAAACCTTAATTTCGTCCGTGGGAGGCGAGACAGTGGCGGTTTGAAAGCTGCCTGAAAAACACTCCTGCTGCCCATCTTCTCTTTGCTACCTGACGGCGTCCCGAAAGAACTGTGAGTGTACTCGTATGAGGCATGCTGGTCTCAGTTCCTTGCTGGGAGCTCCTCCAGGAGCACACTGGAGCTTGCCGGCCAATAAATTGGACCCCTGACCTCAAGTAAAAGTCCGGATTTCTCCCATAGTATGCTTAGGTATGCCACAGTAGCGGAGAAGCATGGGTGCAAGGAATGCTGCCACACTGTTGCGTCTTTCACGACTCATTGTGCACTCACGTTCGTTGTAACATCTGTGAAAGGGCACTGAATGCCGTCCAACTCTTCTGTTGCGTTTGAGCCAACAGAAGCAAATGGGCTCGTTTGCTTTAACGCTGTGAATGTGCAGCGGTAATGGCAAAGCCCTGCCCGGATCGCTCGACAGCTCTCGTTTGTACAGCATTCCAACGGCCTCAGGAACGCCGTTCCAAGCAGCCTTACATTCCATGCTGGTGTGCCCCAGGGAGGCCTTTGGATTCTTCTGAGAAACACCACCGTGCCTCACAAATGAAACCTGTGGGCTCCCAAGAGGTGCCTCCCTGCGGCAGTCGGAAGCTACATGTTGAGTTCCAGCCTGAAAACAACGGACAGCTTTCCCTGTGACAAGGCTGGACTTCTGGGACCCTCCAGATTCACCAAGGTCTAACTTTTGCACGGCGGGGGAATGCTCTTCTGCACGTACAGCACTCCCCACGTGAAAACCTTTCTTAGAAGAAGGAGGCAGTCTTTCCCTAGTACTAGAGGGCTAAGCAGAATCTTCAGATAAACATGCTGTGTCATCAAGCGTGAAAGGGGGACACTGATGGGAACGGTAGCATTCTCCCGGTTTGGAAGTGAGTTGCTTTGGGCTTCCAAGCTGCCTGAACAGCACTAGCGGCCCCACTTCTCCTCACTGCAGGATTGTCGCTGTGGGCCAAGGCTGCGTTCTCTCAATGTCAATAATGTGCTGGCAATTCCTTTCTAGAAACTCTTCCCACTGCACTCCAGATTCAGCTCCTGCCAAATGAAAGGTGACCTAAGGCCTCAAGGTAAGGTCCAGTGTTTCACATCAGCAGAGTTGGGTGTGCAGTGGTATCCACGAAGCCATACTCTGAAATGGAGTGCCTTAACTCTGCTATGCGCCTGGGGACACATAGGACAGTCGATCTGGCACCAATTTCGCATGATGACCGCTTTGTGCCGCCAGAGCGGCCGCTGGCTTCTGAGGAGCCCTAGGCCAAATAGGCCCCCGGGAAGCACTCTTCACATTCATAGCAAGGGCAACGCACTCCTTTCTGGGTTGCCTATGGAGAGTGTTCCAGTCGTCAAAGAGCCTCGCGCAAGCAGCGCCTGGCAGACTCTCTTTGCAAGTGGATCGGTCTCGGTGACTGAAACAGAACTGCACTGCTAATACACATTGTGCTGACGATTCAGTCCGGGACACAGGACAGCACTCTCACAGAAGCAAAAGCTGAGCTTTTCATCCAGCCTGAAGACCAGTACATTTTTCACACTTAACACTGTTAGGTATGTGCAAGAGCCATGGTCACAGAGGCCTAGCTAAGGTACTGAAATACTTACCCAGCTCATTCTATGCAGAGGTGTCCGTGCCCAAAGGGTCTCCATGGAAGGGCCCTGTGGGTCCCGTGTGTTTCCTTGAGGTAGTCAGAGACTACTGAGGATAACCTTATGAGCTCCAGTTTGAAACCGGGCAACCCTGGCAAAACCTTAATTTCGTCCGTGGGAGGCGAGACAGTGGCGGTTTGAAAGCTGCCTGAAAAACACTCCTGCTGCCCATCTTCTCTTTGCTGCCTGACGGCGTCCCGAAAGAACTGTGAGTGTACTCGTATGAGGCATGCTGGTCTCAGTTCCTTGCTGGGAGCTCCTCCAGGAGCACACTGGAGCTTGCCGGCCAAAAAAATTGGACCCCTGGTCTCAAGTAAAAGTTCAGATTTCTTCCATAGTAAGCTTAGGTATGCCATAGTAGCGGAGAAGCATGTGTTCAAGGAATGCTGCCACACTGTTGCGTCTTTCACGACTCCTTGTGCACTCACGTTCGTTGTAACATCTTTGAAAGGGCACTGAATGCCGTCCAACTCTTTTGTTGCGTTTGAGCCAACAGAAGCAAATTGGTTCGTTTGCTTTAACGCTGTGAATGTGCAGCGGTAATGGGAAAGCCCTGCCCGGATCGCTCGACAGCTCTCGTTTGTACAGCATTCCAACGGCCTCAGGAACGCCGTTCCAAGCAGCCTTACATTCCATGCTGGTGTGCCCCAGGGAGGCCTTTGGATTCTTCTGAGAAACACCACCGTGCCTCACAAATGAAACCTGTGGGCTCCCAAGAGGTGCCTCCCTGCGGCAGTCGGAAGCTACATGTTGAGTTCCAGCCTGAAAACAACGGACAGCTTTCCCTGTGACAAGGCTGGACTTCTGGGACCCTCCAGATTCACCAAGGCCTAACTTTTGCACGGCGGGGGAATGCTCTTCTGCACGTACAGCACTCCCCACGTGAAAACCTTTCTTAGCAGAAGGAGGCAGTCTTTCCCTAGTACTAGAGGGCTAGGCAGAATCTTCAGATAAACATGCTGTGTCATCAAGCGTGAAAGGGGGACACTGATGGGAACGGTAGCATTCTCCCGGTTTGGAAGTGAGTTGCTTTGGGCTTCCAAGCTGCCTGAACAGCACTAGCGGCCCCACTTCTCCTCACTGCAGGATTGTCGCTGTGGGCCAAGGCTGCGTTCTCTCAATGTCAATAATGTGCTGGCAATTCCTTTCTAGAAACTCATCCCACTGCACTCCAGATTCAGCTCCTGCCAAATGAAAGGTGACCTAAGGCCTCAAGGTAAGGTCCAGTGTTTCACATCAGCACAGTTGGGTGTGCAGTGGTATCCACGAAGCCATACTCTGAAATGGATTGCCTTAACTCTGCTATGCGCCTGGGGACACATAGGACAGTCGATCTGGCACCAATTTCGCATGATGACCACCTTGTGCCGCCAGAGCGGCCGCTGGCTTCTGAGGAGCCCTAGGCCAAATAGGCCCCCGGGAAGCACTCTTCACATTCATAGCAAGGGCAACGCACTCCTTTCTGGGTTGCCTATGGAGAGTGTTCCAGTCGTCAAAGAGCCTCGCACAAGCAGCGCCTGGCAGACTCTCTTTACAAGTGGATCGGTCTCGGTGACTGAAACAGAACTGCACTGCTAATACACATTGTGCTGACGATTCAGTCCGGGACACAGGACAGCACTCTCACAGAAGCAAAAGCTGAGCTTTTCATCCAGCCTGAAGACCAGTACATTTTTCACACTTAACACTGTTAGGTATGTGCAAGAGCCATGGTCACCGAGGCCTAGCTAAGGGACTGAAATTCTTACCCAGTTCATCCTATGCAGAGGTGCCCGTGCCCAAAGGGTCTCCATGGAAGGGCCCTGTGGGTCCCGTGTGTTTCCTTGAGGTAGTCAGAGACTACTGAGGATAATCTTATGAGCTCCAGTTTGAAACCGGGCAACCCTGGCAAAACCTTAATTTCGTCCGTGGGAGGCGAGACAGTGGCGGTTTGAAAGCTGCCTGAAAAACACTCCTGCTGCCCATCTTCTCTTTGCTACCTGACGGCGTCCCGAAAGAACTGTGAGTGTACTCGTATGAGGCATGCTGGTCTCAGTTCCTTGCTGGGAGCTCCTCCAGGAGCACACTGGAGCTTGCCGGCCAAGAAATTGGACCCCTGACCTCAAGTAAAAGTCCGGATTTCTCCCATAGTATGCTTAGGTATGCCACAGTAGCGGAGAAGCATGGGTTCAAGGAATGCTGCCACACTGTTGCGTCTTTCACGACTCATTGTGCACTCACGTTCGTTGTAACATCTGTGAAAGGGCACTGAATGCCGTCCAACTCTTCTGTTGCGTTTGAGCCAACAGAAGCAAATGGGCTCGTTTGCTTTAACGCTGTGAATGTGCAGCGGTAATGGCAAAGCCCTGCCCGGATCGCTCGACAGCTCTCGTTTGTACAGCATTCCAACGGCCTCAGGAACGCCGTTCCAAGCAGCCTTACATTCCATGCTGGTGTGCCCCAGGGAGGCCTTTGGATTCTTCTGAGAAACACCACCGTGCCTCACAAATGAAACCTGTGGGCTCCCAAGAGGTGCCTCCCTGCGGCAGTCGGAAGCTACATGTTGAGTTCCAGCCTGAAAACAACGGACAGCTTTCCCTGTGACAAGGCTGGACTTCTGGGACCCTCCAGATTCACCAAGGCCTAACTTTTGCACGGCGGGGGAATGCTCTTCTGCACGTACAGCACTCCCCACGTGAAAACCTTTCTTAGCAGAAGGAGGCAGTCTTTCCCTAGTACTAGAGGGCTAGGCAGAATCTTCAGATAAACATGCTGTGTCATCAAGCGTGAAAGGGGGACACTGATGGGAACGGTAGCATTCTCCCGGTTTGGAAGTGAGTTGCTTTGGGCTTCCAAGCTGCCTGAACAGCACTAGCGGCCCCACTTCTCCTCACTGCAGGATTGTCGCTGTGGGCCAAGGCTGCATTCTCTCATTGTCAATAATGTGCTGGCAATTCCTTTCTAGAAACTCATCCCACTGCACTCCAGATTCAGCTCCTGCCAAATGAAAGGTGACCTAAAGCCTCAAGGTAAGGTCCAGTGTTTCACATCAGCACAGTTGGGTGTGCAGTGGTATCCACGAAGCCATACTCTGAAATGGATTGCCTTAACTCTGCTATGCGCCTGGGGACACATAGGACAGTCGATCTGGCACCAATTTCGCATGATGACCGCTTTGTGCCGCCAGAGCGGCCGCTGGCTTCTGAGGAGCCCTAGGCCAATAGGCCCCCGGGAAGCACTCTTCACATTCATAGCAAGGGCAACGCACTCCTTTCTGGGTTGCCTATGGAGAGTGTTCCAGTCGTCAAAGAGCCTCGCGCAAGCAGCGCCTGGCAGACTCTCTTTGCAAGTGGATCGGTCTCGGTGACTGAAACAGAACTGCACTGCTAATACACATTGTGCTGACGATTCAGTCCGGGACACAGGACAGCACTCTCACAGAAGCAAAAGCTGAGCTTTTCATCCAGCCTGAAGACCAGTACATTTTTCACACTTAACACTGTTAGGTATGTGCAAGAGCCATGGTCACAGAGGCCTAGCTAAGGTACTGAAATACTTACCCAGCTCATTCTATGCAGAGGTGTCCGTGCCCAAAGGGTCTCCATGGAAGGGCCCTGTGGGTCCCGTGTGTTTCCTTGAGGTAGTCAGAGACTACTGAGGATAACCTTATGAGCTCCAGTTTAAAACCGGGCAACCCTGGCAAAACCTTAATTTCGTCCGTGGTAGGCGAGACAGTGGAGGTTTGAAAGCTGCCTGAAAAACACTCCTGCTGCCCATCTTCTCTTTGCTGCCTGACGGCGTCCCGAAAGAACTGTGAGTGTACTCGTATGAGGCATGCTGGTCTCAGTTCCTTGCTGGGAGCTCCTCCAGGAGCACACTGGAGCTTGCCCGCCAAAAAAATTGGACCCCTGGTCTCAAGTAAAAGTTCGGATTTCTTCCATAGTAAGCTTAGGTATGCCATAGTAGCGGAGAAGCATGTGTTCAAGGAATGCTGCCACACTGTTGCGTCTTTCACGACTCCTTGTGCACTCACGTTCGTTGTAACATCTTTGAAAGGGCACTGAATGCCGTCCAACTCTTCTGTTGCGTTTGAGCCAACAGAAGCAAATGGGCTCGTTTGCTTTAACGCTGTGAATGTGCAGCGGTAATGGCAAAGCCCTGCCCGGATCGCTCGACAGCTCTCGTTTGTACAGCATTCCAACGGCCTCAGGAACGCCGTTCCAAGCAGCCTTACATTCCATGCTGGTGTGCCCCAGGGAGGCCTTTGGATTCTTCTGAGAAACACCACCGTGCCTCACAAATGAAACCTGTGGGCTCCCAAGAGGTGCCTCCCTGCGGCAGTCGGAAGCTACATGTTGAGTTCCAGCCTGAAAACAACGGACAGCTTTCCCTGTGACAAGGCTGGACTTCTGGGACCCTCCAGATTCACCAAGGCCTAACTTTTGCACGGCGGGGGAATGCTCTTCTGCACGTACAGCACTCCCCACGTGAAAACCTTTCTTAGCAGAAGGAGGCAGTCTTTCCCTAGTACTAGAGGGCTAAGCAGAATCTTCAGATAAACATGCTGTGTCATCAAGCGTGAAAGGGGGACACTGATGGGAACGGTCGCATTCTCCCGGTTTGGAAGGGACTTGCTTTGGTCTTCCAAGCTGCCTGAACAGCACTAGCGGCCCAACTTCTCTTCACTGCAGGATTGTCGCTGTGGGCCAAGGCTGCGTTCACTCAATGTCAATAATGTGCTGGCAATTCCTTTCTAGAAATTCATCCCACTGCACTCCAGATTCAGCTCCGGCCAAATGAAAGGTGACCTAAGGCCTCAAGGTAAGGTCCAGTGTTTCACATCAGCAGAGTTGGGTGTGCAGTGGTATCCACGAAGCCATACTCTGAAATGGAGTGCCTTAACTCTGCTATGCCCCTGGGGACACATAGGACAGTCGAGCTGGCACCAATTTCGCATGATGACCGCTTTGTGCCGCCAGAGCGGCCGCTGGCTTCTGAGGAGCCCTAGGCCAAATAGGCCCCCGGGAAGCACTCTTCACATTCATAGCAAGGGCAACGCACTCCTTTCTGGGTTGCCTATGGAGAGTGTTCCAGTCGTCAAAGAGCCTCGCGCAAGCAGCGCCTGGCAGACTCTCTTTGCAAGTGGATCGGCCTCAGGGACTGAAACAGAACTGCACTGCTAATACACAATGTGCTGACGATTCAGTCCGGGACACAGGACAGCACTCTCACAGAAGCAAAAGCTGAGCTTTTCATCCAGCCTGAAGACCAGTACATTTTTCACACTTAACACTGTTAGGTATGTGCAAGAGCCATGGTCACAGAGGCCTAGCTAAGGTACTGAAATACTTACCCAGCTCATTCTATGCAGAGGTGTCCGTGCCCAAAGGGTCTCCATGGAAGGGCCCTGTGGGTCCCGTGTGTTTCCTTGAGGTAGTCAGAGACTACTGAGGATAACCTTATGAGCTCCAGTTTGAAACCGGGTAACCCTGGCAAAACCTTAATTTCGTCCGTGGTAGGCGAGACAGTGGAGGTTTGAAAGCTGCCTGAAAAACACTCCTGCTGCCCATCTTCTCTTTGCTGCCTGACGGCGTCCCGAAAGAACTGTGAGTGTACTCGTATGAGGCATGCTGGTCTCAGTTCCTTGCTGGGAGCTCCTCCAGGAGCACACTGGAGCTTGCCGGCCAAGAAATTGGACCCCTGACCTCAAGTAAAAGTCCGGATTTCTCCCATAGTATGCTTAGGTATGCCACAGTAGCGGAGAAGCATGGGTTCAAGGAATGCTGCCACACTGTTGCGTCTTTCACGACTCATTGTGCACTCACGTTCGTTGTAACATCTGTGAAAGGGCACTGAATGCCGTCCAACTCTTCTGTTGCGTTTGAGCCAACAGAAGCAAATGGGCTCGTTTGCTTTAACGCTGTGAATGTGCAGCGGTAATGGCAAAGCCCTGCCCGGATCGCTCGACAGCTCTCGTTTGTACAGCATTCCAACGGCCTCAGGAACGCCGTTCCAAGCAGCCTTACATTCCATGCTGGTGTGCCCCAGGGAGGCCTTTGGATTCTTCTGAGAAACACCACCGTGCCTCACAAATGAAACCTGTGGGCTCCCAAGAGGTGCCTCCCTGCGGCAGTCGGAAGCTACATGTTGAGTTCCAGCCTGAAAACAACGGACAGCTTTCCCTGTGACAAGGCTGGACTTCTGGGACCCTCCAGATTCACCAAGGCCTAACTTTTGCACGGCGGGGGAATGCTCTTCTGCACGTACAGCACTCCCCACGTGAAAACCTTTCTTAGCAGAACGAGGCAGTCTTTCCCTAGTACTAGAGGGCTAGGCAGAATCTTCAGATAAACATGCTGTGTCATCAAGCGTGAAAGGGGGACACTGATGGGAACGGTAGCATTCTCCCGGTTTGGAAGTGATTTGCTTTGGGCTTCCAAGCTGCCTGAACAGCACTAGCGGCCCCACTTCTCCTCACTGCAGGATTGTCGCTGTGGGCCAAGGCTGCGTTCTCTCATTGTCAATAATGTGCTGGCAATTCCTTTCTAGAAACTCATCCCACTGCACTCCAGATTCTTCTCCTGCCAAATGAAAGGTGACCTAAGGCCTCAAGGTAAGGTCCAGTGTTTCACATCAGCACAGTTGGGTGTGCAGTGGTATCCACGAAGCCATACTCTGAAATGGAGTGCCTTAACTCTGCTATGCGCCTGGGGACACATAGGACAGTCGATCTGGCACCAATTTCGCATGATGACCGCTTTGTGCCGCCAGAGCGGCCGCTGGCTTCTGAGGAGCCCTAGGCCAAATAGGCCCCCGGGAAGCACTCTTCACATTCATAGCAAGGGCAACGCACTCCTTTCTGGGTTGCCTATGGAGAGTGTTCCAGTCGTCAAAGAGCCTCGCGCAAGCAGCGCCTGGCAGACTCTCTTTGCAAGTGGATCGGTCTCGGTGACTGAAACAGAACTGCACTGCTAATACACATTGTGCTGACGATTCAGTCCGGGACACAGGACAGCACTCTCACAGAAGCAAAAGCTGAGCTTTTCATCCAGCCTGAAGACCAGTACATTTTTCACACTTAACACTGTTAGGTATGTGCAAGAGCCATGGTCACAGAGGCCTAGCTAAGGTACTGAAATACTTACCCAGCTCATTCTATGCAGAGGTGTCCGTGCCCAAAGGGTCTCCATGGAAGGGCCCTGTGGGTCCCGTGTGTTTCCTTGAGGTAGTCAGAGACTACTGAGGATAACCTTATGAGCTCCAGTTTAAAACCGGGCAACCCTGGCAAAACCTTAATTTCGTCCGTGGTAGGCGAGACAGTGGAGGTTTGAAAGCTGCCTGAAAAACACTCCTGCTGCCCATCTTCTCTTTGCTGCCTGACGGCGTCCCGAAAGAACTGTGAGTGTACTCGTATGAGGCATGCTGGTCTCAGTTCCTTGCTGGGAGCTCCTCCAGGAGCACACTGGAGCTTGCCCGCCAAAAAAATTGGACCCCTGGTCTCAAGTAAAAGTTCGGATTTCTTCCATAGTAAGCTTAGGTATGCCATAGTAGCGGAGAAGCATGTGTTCAAGGAATGCTGCCACACTGTTGCGTCTTTCACGACTCCTTGTGCACTCACGTTCGTTGTAACATCTTTGAAAGGGCACTGAATGCCGTCCAACTCTTCTGTTGCGTTTGAGCCAACAGAAGCAAATGGGCTCGTTTGCTTTAACGCTGTGAATGTGCAGCGGTAATGGCAAAGCCCTGCCCGGATCGCTCGACAGCTCTCGTTTGTACAGCATTCCAACGGCCTCAGGAACGCCGTTCCAAGCAGCCTTACATTCCATGCTGGTGTGCCCCAGGGAGGCCTTTGGATTCTTCTGAGAAACACCACCGTGCCTCACAAATGAAACCTGTGGGCTCCCAAGAGGTGCCTCCCTGCGGCAGTCGGAAGCTACATGTTGAGTTCCAGCCTGAAAACAACGGACAGCTTTCCCTGTGACAAGGCTGGACTTCTGGGACCCTCCAGATTCACCAAGGCCTAACTTTTGCACGGCGGGGGAATGCTCTTCTGCACGTACAGCACTCCCCACGTGAAAACCTTTCTTAGCAGAAGGAGGCAGTCTTTCCCTAGTACTAGAGGGCTAAGCAGAATCTTCAGATAAACATGCTGTGTCATCAAGCGTGAAAGGGGGACACTGATGGGAACGGTCGCATTCTCCCGGTTTGGAAGGGACTTGCTTTGGTCTTCCAAGCTGCCTGAACAGCACTAGCGGCCCAACTTCTCTTCACTGCAGGATTGTCGCTGTGGGCCAAGGCTGCGTTCACTCAATGTCAATAATGTGCTGGCAATTCCTTTCTAGAAATTCATCCCACTGCACTCCAGATTCAGCTCCGGCCAAATGAAAGGTGACCTAAGGCCTCAAGGTAAGGTCCAGTGTTTCACATCAGCAGAGTTGGGTGTGCAGTGGTATCCACGAAGCCATACTCTGAAATGGAGTGCCTTAACTCTGCTATGCCCCTGGGGACACATAGGACAGTCGAGCTGGCACCAATTTCGCATGATGACCGCTTTGTGCCGCCAGAGCGGCCGCTGGCTTCTGAGGAGCCCTAGGCCAAATAGGCCCCCGGGAAGCACTCTTCACATTCATAGCAAGGGCAACGCACTCCTTTCTGGGTTGCCTATGGAGAGTGTTCCAGTCGTCAAAGAGCCTCGCGCAAGCAGCGTCTGGCAGACTCTCTTTGCAAGTGGATCGGCCTCAGGGACTGAAACAGAACTGCACTGCTAATACACAATGTGCTGACGATTCAGTCCGGGACACAGGACAGCACTCTCACAGAAGCAAAAGCTGAGCTTTTCATCCAGCCTGAAGACCAGTACATTTTTCACACTTAACACTGTTAGGTATGTGCAAGAGCCATGGTCACAGAGGCCTAGCTAAGGTACTGAAATACTTACCCAGCTCATTCTATGCAGAGGTGTCCGTGCCCAAAGGGTCTCCATGGAAGGGCCCTGTGGGTCCCGTGTGTTTCCTTGAGGTAGTCAGAGACTACTGAGGATAACCTTATGAGCTCCAGTTTGAAACCGGGTAACCCTGGCAAAACCTTAATTTCGTCCGTGGTAGGCGAGACAGTGGAGGTTTGAAAGCTGCCTGAAAAACACTCCTGCTGCCCATCTTCTCTTTGCTGCCTGACGGCGTCCCGAAAGAACTGTGAGTGTACTCGTATGAGGCATGCTGGTCTCAGTTCCTTGCTGGGAGCTCCTCCAGGAGCACACTGGAGCTTGCCGGCCAAGAAATTGGACCCCTGACCTCAAGTAAAAGTCCGGATTTCTCCCATAGTATGCTTAGGTATGCCACAGTAGCGGAGAAGCATGGGTTCAAGGAATGCTGCCACACTGTTGCGTCTTTCACGACTCATTGTGCACTCACGTTCGTTGTAACATCTGTGAAAGGGCACTGAATGCCGTCCAACTCTTCTGTTGCGTTTGAGCCAACAGAAGCAAATGGGCTCGTTTGATTTAACGCTGTGAATGTGCAGCGGTAATGGCAAAGCCCTGCCCGGATCGCTCGACAGCTCTCGTTTGTACAGCATTCCAACAGCCTCAGGAACGCCGTTCCAAGCAGCCTTACATTCCATGCTGGTGTGCCCCAGGGAGGCCTTTGGATTCTTCTGAGAAACACCACCGTGCCTCACAAATGAAACCTGTGGGCTCCCAAGAGGTGCCTCCCTGCGGCAGTCGGAAGCTACATGTTGAGTTCCAGCCTGAAAACAACGGACAGCTTTCCCTGTGACAAGGCTGGACTTCTGGGACCCTCCAGATTCACCAAGGCCTAACTTTTGCACGGCGGGGGAATGCTCTTCTGCACGTACAGCACTCCCCACGTGAAAACCTTTCTTAGCAGAAGGAGGCAGTCTTTCCCTAGTACTAGAGGGCTAGGCAGAATCTTCAGATAAACATGCTGTGTCATCAAGCGTGAAAGGGGGACACTGATGGGAACGGTAGCATTCTCCCGGTTTGGAAGTGATTTGCTTTGGGCTTCCAAGCTGCCTGAACAGCACTAGCGGCCCCACTTCTCCTCACTGCAGGATTGTCGCTGTGGGCCAAGGCTGCGTTCTCTCATTGTCAATAATGTGCTGGCAATTCCTTTCTAGAAACTCATCCCACTGCACTCCAGATTCTTCTCCTGCCAAATGAAAGGTGACCTAAGGCCTCAAGGTAAGGTCCAGTGTTTCACATCAGCACAGTTGGGTGTGCAGTGGTATCCACGAAGCCATACTCTGAAATGGAGTGCCTTAACTCTGCTATGCGCCTGGGGACACATAGGACAGTCGATCTGGCACCAATTTCGCATGATGACCGCTTTGTGCCGCCAGAGCGGCCGCTGGCTTCTGAGGAGCCCTAGGCCAAATAGGCCCCCGGGAAGCACTCTTCACATTCATAGCAAGGGCAACGCACTCCTTTCTGGGTTGCCTATGGAGAGTGTTCCAGTCGTCAAAGAGCCTCGCGCAAGCAGCGCCTGGCAGACTCTCTTTGCAAGTGGATCGGTCTCGGTGACTGAAACAGAACTGCACTGCTAATACACATTGTGCTGACGATTCAGTCCGGGACACAGGACAGCACTCTCACAGAAGCAAAAGCTGAGCTTTTCATCCAGCCTGAAGACCAGTACATTTTTCACACTTAACACTGTTAGGTATGTGCAAGAGCCATGGTCACAGAGGCCTAGCTAAGGTACTGAAATACTTACCCAGCTCATTCTATGCAGAGGTGTCCGTGCCCAAAGGGTCTCCATGGAAGGGCCCTGTGGGTCCCGTGTGTTTCCTTGAGGTAGTCAGAGACTACTGAGGATAACCTTATGAGCTCCAGTTTGAAACCGGGCAACCCTGGGAAAACCTTAATTTCGTCCGTGGGAGGCGAGACAGTGGAGGTTTGAAAGCTGCCTGAAAAACACTCCTGCTGCCCATCTTCTCTTTGCTGCCTGACGGCGTCCCGAAAGAACTGTGAGTGTACTCGTATGAGGCATGCTGGTCTCAGTTCCTTGCTGGGAGCTCCTCCAGGAGCACACTGGAGCTTGCCGGCCAAGAAATTGGACCCCTGACCTCAAGTAAAAGTCCGGATTTCTCCCATAGTATGCTTAGGTATGCCACAGTAGCGGAGAAGCATGGGTTCAAGGAATGCTGCCACACTGTTGCGTCTTTCACGACTCATTGTGCACTCACGTTCGTTGTAACATCTGTGAAAGGGCACTGAATGCCGTCCAACTCTTCTGTTGCGTTTGAGCCAACAGAAGCAAATGGGCTCGTTTGCTTTAACGCTGTGAATGTGCAGCGGTAATGGCAAAGCCCTGCCCGGATCGCTCGACAGCTCTCGTTTGTACAGCATTCCAACGGCCTCAGGAACGCCGTTCCAAGCAGCCTTACATTCCATGCTGGTGTGCCCCAGGGAGGCCTTTGGATTCTTCTGAGAAACACCACCGTGCCTCACAAATGAAACCTGTGGGCTCCCAAGAGGTGCCTCCCTGCGGCAGTCGGAAGCTACATGTTGAGTTCCAGCCTGAAAACAACGGACAGCTTTCCCTGTGACAAGGCTGGACTTCTGGGACCCTCCAGATTCACCAAGGCCTAACTTTTGCACGGCGGGGGAATGCTCTTCTGCACGTACAGCACTCCCCACGTGAAAACCTTTCTTAGCAGAAGGAGGCAGTCTTTCCCTAGTACTAGAGGGCTAGGCAGAATCTTCAGATAAACATGCTGTGTCATCAAGCGTGAAAGGGGGACACTGATGGGAACGGTAGCATTCTCCCGGTTTGGAAGTGAGTTGCTTTGGGCTTCCAAGCTGCCTGAACAGCACTAGCGGCCCCACTTCTCCTCACTGCAGGATTGTCGCTGTGGGCCAAGGCTGCGTTCTCTCATTGTCAATAATGTGCTGGCAATTCCTTTCTAGAAACTCATCCCACTGCACTCCAGATTCAGCTCCTGCCAAATGAAAGGTGACCTAAGGCCTCAAGGTAAGGTCCAGTGTTTCACATCAGCACAGTTGGGTGTGCAGTGGTATCCACGAAGCCATACTCTGAAATGGAGTGCCTTAACTCTGCTATGCGCCTGGGGACACATAGGACAGTCGATCTGGCACCAATTTCGCATGATGACCGCTTTGTGCCGCCAGAGCGGCCGCTGGCTTCTGAGGAGCCCTAGGCCAAATAGGCCCCCGGGAAGCACTCTTCACATTCATAGCAAGGGCAACGCACTCCTTTCTGGGTTGCCTATGGAGAGTGTTCCAGTCGTCAAAGAGCCTCGCGCAAGCAGCGCCTGGCAGACTCTCTTTGCAAGTGGATCGGTCTCGGTGACTGAAACAGAACTGCACTGCTAATACACATTGTGCTGACGATTCAGTCCGGGACACAGGACAGCACTCTCACAGAAGCAAAAGCTGAGCTTTTCATCCAGCCTGAAGACCAGTACATTTTTCACACTTAACACTGTTAGGTATGTGCAAGAGCCATGGTCACAGAGGCCTAGCTAAGGTACTGAAATACTTACCCAGCTCATTCTATGCAGAGGTGTCCGTGCCCAAAGGGTCTCCATGGAAGGGCCCTGTGGGTCCCGTGTGTTTCCTTGAGGTAGTCAGAGACTACTGAGGATAACCTTATGAGCTCCAGTTTGAAACCGGGCAACCCTGGGAAAACCTTAATTTCGTCCGTGGGAGGCGAGACAGTGGAGGTTTGAAAGCTGCCTGAAAAACACTCCTGCTGCCCATCTTCTCTTTGCTGCCTGACGGCGTCCCGAAAGAACTGTGAGTGTACTCGTATGAGGCATGCTGGTCTCAGTTCCTTGCTGGGAGCTCCTCCAGGAGCACACTGGAGCTTGCCGGCCAAAAAAATTGGACCCCTGGTCTCAAGTAAAAGTTCAGATTTCTTCCATAGTAAGCTTAGGTATGCCATAGTAGCGGAGAAGCATGTGTTCAAGGAATGCTGCCACACTGTTGCGTCTTTCACGACTCATTGTGCACTCACGTTCGTTGTAACATCTGTGAAAGGGCACTGAATGCCGTCCAACTCTTCTGTTGCGTTTGAGCCAACAGAAGCAAATGGGCTCGTTTGCTTTAACGCTGTGAATGTGCAGCGGTAATGGCAAAGCCCTGCCCGGATCGCTCGACAGCTCTCGTTTGTACAGCATTCCAACGGCCTCAAGAACGCCGTTCCAAGCAGCCTTACATTCCATGCTGGTGTGCCCCAGGGAGGCCTTTGGATTCTTCTGAGAAACACCACCGTGCCTCACAAATGAAACCTGTGGGCTCCCAAGAGGTGCCTCCCTGCGGCAGTCGGAAGCTACATGTTGAGTTCCAGCCTGAAAACAACGGACAGCTTTCCCTGTGACAAGGCTGGACTTCTGGGACCCTCCAGATTCACCAAGGCCTAACTTTTGCACGGCGGGGGAATGCTCTTCTGCACGTACAGCACTCCCCACGTGAAAACCTTTCTTAGCAGAAGGAGGCAGTCTTTCCCTAGTACTAGAGGGCTAGGCAGAATCTTCAGATAAACATGCTGTGTCATCAAGCGTGAAAGGGGGACACTGATGGGAACGGTAGCATTCTCCCGGTTTGGAAGTGAGTTGCTTTGGGCTTCCAAGCTGCCTGAACAGCACTAGCGGCCCCACTTCTCCTCACTGCAGGATTGTCGCTGTGGGCCAAGGCTGCGTTCTCTCATTGTCAATAATGTGCTGGCAATTCCTTTCTAGAAACTCATCCCACTGCACTCCAGATTCAGCTCCTGCCAAATGAAAGGTGACCTAAAGCCTCAAGGTAAGGTCCAGTGTTTCACATCAGCACAGTTGGGTGTGCAGTGGTATCCACGAAGCCATACTCTGAAATGGATTGCCTTAACTCTGCTATGCGCCTGGGGACACATAGGACAGTCGATCTGGCACCAATTTCGCATGATGACCGCTTTGTGCCGCCAGAGCGGCCGCTGGCTTCTGAGGAGCCCTAGGCCAATAGGCCCCCGGGAAGCACTCTTCACATTCATAGCAAGGGCAACGCACTCCTTTCTGGGTTGCCTATGGAGAGTGTTCCAGTCGTCAAAGAGCCTCGCGCAAGCAGCGCCTGGCAGACTCTCTTTGCAAGTGGATCGGTCTCGGTGACTGAAACAGAACTGCACTGCTAATACACATTGTGCTGACGATTCAGTCCGGGACACAGGACAGCACTCTCACAGAAGCAAAAGCTGATCTTTTCATCCAGCCTGAAGACCAGTACATTTTTCACACTTAACACTGTTAGGTATGTGCAAGAGCCATGGTCACAGAGGCCTAGCTAAGGTACTGAAATACTTACCCAGCTCATTCTATGCAGAGGTGTCCGTGCCCAAAGGGTCTCCATGGAAGGGCCCTGTTGGTCCCGTGTGTTTCCTTGAGGTAGTCAGAGACTACTGAGGATAACCTTATGAGCTCCAGTTTAAAACCGGGCAACCCTGGCAAAACCTTAATTTCGTCCGTGGTAGGCGAGACAGTGGAGGTTTGAAAGCTGCCTGAAAAACACTCCTGCTGCCCATCTTCTCTTTGCTGCCTGACGGCGTCCCGAAAGAACTGTGAGTGTACTCGTATGAGGCATGCTGGTCTCAGTTCCTTGCTGGGAGCTCCTCCAGGAGCACACTGGAGCTTGCCCGCCAAAAAAATTGGACCCCTGGTCTCAAGTAAAAGTTCGGATTTCTTCCATAGTAAGCTTAGGTATGCCATAGTAGCGGAGAAGCATGTGTTCAAGGAATGCTGCCACACTGTTGCGTCTTTCACGACTCCTTGTGCACTCACGTTCGTTGTAACATCTTTGAAAGGGCACTGAATGCCGTCCAACTCTTCTGTTGCGTTTGAGCCAACAGAAGCAAATGGGCTCGTTTGCTTTAACGCTGTGAATGTGCAGCGGTAATGGCAAAGCCCTGCCCGGATCGCTCGACAGCTCTCGTTTGTACAGCATTCCAACGGCCTCAGGAACGCCGTTCCAAGCAGCCTTACATTCCATGCTGGTGTGCCCCAGGGAGGCCTTTGGATTCTTCTGAGAAACACCACCGTGCCTCACAAATGAAACCTGTGGGCTCCCAAGAGGAGCCTCCCTGCGGCAGTCGGAAGCTACATGTTGAGTTCCAGCCTGAAAACAACGGACAGCTTTCCCTGTGACAAGGCTGGACTTCTGGGACCCTCCAGATTCACCAAGGCCTAACTTTTGCACGGCGGGGGAATGCTCTTCTGCACGTACAGCACTCCCCACGTGAAAACCTTTCTTAGCAGAAGGAGGCAGTCTTTCCCTAGTACTAGAGGGCTAAGCAGAATCTTCAGATAAACATGCTGTGTCATCAAGCGTGAAAGGGGGACACTGATGGGAACGGTCGCATTCTCCCGGTTTGGAAGGGACTTGCTTTGGTCTTCCAAGCTGCCTGAACAGCACTAGCGGCCCAACTTCTCTTCACTGCAGGATTGTCGCTGTGGGCCAAGGCTGCGTTCACTCAATGTCAATAATGTGCTGGCAATTCCTTTCTAGAAATTCATCCCACTGCACTCCAGATTCAGCTCCGGCCAAATGAAAGGTGACCTAAGGCCTCAAGGTAAGGTCCAGTGTTTCACATCAGCAGAGTTGGGTGTGCAGTGGTATCCACGAAGCCATACTCTGAAATGGAGTGCCTTAACTCTGCTATGCCCCTGGGGACACATAGGACAGTCGAGCTGGCACCAATTTCGCATGATGACCGCTTTGTGCCGCCAGAGCGGCCGCTGGCTTCTGAGGAGCCCTAGGCCAAATAGGCCCCCGGGAAGCACTCTTCACATTCATAGCAAGGGCAACGCACTCCTTTCTGGGTTGCCTATGGAGAGTGTTCCAGTCGTCAAAGAGCCTCGCGCAAGCAGCGTCTGGCAGACTCTCTTTGCAAGTGGATCGGCCTCAGGGACTGAAACAGAACTGCACTGCTAATACACAATGTGCTGACGATTCAGTCCGGGACACAGGACAGCACTCTCACAGAAGCAAAAGCTGAGCTTTTCATCCAGCCTGAAGACCAGTACATTTTTCACACTTAACACTGTTAGGTATGTGCAAGAGCCATGGTCACAGAGGCCTAGCTAAGGTACTGAAATACTTACCCAGCTCATTCTATGCAGAGGTGTCCGTGCCCAAAGGGTCTCCATGGAAGGGCCCTGTGGGTCCCGTGTGTTTCCTTGAGGTAGTCAGAGACTACTGAGGATAACCTTATGAGCTCCAGTTTGAAACCGGGTAACCCTGGCAAAACCTTAATTTCGTCCGTGGTAGGCGAGACAGTGGAGGTTTGAAAGCTGCCTGAAAAACACTCCTGCTGCCCATCTTCTCTTTGCTGCCTGACGGCATCCCGAAAGGACTGTGAGTGTACTCGTATGAGGCATGCTGGTCTCAGTTCCTTGCTGGGAGCTCCTCCAGGAGCACACTGGAGCTTGCCGGCCAAGAAATTGGACCCCTGACCTCAAGTAAAAGTCCGGATTTCTCCCATAGTATGCTTAGGTATGCCACAGTAGCGGAGAAGCATGTGTTCAAGGAATGCTGCCACACTGTTGCGTCTTTCACGACTCATTGTGCACTCACGTTCGTTGTAACATCTGTGAAAGGGCACTGAATGCCGTCCAACTCTTCTGTTGCGTTTGAGCCAACAGAAGCAAATGGGCTCGTTTGCTTTAACGCTGTGAATGTGCAGCGGTAATGGCAAAGCCCTGCCCGGATCGCTCGACAGCTCTCGTTTGTACAGCATTCCAACGGCCTCAGGAACGCCGTTCCAAGCAGCCTTACATTCCATGCTGGTGTGCCCCAGGGAGGCCTTTGGATTCTTCTGAGAAACACCACCGTGCCTCACAAATGAAACCTGTGGGCTCCCAAGAGGTGCCTCCCTGCGGCAGTCGGAAGCTACATGTTGAGTTCCAGCCTGAAAACAACGGACAGCTTTCCCTGTGACAAGGCTGGACTTCTGGGACCCTCCAGATTCACCAAGGCCTAACTTTTGCACGGCGGGGGAATGCTCTTCTGCACGTACAGCACTCCCCACGTGAAAACCTTTCTTAGCAGAAGGAGGCAGTCTTTCCCTAGTACTAGAGGGCTAGGCAGAATCTTCAGATAAACATGCTGTGTCATCAAGCGTGAAAGGGGGACACTGATGGGAACGGTAGCATTCTCCCGGTTTGGAAGTGATTTGCTTTGGGCTTCCAAGCTGCCTGAACAGCACTAGCGGCCCCACTTCTCCTCACTGCAGGATTGTCGCTGTGGGCCAAGGCTGCGTTCTCTCATTGTCAATAATGTGCTGGCAATTCCTTTCTAGAAACTCATCCCACTGCACTCCAGATTCAGCTCCTGCCAAATGAAAGGTGACCTAAGGCCTCAAGGTAAGGTCCAGTGTTTCACATCAGCACAGTTGGGTGTGCAGTGGTATCCACGAAGCCATACTCTGAAATGGAGTGCCTTAACTCTGCTATGCGCCTGGGGACACATAGGACAGTCGATCTGGCACCAATTTCGCATGATGACCGCTTTGTGCCGCCAGAGCGGCCGCTGGCTTCTGAGGAGCCCTAGGCCAAATAGGCCCCCGGGAAGCACTCTTCACATTCATAGCAAGGGCAACGCACTCCTTTCTGGGTTGCCTATGGAGAGTGTTCCAGTCGTCAAAGAGCCTCGCGCAAGCAGCGCCTGGCAGACTCTCTTTGCAAGTGGATCGGTCTCGGTGACTGAAACAGAACTGCACTGCTAATACACATTGTGCTGACGATTCAGTCCGGGACACAGGACAGCACTCTCACAGAAGCAAAAGCTGAGCTTTTCATCCAGCCTGAAGACCAGTACATTTTTCACACTTAACACTGTTAGGTATGTGCAAGAGCCATGGTCACAGAGGCCTAGCTAAGGTACTGAAATACTTACCCAGCTCATTCTATGCAGAGGTGTCCGTGCCCAAAGGGTCTCCATGGAAGGGCCCTGTGGGTCCCGTGTGTTTCCTTGAGGTAGTCAGAGACTACTGAGGATAACCTTATGAGCTCCAGTTTGAAACCGGGCAACCCTGGGAAAACCTTAATTTCGTCCGTGGGAGGCGAGACAGTGGAGGTTTGAAAGCTGCCTGAAAAACACTCCTGCTGCCCATCTTCTCTTTGCTGCCTGACGGCGTCCCGAAAGAACTGTGAGTGTACTCGTATGAGGCATGCTGGTCTCAGTTCCTTGCTGGGAGCTCCTCCAGGAGCACACTGGAGCTTGCCGGCCAAGAAATTGGACCCCTGACCTCAAGTAAAAGTCCGGATTTCTCCCATAGTATGCTTAGGTATGCCACAGTAGCGGAGAAGCATGGGTTCAAGGAATGCTGCCACACTGTTGCGTCTTTCACGACTCATTGTGCACTCACGTTCGTTGTAACATCTGTGAAAGGGCACTGAATGCCGTCCAACTCTTCTGTTGCGTTTGAGCCAACAGAAGCAAATGGGCTCGTTTGCTTTAACGCTGTGAATGTGCAGCGGTAATGGCAAAGCCCTGCCCGGATCGCTCGACAGCTCTCGTTTGTACAGCATTCCAACGGCCTCAGGAACGCCGTTCCAAGCAGCCTTACATTCCATGCTGGTGTGCCCCAGGGAGGCCTTTGGATTCTTCTGAGAAACACCACCGTGCCTCACAAATGAAACCTGTGGGCTCCCAAGAGGTGCCTCCCTGCGGCAGTCGGAAGCTACATGTTGAGTTCCAGCCTGAAAACAACGGACAGCTTTCCCTGTGACAAGGCTGGACTTCTGGGACCCTCCAGATTCACCAAGGCCTAACTTTTGCACGGCGGGGGAATGCTCTTCTGCACGTACAGCACTCCCCACGTGAAAACCTTTCTTAGCAGAAGGAGGCAGTCTTTCCCTAGTACTAGAGGGCTAGGCAGAATCTTCAGATAAACATGCTGTGTCATCAAGCGTGAAAGGGGGACACTGATGGGAACGGTAGCATTCTCCCGGTTTGGAAGTGAGTTGCTTTGGGCTTCCAAGCTGCCTGAACAGCACTAGCGGCCCCACTTCTCCTCACTGCAGGATTGTCGCTGTGGGCCAAGGCTGCGTTCTCTCATTGTCAATAATGTGCTGTCAATTCCTTTCTAGAAACTCATCCCACTGCACTCCAGATTCAGCTCCTGCCAAATGAAAGGTGACCTAAGGCCTCAAGGTAAGGTCCAGTGTTTCACATCAGCACAGTTGGGTGTGCAGTGGTATCCACGAAGCCATACTCTGAAATGGAGTGCCTTAACTCTGCTATGCGCCTGGGGACACATAGGACAGTCGATCTGGCACCAATTTCGCATGATGACCGCTTTGTGCCGCCAGAGCGGCCGCTGGCTTCTGAGGAGCCCTAGGCCAAATAGGCCCCCGGGAAGCACTCTTCACATTCATAGCAAGGGCAACGCACTCCTTTCTGGGTTGCCTATGGAGAGTGTTCCAGTCGTCAAAGAGCCTCGCGCAAGCAGCGCCTGGCAGACTCTCTTTGCAAGTGGATCGGTCTCGGTGACTGAAACAGAACTGCACTGCTAATACACATTGTGCTGACGATTCAGTCCGGGACACAGGACAGCACTCTCACAGAAGCAAAAGCTGAGCTTTTCATCCACCCTGAAGACCAGTACATTTTTCACACTTAACACTGTTAGGTATGTGCAAGAGCCATGGTCACAGAGGCCTAGCTAAGGTACTGAAATACTTACCCAGCTCATTCTATGCAGAGGTGTCCGTGCCCAAAGGGTCTCCATGGAAGGGCCCTGTGGGTCCCGTGTGTTTCCTTGAGGTAGTCAGAGACTACTGAGGATAACCTTATGAGCTCCAGTTTGAAACCGGGCAACCCTGGGAAAACCTTAATTTCGTCCGTGGGAGGCGAGACAGTGGAGGTTTGAAAGCTGCCTGAAAAACACTCCTGCTGCCCATCTTCTCTTTGCTGCCTGACGGCGTCCCGAAAGAACTGTGAGTGTACTCGTATGAGGCATGCTGGTCTCAGTTCCTTGCTGGGAGCTCCTCCAGGAGCACACTGGAGCTTGCCGGCCAAAAAAATTGGACCCCTGGTCTCAAGTAAAAGTTCAGATTTCTTCCATAGTAAGCTTAGGTATGCCATAGTAGCGGAGAAGCATGTGTTCAAGGAATGCTGCCACACTGTTGCGTCTTTCACGACTCCTTGTGCACTCACGTTCGTTGTAACATCTTTGAAAGGGCACTGAATGCCGTCCAACTCTTCTGTTGCGTTTGAGCCAACAGAAGCAAATTGGTTCGTTTGCTTTAACGCTGTGAATGTGCAGCGGTAATGGCAAAGCCCTGCCCGGATCGCTCGACAGCTCTCGTTTGTACAGCATTCCAACGGCCTCAGGAACGCCGTTCCAAGCAGCCTTACATTCCATGCTGGTGTGCCCCAGGGAGGCCTTTGGATTCTTCTGAGAAACACCACCGTGCCTCACAAATGAAACCTGTGGGCTCCCAAGAGGTGCCTCCCTGCGGCAGTCGGAAGCTACATGTTGAGTTCCAGCCTGAAAACAACGGACAGCTTTCCCTGTGACAAGGCTGGACTTCTGGGACCCTCCAGATTCACCAAGGCCTAACTTTTGCACGGCGGGGGAATGCTCTTCTGCACGTACAGCACTCCCCACGTGAAAACCTTTCTTAGCAGAAGGAGGCAGTCTTTCCCTAGTACTAGAGGGCTAGGCAGAATCTTCAGATAAACATGCTGTGTCATCAAGCGTGAAAGGGGGACACTGATGGGAACGGTCGCATTCTCCCGGTTTGGAAGGGACTTGCTTTGGTCTTCCAAGCTGCCTGAACAGCACTAGCGGCCCAACTTCTCTTCACTGCAGGATTGTCGCTGTGGGCCAAGGCTGCGTTCACTCAATGTCAATAATGTGCTGGCAATTCCTTTCTAGAAATTCATCCCACTGCACTCCAGATTCAGCTCCGGCCAAATGAAAGGTGACCTAAGGCCTCAAGGTAAGGTCCAGTGTTTCACATCAGCAGAGTTGGGTGTGCAGTGGTATCCACGAAGCCATACTCTGAAATGGAGTGCCTTAACTCTGCTATGCCCCTGGGGACACATAGGACAGTCGAGCTGGCACCAATTTCGCATGATGACCGCTTTGTGCCGCCAGAGCGGCCGCTGGCTTCTGAGGAGCCCTAGGCCAAATAGGCCCCCGGGAAGCACTCTTCACATTCATAGCAAGGGCAACGCACTCCTTTCTGGGTTGCCTATGGAGAGTGTTCCAGTCGTCAAAGAGCCTCGCGCAAGCAGCGTCTGGCAGACTCTCTTTGCAAGTAGATCGGCCTCAGGGACTGAAACAGAACTGCACTGCTAATACACAATGTGCTGACGATTCAGTCCGGGACACAGGACAGCACTCTCACAGAAGCAAAAGCTGAGCTTTTCATCCAGCCTGAAGACCAGTACATTTTTCACACTTAACACTGTTAGGTATGTGCAAGAGCCATGGTCACAGAGGCCTAGCTAAGGTACTGAAATACTTACCCAGCTCATTCTATGCAGAGGTGTCCGTGCCCAAAGGGTCTCCATGGAAGGGCCCTGTGGGTCCCGTGTGTTTCCTTGAGGTAGTCAGAGACTACTGAGGATAACCTTATGAGCTCCAGTTTGAAACCGGGTAACCCTGGCAAAACCTTAATTTCGTCCGTGGTAGGCGAGACAGTGGAGGTTTGAAAGCTGCCTGAAAAACACTCCTGCTGCCCATCTTCTCTTTGCTGCCTGACGGCGTCCCGAAAGAACTGTGAGTGTACTCGTATGAGGCATGCTGGTCTCAGTTCCTTGCTGGGAGCTCCTCCAGGAGCACACTGGAGCTTGCCGGCCAAGAAATTGGACCCCTGACCTCAAGTAAAAGTCCGGATTTCTCCCATAGTATGCTTAGGTATGCCACAGTAGCGGAGAAGCATGGGTTCAAGGAATGCTGCCACACTGTTGCGTCTTTCACGACTCATTGTGCACTCACGTTCGTTGTAACATCTGTGAAAGGGCACTGAATGCCGTCCAACTCTTCTGTTGCGTTTGAGCCAACAGAAGCAAATGGGCTCGTTTGCTTTAACGCTGTGAATGTGCAGCGGTAATGGCAAAGCCCTGCCCGGATCGCTCGACAGCTCTCGTTTGTACAGCATTCCAACGGCCTCAGGAACGCCGTTCCAAGCAGCCTTACATTCCATGCTGGTGTGCCCCAGGGAGGCCTTTGGATTCTTCTGAGAAACACCACCGTGCCTCACAAATGAAACCTGTGGGCTCCCAAGAGGTGCCTCCCTGCGGCAGTCGGAAGCTACATGTTGAGTTCCAGCCTGAAAACAACGGACAGCTTTCCCTGTGACAAGGCTGGACTTCTGGGACCCTCCAGATTCACCAAGGCCTAACTTTTGCACGGCGGGGGAATGCTCTTCTGCACGTACAGCACTCCCCACGTGAAAACCTTTCTTAGCAGAAGGAGGCAGTCTTTCCCTAGTACTAGAGGGCTAGGCAGAATCTTCAGATAAACATGCTGTGTCATCAAGCGTGAAAGGGGGACACTGATGGGAACGGTAGCATTCTCCCGGTTTGGAAGTGAGTTGCTTTGGGCTTCCAAGCTGCCTGAACAGCACTAGCGGCCCCACTTCTCCTCACTGCAGGATTGTCGCTGTGGGCCAAGGCTGCGTTCTCTCATTGTCAATAATGTGCTGGCAATTCCTTTCTAGAAACTCATGCCACTGCACTCCAGATTCAGCTCCTGCCAAATGAAAGGTGACCTAAAGCCTCAAGGTAAGGTCCAGTGTTTCACATCAGCACAGTTGGGTGTGCAGTGGTATCCACGAAGCCATACTCTGAAATGGATTGCCTTAACTCTGCTATGCGCCTGGGGACACATAGGACAGTCGATCTGGCACCAATTTCGCATGATGACCGCTTTGTGCCGCCAGAGCGGCCGCTGGCTTCTGAGGAGCCCTAGGCCAATAGGCCCCCGGGAAGCACTCTTCACATTCATAGCAAGGGCAACACACTCCTTTCTGGGTTGCCTATGGAGAGTGTTCCAGTCGTCAAAGAGCCTCGCGCAAGCAGCGCCTGGCAGACTCTCTTTGCAAGTGGATCGGTCTCGGTGACTGAAACAGAACTGCACTGCTAATACACATTGTGCTGACGATTCAGTCCGGGACACAGGACAGCACTCTCACAGAAGCAAAAGCTGAGCTTTTCATCCAGCCTGAAGACCAGTACATTTTTCACACTTAACACTGTTAGGTATGTGCAAGAGCCATGGTCACAGAGGCCTAGCTAAGGTACTGAAATACTTACCCAGCTCATTCTATGCAGAGGTGTCCGTGCCCAAAGGGTCTCCATGGAAGGGCCCTGTGGGTCCCGTGTGTTTCCTTGAGGTAGTCAGAGACTACTGAGGATAACCTTATGAGCTCCAGTTTAAAACCAGGCAACCCTGGCAAAACCTTAATTTCGTCCGTGGTAGGCGAGACAGTGGAGGTTTGAAAGCTGCCTGAAAAACACTCCTGCTGCCCATCTTCTCTTTGCTGCCTGACGGCGTCCCGAAAGAACTGTGAGTGTACTCGTATGAGGCATGCTGGTCTCAGTTCCTTGCTGGGAGCTCCTCCAGGAGCACACTGGAGCTTGCCGGCCAAAAAAATTGGACCCCTGGTCTCAAGTAAAAGTTCGGATTTCTTCCATAGTAAGCTTAGGTATGCCATAGTAGCGGAGAAGCATGTGTTCAAGGAATGCTGCCACACTGTTGCGTCTTTCACGACTCCTTGTGCACTCACGTTCGTTGTAACATCTTTGAAAGGGCACTGAATGCCGTCCAACTCTTCTGTTGCGTTTGAGCCAACAGAAGCAAATGGGCTCGTTTGCTTTAACGCTGTGAATGTGCAGCGGTAATGGCAAAGCCCTGCCCGGATCGCTCGACAGCTCTCGTTTGTACAGCATTCCAACGGCCTCAGGAACGCCGTTCCAAGCAGCCTTACATTCCATGCTGGTGTGCCCCAGGGAGGCCTTTGGATTCTTCTGAGAAACACCACCGTGCCTCCCAAATGAAACCTGTGGGCTCCCAAGAGGTGCCTCCCTGCGGCAGTCGGAAGCTACATGTTGAGTTCCAGCCTGAAAACAACGGACAGCTTTCCCTGTGACAAGGCTGGACTTCTGGGACCCTCCAGATTCACCAAGGCCTAACTTTTGCACGGCGGGGGAATGCTCTTCTGCACGTACAGCACTCCCCACGTGAAAACCTTTCTTAGCAGAAGGAGGCAGTCTTTCCCTAGTACTAGAGGGCTAGGCAGAATCTTCAGATAAACATGCTGTGTCATCAAGCGTGAAAGGGGGACACTGATGGGAACGGTCGCATTCTCCCGGTTTGGAAGGGACTTGCTTTGGTCTTCCAAGCTGCCTGAACAGCACTAGCGGCCCAACTTCTCTTCACTGCAGGATTGTCGCTGTGGGCCAAGGCTGCGTTCACTCAATGTCAATAATGTGCTGGCAATTCCTTTCTAGAAATTCATCCCACTGCACTCCAGATTCAGCTCCGGCCAAATGAAAGGTGACCTAAGGCCTCAAGGTAAGGTCCAGTGTTTCACATCAGCAGAGTTGGGTGTGCAGTGGTATCCACGAAGCCATACTCTGAAATGGAGTGCCTTAACTCTGCTATGCCCCTGGGGACACATAGGACAGTCGAGCTGGCACCAATTTCGCATGATGACCGCTTTGTGCCGCCAGAGCGGCCGCTGGCTTCTGAGGAGCCCTAGGCCAAATAGGCCCCCGGGAAGCACTCTTCACATTCATAGCAAGGGCAACGCACTCCTTTCTGGGTTGCCTATGGAGAGTGTTCCAGTCGTCAAAGAGCCTCGCGCAAGCAGCGTCTGGCAGACTCTCTTTGCAAGTGGATCGGCCTCAGGGACTGAAACAGAACTGCACTGCTAATACACAATGTGCTGACGATTCAGTCCGGGACACAGGACAGCACTCTCACAGAAGCAAAAGCTGAGCTTTTCATCCAGCCTGAAGACCAGTACATTTTTCACACTTAACACTGTTAGGTATGTGCAAGAGCCATGGTCACAGAGGCCTAGCTAAGGTACTGAAATACTTACCCAGCTCATTCTATGCAGAGGTGTCCGTGCCCAAAGGGTCTCCATGGAAGGGCCCTGTGGGTCCCGTGTGTTTCCTTGAGGTAGTCAGAGACTACTGAGGATAACCTTATGAGCTCCAGTTTGAAACCGGGTAACCCTGGCAAAACCTTAATTTCGTCCGTGGTAGGCGAGACAGTGGAGGTTTGAAAGCTGCCTGAAAAACACTCCTGCTGCCCATCTTCTCTTTGCTGCCTGACGGCGTCCCGAAAGAACTGTGAGTGTACTCGTATGAGGCATGCTGGTCTCAGTTCCTTGCTGGGAGCTCCTCCAGGAGCACACTGGAGCTTGCCGGCCAAGAAATTGGACCCCTGACCTCAAGTAAAAGTCCGGATTTCTCCCATAGTATGCTTAGGTATGCCACAGTAGCGGAGAAGCATGGGTTCAAGGAATGCTGCCACACTGTTGCGTCTTTCACGACTCATTGTGCACTCACGTTCGTTGTAACATCTGTGAAAGGGCACTGAATGCCGTCCAACTCTTCTGTTGCGTTTGAGCCAACAGAAGCAAATGGGCTCGTTTGCTTTAACGCTGTGAATGTGCAGCGGTAATGGCAAAGCCCTGCCCGGATCGCTCGACAGCTCTCGTTTGTACAGCATTCCAACGGCCTCAGGAACGCCGTTCCAAGCAGCCTTACATTCCATGCTGGTGTGCCCCAGGGAGGCCTTTGGATTCTTCTGAGAAACACCACCGTGCCTCACAAATGAAACCTGTGGGCTCCCAAGAGGTGCCTCCCTGCGGCAGTCGGAAGCTACATGTTGAGTTCCAGCCTGAAAACAACGGACAGCTTTCCCTGTGACAAGGCTGGACTTCTGGGACCCTCCAGATTCACCAAGGCCTAACTTTTGCACGGCGGGGGAATGCTCTTCTGCACGTACAGCACTCCCCACGTGAAAACCTTTCTTAGCAGAAGGAGGCAGTCTTTCCCTAGTACTAGAGGGCTAGGCAGAATCTTCAGATAAACATGCTGTGTCATCAAGCGTGAAAGGGGGACACTGATGGGAACGGTAGCATTCTCCCGGTTTGGAAGTGAGTTGCTTTGGGCTTCCAAGCTGCCTGAACAGCACTAGCGGCCCCACTTCTCCTCACTGCAGGATTGTCGCTGTGGGCCAAGGCTGCGTTCTCTCATTGTCAATAATGTGCTGTCAATTCCTTTCTAGAAACTCATCCCACTGCACTCCAGATTCAGCTCCTGCCAAATGAAAGGTGACCTAAGGCCTCAAGGTAAGGTCCAGTGTTTCACATCAGCACAGTTGGGTGTGCAGTGGTATCCACGAAGCCATACTCTGAAATGGATTGCCTTAACTCTGCTATGCGCCTGGGGACACATAGGACAGTCGATCTGGCACCAATTTCGCATGATGACCGCTTTGTGCCGCCAGAGCGGCCGCTGGCTTCTGAGGAGCCCTAGGCCAAATAGGCCCCAGGGAAGCACTCTTCACATTCATAGCAAGGGCAACGCACTCCTTTCTGGGTTGCCTATGGAGAGTGTTCCAGTCGTCAAAGAGCCTCGCGCAAGCAGCGTCTGGCAGACTCTCTTTGCAAGTGGATCAGCCTCAGGGACTGAAACAGAACTGCACTGCTAATACACAATGTGCTGACGATTCAGTCCGGGACACAGGACAGCACTCTCACAGAAGCAAAAGCTGAGCTTTTCATCCAGCCTGAAGACCAGTACATTTTTCACACTTAACACTGTTAGGTATTTGCAAGAGCCATGGTCACAGAGGCCTAGCTAAGGTACTGAAATACTTACCCAGCTCATTCTATGCAGAGGTGTCCGTGCCCAAAGGGTCTCCATGGAAGGGCCCTGTGGGTCCCGTGTGTTTCCTTGAGGTAGTCAGAGACTACTGAGGATAACCTTATGAGCTCCAGTTTAAAACCGGGCAACCCTGGCAAAACCTTAATTTCGTCCGTGGTAGGCGAGACAGTGGAGGTTTGAAAGCTGCCTGAAAAACACTCCTGCTGCCCATCTTCTCTTTGCTGCCTGACGGCGTCCCGAAAGAACTGTGAGTGTACTCGTATGAGGCATGCTGGTCTCAGTTCCTTGCTGGGAGCTCCTCCAGGAGCACACTGGAGCTTGCCGGCCAAAAAAATTGGACCCCTGGTCTCAAGTAAAAGTTCGGATTTCTTCCATAGTAAGCTTAGGTATGCCATAGTAGCGGAGAAGCATGTGTTCAAGGAATGCTGCCACACTGTTGCGTCTTTCACGACTCCTTGTGCACTCACGTTCGTTGTAACATCTTTGAAAGGGCACTGAATGCCGTCCAACTCTTCTGTTGCGTTTGAGCCAACAGAAGCAAATGGGCTCGTTTGCTTTAACGCTGTGAATGTGCAGCGGTAATGGCAAAGCCCTGCCCGGATCGCTCGACAGCTCTCGTTTGTACAGCATTCCAACGGCCTCAGGAACGCCGTTCCAAGCAGCCTTACATTCCATGCTGGTGTGCCCCAGGGAGGCCTTTGGATTCTTCTGAGAAACACCACCGTGCCTCACAAATGAAACCTGTGGGCTCCCAAGAGGTGCCTCCCTGCGGCAGTCGGAAGCTACATGTTGAGTTCCAGCCTGAAAACAACGGACAGCTTTCCCTGTGACAAGGCTGGACTTCTGGGACCCTCCAGATTCACCAAGGCCTAACTTTTGCACGGCGGGGGAATGCTCTTCTGCACGTACAGCACTCCCCACGTGAAAACCTTTCTTAGCAGAAGGAGGCAGTCTTTCCCTAGTACTAGAGGGCTAGGCAGAATCTTCAGATAAACATGCTGTGTCATCAAGCGTGAAAGGGGGACACTGATGGGAACGGTCGCATTCTCCCGGTTTGGAAGGGACTTGCTTTGGTCTTCCAAGCTGCCTGAACAGCACTAGCGGCCCAACTTCTCTTCACTGCAGGATTGTCGCTGTGGGCCAAAGCTGCGTTCTCTCAATGTCAATAATGTGCTGGCAATTCCTTTCTAGAAATTCATCCCACTGCACTCCAGATTCAGCTCCGGCCAAATGAAAGGTGACCTAAGGCCTCAAGGTAAGGTCCAGTGTTTCACATCAGCACAGTTGGGTGTGCAGTGGTATCCACGAAGCCATACTCTGAAATGGAGTGCCTTAACTCTGCTATGCCCCTGGGGACACATAGGACAGTCGAGCTGGCACCAATTTCGCATGATGACCGCTTTGTGCCGCCAGAGCGGCCGCTGGCTTCTGAGGAGCCCTAGGCCAAATAGGCCCCCGGGAAGCACTCTTCACATTCATAGCAAGGGCAACGCACTCCTTTCTGGGTTGCCTATGGAGAGTGTTCCAGTCGTCAAAGAGCCTCGCGCAAGCAGCGTCTGGCAGACTCTCTTTGCAAGTGGATCGGCCTCAGGGACTGAAACAGAACTGCACTGCTAATACACAATGTGCTGACGATTCAGTCCGGGACACAGGACAGCACTCTCACAGAAGCAAAAGCTGAGCTTTTCATCCAGCCTGAAGACCAGTACATTTTTCACACTTAACACTGTTAGGTATGTGCAAGAGCCATGGTCACAGAGGCCTAGCTAAGGTACTGAAATACTTACCCAGCTCATTCTATGCAGAGGTGTCCGTGCCCAAAGGGTCTCCATGGAAGGGCCCTGTGGGTCCCGTGTGTTTCCTTGAGGTAGTCAGAGACTACTGAGGATAACCTTATGAGCTCCAGTTTGAAACCGGGTAACCCTGGCAAAACCTTAATTTCGTCCGTGGTAGGAGAGACAGTGGAGGTTTGAAAGCTGCCTGAAAAACACTCCTGCTGCCCATCTTCTCTTTGCTGCCTGACGGCGTCCCGAAAGAACTGTGAGTGTACTCGTATGAGGCATGCTGGTCTCAGTTCCTTGCTGGGAGCTCCTCCAGGAGCACACTGGAGCTTGCCGGCCAAGAAATTGGACCCCTGACCTCAAGTAAAAGTCCGGATTTCTCCCATAGTATGCTTAGGTATGCCACAGTAGCGGAGAAGCATGGGTTCAAGGAATGCTGCCACACTGTTGCGTCTTTCACGACTCATTGTGCACTCACGTTCGTTGTAACATCTGTGAAAGGGCACTGAATGCCGTCCAACTCTTCTGTTGCGTTTGAGCCAACAGAAGCAAATGGGCTCGTTTGCTTTAACGCTGTGAATGTGCAGCGGTAATGGCAAAGCCCTGCCCGGATCGCTCGACAGCTCTCGTTTGTACAGCATTCCAACGGCCTCAGGAACGCCGTTCCAAGCAGCCTTACATTCCATGCTGGTGTGCCCCAGGGAGGCCTTTGGATTCTTCTGAGAAACACCACCGTGCCTCACAAATGAAACCTGTGGGCTCCCAAGAGGTGCCTCCCTGCGGCAGTCGGAAGCTACATGTTGAGTTCCAGCCTGAAAACAACGGACAGCTTTCCCTGTGACAAGGCTGGACATCTGGGACCCTCCAGATTCACCAAGGCCTAACTTTTGCACGGCGGGGGAATGCTCTTCTGCACGTACAGCACTCCCCACGTGAAAACCTTTCTTAGCAGAACGAGGCAGTCTTTCCCTAGTACTAGAGGGCTAGGCAGAATCTTCAGATAAACATGCTGTGTCATCAAGCGTGAAAGGGGGACACTGATGGGAACGGTAGCATTCTCCCGGTTTGGAAGTGAGTTGCTTTGGGCTTCCAAGCTGCCTGAACAGCACTAGCGGCCCCACTTCTCCTCACTGCAGGATTGTCGCTGTGGGCCAAGGCTGCGTTCTCTCATTGTCAATAATGTGCTGGCAATTCCTTTCTAGAAACTCATCCCACTGCACTCCAGATTCAGCTCCTGCCAAATGAAAGGTGACCTAAGGCCTCAAGGTAAGGTCCAGTGTTTCACATCAGCACAGTTGGGTGTGCAGTGGTATCCACGAAGCCATACTCTGAAATGGATTGCCTTAACTCTGCTATGCGCCTGGGGACACATAGGACAGTCGAGCTGGCACCAATTTCGCATGATGACCGCTTTGTGCCGCCAGAGCGGCCGCTGGCTTCTGAGGAGCCCTAGGCCAAATAGGCCCCCGGGAAGCACTCTTCACATTCATAGCAAGGGCAACGCACTCCTTTCTGGGTTGCCTATGGAGAGTGTTCCAGTCGTCAAAGAGCCTCGCGCAAGCAGCGTCTGGCAGACTCTCTTTGCAAGTGGATCGGCCTCAGGGACTGAAACAGAACTGCACTGCTAATACACAATGTGCTGACGATTCAGTCCGGGACACAGGACAGCACTCTCACAGAAGCAAAAGCTGAGCTTTTCATCCAGCCTGAAGACCAGTACATTTTTCACACTTAACACTGTTAGGTATGTGCAAGAGCCATGGTCACAGAGGCCTAGCTAAGGTACTGAAATACTTACCCAGCTCATTCTATGCAGAGGTGTCCGTGCCCAAAGGGTCTCCATGGAAGGGCCCTGTGGGTCCCGTGTGTTTCCTTGAGGTAGTCAGAGACTACTGAGGATAACCTTATGAGCTCCAGTTGGAAACCGGGTAACCCTGGCAAAACCTTAATTTCGTCCGTGGTAGGCGAGACAGTGGAGGTTTGAAAGCTGCCTGAAAAACACTCCTGCTGCCCATCTTCTCTTTGCTGCCTGACGGCGTCCCGAAAGAACTGTGAGTGTACTCGTATGAGGCATGCTGGTCTCAGTTCCTGGCTGGGAGCTCCTCCAGGAGCACACTGGAGCTTGCCGGCCAAAAAAATTGGACCCCTGGTCTCAAGTAAAAGTTCGGATTTCTTCCATAGTAAGCTTAGGTATGCCATAGTAGCAGAGAAGCATGTGTTCAAGGAATGCTGCCACACTGTTGCGTCTTTCACGACTCCTTGTGCACTCACGTTCGTTGTAACATCTGTGAAAGGGCACTGAATGCCGTCCAACTCTTCTGTTGCGTTTGAGCCAACAGAAGCAAATGGGCTCGTTTGCTTTAACGCTGTGAATGTGCAGCGGTAATGGCAAAGCCCTGCCCGGATCGCTCGACAGCTCTCGTTTGTACAGCATTCCAACGGCCTCAGGAACGCCGTTCCAAGCAGCCTTACATTCCATGCTGGTGTGCCCCAGGGAGGCCTTTGGATTCTTCTGAGAAACACCACCGTGCCTCACAAATGAAACCTGTGGGCTCCCAAGAGGTGCCTCCCTGCGGCAGTCGGAAGCTACATGTTGAGTTCCAGCCTGAAAACAACGGACAGCTTTCCCTGTGACAAGGCTGGACTTCTGGGACCCTCCAGATTCACCAAGGCCTAACTTTTGCACGGCGGGGGAATGCTCTTCTGCACGTACAGCACTCCCCACGTGAAAACCTTTCTTAGCAGAACGAGGCAGTCTTTCCCTAGTACTAGAGGGCTAGGCAGAATCTTCAGATAAACATGCTGTGTCATCAAGCGTGAAAGGGGGACACTGATGGGAACGGTCGCATTCTCCCGGTTTGGAAGGGACTTGCTTTGGTCTTCCAAGCTGCCTGAACAGCACTAGCGGCCCAACTTCTCTTCACTGCAGGATTGTCGCTGTGGGCCAAAGCTGCGTTCTCTCAATGTCAATAATGTGCTGGCAATTCCTTTCTAGAAATTCATCCCACTGCACTCCAGATTCAGCTCCGGCCAAATGAAAGGTGACCTAAGGCCTCAAGGTAAGGTCCAGTGTTTCACATCAGCACAGTTGGGTGTGCAGTGGTATCCACGAAGCCATACTCTGAAATGGAGTGCCTTAACTCTGCTATGCCCCTGGGGACACATAGGACAGTCGAGCTGGCACCAATTTCGCATGATGACCGCTTTGTGCCGCCAGAGCGGCCGCTGGCTTCTGAGGAGCCCTAGGCCAAATAGGCCCCCGGGAAGCACTCTTCACATTCATAGCAAGGGCAACGCACTCCTTTCTGGGTTGCCTATGGAGAGTGTTCCAGTCGTCAAAGAGCCTCGCGCAAGCAGCGTCTGGCAGACTCTCTTTGCAAGTGGATCGGCCTCAGGGACTGAAACAGAACTGCACTGCTAATACACAATGTGCTGACGATTCAGTCCGGGACACAGGACAGCACTCTCACAGAAGCAAAAGCTGAGCTTTTCATCCAGCCTGAAGACCAGTACATTTTTCATACTTAACACTGTTAGGTATGTGCAAGAGCCATGGTCACAGAGGCCTAGCTAAGGTATTGAAATACTTACCCAGCTCATTCTATGCAGAGGTGTCCGTGCCCAAAGGGTCTCCATGGAAGGGCCCTGTGGGTCCCGTGTGTTTCCTTGAGGTAGTCAGAGACTACTGAGGATAACCTTATGAGCTCCAGTTTGAAACCGGGTAACCCTGGCAAAACCTTAATTTCGTCCGTGGTAGGAGAGACAGTGGAGGTTTGAAAGCTGCCTGAAAAACACTCCTGCTGCCCATCTTCTCTTTGCTGCCTGACGGCGTCCCGAAAGAACTGTGAGTGTACTCGTATGAGGCATGCTGGTCTCAGTTCCTTGCTGGGAGCTCCTCCAGGAGCACACTGGAGCTTGCCGGCCAAGAAATTGGACCCCTGACCTCAAGTAAAAGTCCGGATTTCTCCCATAGTATGCTTAGGTATGCCACAGTAGCGGAGAAGCATGGGTTCAAGGAATGCTGCCACACTGTTGCGTCTTTCACGACTCATTGTGCACTCACGTTCGTTGTAACATCTGTGAAAGGGCACTGAATGCCGTCCAACTCTTCTGTTGCGTTTGAGCCAACAGAAGCAAATGGGCTCGTTTGCTTTAACGCTGTGAATGTGCAGCGGTAATGGCAAAGCCCTGCCCGGATCGCTCGACAGCTCTCGTTTGTACAGCATTCCAACGGCCTCAGGAACGCCGTTCCAAGCAGCCTTACATTCCATGCTGGTGTGCCCCAGGGAGGCCTTTGGATTCTTCTGAGAAACACCACCGTGCCTCACAAATGAAACCTGTGGGCTCCCAAGAGGTGCCTCCCTGCGGCAGTCGGAAGCTACATGTTGAGTTCCAGCCTGAAAACAACGGACAGCTTTCCCTGTGACAAGGCTGGACATCTGGGACCCTCCAGATTCACCAAGGCCTAACTTTTGCACGGCGGGGGAATGCTCTTCTGCACGTACAGCACTCCCCACGTGAAAACCTTTCTTAGCAGAAGGAGGCAGTCTTTCCCTAGTACTAGAGGGCTAGGCAGAATCTTCAGATAAACATGCTGTGTCATCAAGCGTGAAAGGGGGACACTGATGGGAACGGTAGCATTCTCCCGGTTTGGAAGTGAGTTGCTTTGGGCTTCCAAGCTGCCTGAACAGCACTAGCGGCCCCACTTCTCCTCACTGCAGGATTGTCGCTGTGGGCCAAGGCTGCGTTCTCTCATTGTCAATAATGTGCTGTCAATTCCTTTCTAGAAACTCATCCCACTGCACTCCAGATTCAGCTCCTGCCAAATGAAAGGTGACCTAAGGCCTCAAGGTAAGGTCCAGTGTTTCACATCAGCACAGTTGGGTGTGCAGTGGTATCCACGAAGCCATACTCTGAAATGGATTGCCTTAACTCTGCTATGCGCCTGGGGACACATAGGACAGTCGATCTGGCACCAATTTCGCATGATGACCGCTTTGTGCCGCCAGAGCGGCCGCTGGCTTCTGAGGAGCCCTAGGCCAAATAGGCCCCCGGGAAGCACTCTTCACATTCATAGCAAGGGCAACGCACTCCTTTCTGGGTTGCCTATGGAGAGTGTTCCAGTCGTCAAAGAGCCTCGCGCAAGCAGCGCCTGGCAGACTCTCTTTGCAAGTGGATCGGTCTCGGTGACTGAAACAGAACTGCACTGCTAATACACATTGTGCTGACGATTCAGTCCGGGACACAGGACAGCACTCTCACAGAAGCAAAAGCTGAGCTTTTCATCCAGCCTGAAGACCAGTACATTTTTCACACTTAACACTGTTAGGTATGTGCAAGAGCCATGGTCACAGAGGCCTAGCTAAGGGACTGAAATACTTACCCAGCTCATTCTATGCAGAGGTGTCCGTGCCCAAAGGGTCTCCATGGAAGGGCCCTGTGGGTCCCGTGTGTTTCCTTGAGGTAGTCAGAGACTACTGAGGATAACCTTATGAGCTCCAGTTTAAAACCGGGCAACCCTGGCAAAACCTTAATTTCGTCCGTGGTAGGCGAGACAGTGGAGGTTTGAAAGCTGCCTGAAAAACACTCCTGCTGCCCATCTTCTCTTTGCTGCCTGACGGCGTCCCGAAAGAACTGTGAGTGTACTCGTATGAGGCATGCTGGTCTCAGTTCCTTGCTGGGAGCTCCTCCAGGAGCACACTGGAGCTTGCCGGCCAAAAAAATTGGACCCCTGGTCTCAAGTAAAAGTTCGGATTTCTTCCATAGTAAGCTTAGGTATGCCATAGTAGCAGAGAAGCATGTGTTCAAGGAATGCTGCCACACTGTTGCGTCTTTCACGACTCCTTGTGCACTCACGTTCGTTGTAACATCTGTGAAAGGGCACTGAATGCCGTCCAACTCTTCTGTTGCGTTTGAGCCAACAGAAGCAAATGGGCTCGTTTGCTTTAACGCTGTGAATGTGCAGCGGTAATGGCAAAGCCCTGCCCGGATCGCTCGACAGCTCTCGTTTGTACAGCATTCCAACGGCCTCAGGAACGCCGTTCCAAGCAGCCTTACATTCCATGCTGGTGTGCCCCAGGGAGGCCTTTGGATTCTTCTGAGAAACACCACCGTGCCTCACAAATGAAACCTGTGGGCTCCCAAGAGGTGCCTCCCTGCGGCAGTCGGAAGCTACATGTTGAGTTCCAGCCTGAAAACAACGGACAGCTTTCCCTGTGACAAGGCTGGACTTCTGGGACCCTCCAGATTCACCAAGGCCTAACTTTTGCACGGCGGGGGAATGCTCTTCTGCACGTACAGCACTCCCCACGTGAAAACCTTTCTTAGCAGAACGAGGCAGTCTTTCCCTAGTACTAGAGGGCTAGGCAGAATCTTCAGATAAACATGCTGTGTCATCAAGCGTGAAAGGGGGACACTGATGGGAACGGTCGCATTCTCCCGGTTTGGAAGGGACTTGCTTTGGTCTTCCAAGCTGCCTGAACAGCACTAGCGGCCCAACTTCTCTTCACTGCAGGATTGTCGCTGTGGGCCAAAGCTGCGTTCTCTCAATGTCAATAATGTGCTGGCAATTCCTTTCTAGAAATTCATCCCACTGCACTCCAGATTCAGCTCCGGCCAAATGAAAGGTGACCTAAGGCCTCAAGGTAAGGTCCAGTGTTTCACATCAGCACAGTTGGGTGTGCAGTGGTATCCACGAAGCCATACTCTGAAATGGAGTGCCTTAACTCTGCTATGCCCCTGGGGACACATAGGACAGTCGAGCTGGCACCAATTTCGCATGATGACCGCTTTGTGCCGCCAGAGCGGCCGCTGGCTTCTGAGGAGCCCTAGGCCAAATAGGCCCCCGGGAAGCACTCTTCACATTCATAGCAAGGGCAACGCACTCCTTTCTGGGTTGCCTATGGAGAGTGTTCCAGTCGTCAAAGAGCCTCGCGCAAGCAGCGTCTGGCAGACTCTCTTTGCAAGTGGATCGGCCTCAGGGACTGAAACAGAACTGCACTGCTAATACACAATGTGCTGACGATTCAGTCCGGGACACAGGACAGCACTCTCACAGAAGCAAAAGCTGAGCTTTTCATCCAGCCTGAAGACCAGTACATTTTTCATACTTAACACTGTTAGGTATGTGCAAGAGCCATGGTCACAGAGGCCTAGCTAAGGTACTGAAATACTTACCCAGCTCATTCTATGCAGAGGTGTCCGTGCCCAAAGGGTCTCCATGGAAGGGCCCTGTGGGTCCCGTGTGTTTCCTTGAGGTAGTCAGAGACTACTGAGGATAACCTTATGAGCTCCAGTTTGAAACCGGGTAACCCTGGCAAAACCTTAATTTCGTCCGTGGTAGGAGAGACAGTGGAGGTTTGAAAGCTGCCTGAAAAACACTCCTGCTGCCCATCTTCTCTTTGCTGCCTGACGGCGTCCCGAAAGAACTGTGAGTGTACTCGTATGAGGCATGCTGGTCTCAGTTCCTTGCTGGGAGCTCCTCCAGGAGCACACTGGAGCTTGCCGGCCAAGAAATTGGACCCCTGACCTCAAGTAAAAGTCCGGATTTCTCCCATAGTATGCTTAGGTATGCCACAGTAGCGGAGAAGCATGGGTTCAAGGAATGCTGCCACACTGTTGCGTCTTTCACGACTCATTGTGCACTCACGTTCGTTGTAACATCTGTGAAAGGGCACTGAATGCCGTCCAACTCTTCTGTTGCGTTTGAGCCAACAGAAGCAAATGGGCTCGTTTGCTTTAACGCTGTGAATGTGCAGCGGTAATGGCAAAGCCCTGCCCGGATCGCTCGACAGCTCTCGTTTGTACAGCATTCCAACGGCCTCAGGAACGCCGTTCCAAGCAGCCTTACATTCCATGCTGGTGTGCCCCAGGGAGGCCTTTGGATTCTTCTGAGAAACACCACCGTGCCTCACAAATGAAACCTGTGGGCTCCCAAGAGGTGCCTCCCTGCGGCAGTCGGAAGCTACATGTTGAGTTCCAGCCTGAAAACAACGGACAGCTTTCCCTGTGACAAGGCTGGACTTCTGGGACCCTCCAGATTCACCAAGGCCTAACTTTTGCACGGCGGGGGAATGCTCTTCTGCACGTACAGCACTCCCCACGTGAAAACCTTTCTTAGCAGAAGGAGGCAGTCTTTCCCTAGTACTAGAGGGCTAGGCAGAATCTTCAGATAAACATGCTGTGTCATCAAGCGTGAAAGGGGGACACTGATGGGAACGGTAGCATTCTCCCGGTTTGGAAGTGAGTTGCTTTGGGCTTCCAAGCTGCCTGAACAGCACTAGCGGCCCCACTTCTCCTCACTGCAGGATTGTCGCTGTGGGCCAAGGCTGCGTTCTCTCATTGTCAATAATGTGCTGGCAATTCCTTTCTAGAAACTCATCCCACTGCACTCCAGATTCATCTCCTGCCAAATGAAAGGTGACCTAAGGCCTCAAGGTAAGGTCCAGTGTTTCACATCAGCACAGTTGGGTGTGCAGTGGTATCCACGAAGCCATACTCTGAAATGGATTGCCTTAACTCTGCTATGCGCCTGGGGACACATAGGACAGTCGATCTGGCACCAATTTCGCATGATGACCGCTGTGTGCCGCCAGAGCGGCCGCTGGCTTCTGAGGAGCCCTAGGCCAAATAGGCCCCCGGGAAGCACTCTTCACATTCATAGCAAGGGCAACGCACTCCTTTCTGGGTTGCCTATGGAGAGTGTTCCAGTCGTCAAAGAGCCTCGCGCAAGCAGCGCCTGGCAGACTCTCTTTGCAAGTGGATCGGTCTCGGTGACTGAAACAGAACTGCACTGCTAATACACATTGTGCTGACGATTCAGTCCGGGACACAGGACAGCACTCTCACAGAAGCAAAAGCTGAGCTTTTCATCCAGCCTGAAGACCAGTACATTTTTCACACTTAACACTGTTAGGTATGTGCAAGAGCCATGGTCACAGAGGCCTAGCTAAGGGACTGAAATACTTACCCAGCTCATTCTATGCAGAGGTGTCCGTGCCCAAAGGGTCTCCATGGAAGGGCCCTGTGGGTCCCGTGTGTTTCCTTGAGGTAGTCAGAGACTACTGAGGATAACCTTATGAGCTCCAGTTTAAAACCGGGCAACCCTGGCAAAACCTTAATTTCGTCCGTGGTAGGCGAGACAGTGGAGGTTTGAAAGCTGCCTGAAAAACACTCCTGCTGCCCATCTTCTCTTTGCTGCCTGACGGCGTCCCGAAAGAACTGTGAGTGTACTCGTATGAGGCATGCTGGTCTCAGTTCCTGGCTGGGAGCTCCTCCAGGAGCACACTGGAGCTTGCCGGCCAAAAAAATTGGACCCCTGGTCTCAAGTAAAAGTTCGGATTTCTTCCATAGTAAGCTTAGGTATGCCATAGTAGCGGAGAAGCATGTGTTCAAGGAATGCTGCCACACTGTTGCGTCTTTCACGACTCCTTGTGCACTCACGTTCGTTGTAACATCTTTGAAAGGGCACTGAATGCCGTCCAACTCTTCTGTTGCGTTTGAGCCAACAGAAGCAAATGGGCTCGTTTGCTTTAACGCTGTGAATGTGCAGCGGTAATGGCAAAGCCCTGCCCGGATCGCTCGACAGCTCTCGTTTGTACAGCATTCCAACGGCCTCAGGAACGCCGTTCCAAGCAGCCTTACATTCCATGCTGGTGTGCCCCAGGGAGGCCTTTGGATTCTTCTGAGAAACACCACCGTGCCTCACAAATGAAACCTGTGGGCTCCCAAGAGGTGCCTCCCTGCGGCAGTCGGAAGCTACATGTTGAGTTCCAGCCTGAAAACAACGGACAGCTTTCCCTGTGACAAGGCTGGACTTCTGGGACCCTCCAGATTCACCAAGGCCTAACTTTTGCACGGCGGGGGAATGCTCTTCTGCACGTACAGCACTCCCCACGTGAAAACCTTTCTTAGCAGAAGGAGGCAGTCTTTCCCTAGTACTAGAGGGCTAAGCAGAATCTTCAGATAAACATGCTGTGTCATCAAGCGTGAAAGGGGGACACTGATGGGAACGGTCGCATTCTCCCGGTTTGGAAGGGACTTGCTTTGGTCTTCCAAGCTGCCTGAACAGCACTAGCGGCCCAACTTCTCTTCACTGCAGGATTGTCGCTGTGGGCCAAGGCTGCGTTCACTCAATGTCAATAATGTGCTGGCAATTCCTTTCTAGAAATTCATCCCACTGCACTCCAGATTCAGCTCCGGCCAAATGAAAGGTGACCTAAGGCCTCAAGGTAAGGTCCAGTGTTTCACATCAGCAGAGTTGGGTGTGCAGTGGTATCCACGAAGCCATACTCTGAAATGGAGTGCCTTAACTCTGCTATGCCCCTGGGGACACATAGGACAGTCGAGCTGGCACCAATTTCGCATGATGACCGCTTTGTGCCGCCAGAGCGGCCGCTGGCTTCTGAGGAGCCCTAGGCCAAATAGGCCCCCGGGAAGCACTCTTCACATTCATAGCAAGGGCAACGCACTCCTTTCTGGGTTGCCTATGGAGAGTGTTCCAGTCGTCAAAGAGCCTCGCGCAAGCAGCGTCTGGCAGACTCTCTTTGCAAGTGGATCGGCCTCAGGGACTGAAACAGAACTGCACTGCTAATACACAATGTGCTGACGATTCAGTCCGGGACACAGGACAGCACTCTCACAGAAGCAAAAGCTGAGCTTTTCATCCAGCCTGAAGACCAGTACATTTTTCACACTTAACACTGTTAGGTATGTGCAAGAGCCATGGTCACAGAGGCCTAGCTAAGGTACTGAAATACTTACCCAGCTCATTCTATGCAGAGGTGTCCGTGCCCAAAGGGTCTCCATGGAAGGGCCCTGTGGGTCCCGTGTGTTTCCTTGAGGTAGTCAGAGACTACTGAGGATAACCTTATGAGCTCCAGTTGGAAACCGGGTAACCCTGGCAAAACCTTAATTTCGTCCGTGGTAGGCGAGACAGTGGAGGTTTGAAAGCTGCCTGAAAAACACTCCTGCTGCCCATCTTCTCTTTGCTGCCTGACGGCGTCCCGAAAGAACTGTGAGTGTACTCGTATGAGGCATGCTGGTCTCAGTTCCTGGCTGGGAGCTCCTCCAGGAGCACACTGGAGCTTGCCGGCCAAAAAAATTGGACCCCTGGTCTCAAGTAAAAGTTCGGATTTCTTCCATAGTAAGCTTAGGTATGCCATAGTAGCAGAGAAGCATGTGTTCAAGGAATGCTGCCACACTGTTGCGTCTTTCACGACTCCTTGTGCACTCACGTTCGTTGTAACATCTGTGAAAGGGCACTGAATGCCGTCCAACTCTTCTGTTGCGTTTGAGCCAACAGAAGCAAATGGGCTCGTTTGCTTTAACGCTGTGAATGTGCAGCGGTAATGGCAAAGCCCTGCCCGGATCGCTCGACAGCTCTCGTTTGTACAGCATTCCAACGGCCTCAGGAACGCCGTTCCAAGCAGCCTTACATTCCATGCTGGTGTGCCCCAGGGAGGCCTTTGGATTCTTCTGAGAAACACCACCGTGCCTCACAAATGAAACCTGTGGGCTCCCAAGAGGTGCCTCCCTGCGGCAGTCGGAAGCTACATGTTGAGTTCCAGCCTGAAAACAACGGACAGCTTTCCCTGTGACAAGGCTGGACTTCTGGGACCCTCCAGATTCACCAAGGCCTAACTTTTGCACGGCGGGGGAATGCTCTTCTGCACGTACAGCACTCCCCACGTGAAAACCTTTCTTAGCAGAAGGAGGCAGTCTTTCCCTAGTACTAGAGGGCTAGGCAGAATCTTCAGATAAACATGCTGTGTCATCAAGCGTGAAAGGGGGACACTGATGGGAACGGTAGCATTCTCCCGGTTTGGAAGTGAGTTGCTTTGGGCTTCCAAGCTGCCTGAACAGCACTAGCGGCCCCACTTCTCCTCACTGCAGGATTGTCGCTGTGGGCCAAGGCTGCGTTCTCTCATTGTCAATAATGTGCTGGCAATTCCTTTCTAGAAACTCATCCCACTGCACTCCAGATTCAGCTCCTGCCAAATGAAAGGTGACCTAAGGCCTCAAGGTAAGGTCCAGTGTTTCACATCAGCACAGTTGGGTGTGCAGTGGTATCCACGAAGCCATACTCTGAAATGGATTGCCTTAACTCTGCTATGCGCCTGGGGACACATAGGACAGTCGATCTGGCACCAATTTCGCATGATGACCGCTTTGTGCCGCCAGAGCGGCCGCTGGCTTCTGAGGAGCCCTAGGCCAAATAGGCCCCCGGGAAGCACTCTTCACATTCATAGCAAGGGCAACGCACTCCTTTCTGGGTTGCCTATGGAGAGTGTTCCAGTCGTCAAAGAGCCTCGCGCAAGCAGCGCCTGGCAGACTCTCTTTGCAAGTGGATCGGTCTCGGTGACTGAAACAGAACTGCACTGCTAATACACATTGTGCTGACGATTCAGTCCGGGACACAGGACAGCACTCTCACAGAAGCAAAAGCTGAGCTTTTCATCCAGCCTGAAGACCAGTACATTTTTCACACTTAACACTGTTAGGTATGTGCAAGAGCCATGGTCACAGAGGCCTAGCTAAGGTACTGAAATACTTACCCAGCTCATTCTATGCAGAGGTGTCCGTGCCCAAAGGGTCTCCATGGAAGGGCCCTGTGGGTCCCGTGTGTTTCCTTGAGGTAGTCAGAGACTACTGAGGATAACCTTATGAGCTCCAGTTTAAAACCGGGCAACCCTGGCAAAACCTTAATTTCGTCCGTGGTAGGCGAGACAGTGGAGGTTTGAAAGCTGCCTGAAAAACACTCCTGCTGCCCATCTTCTCTTTGCTGCCTGACGGCGTCCCGAAAGAACTGTGAGTGTACTCGTATGAGGCATGCTGGTCTCAGTTCCTTGCTGGGAGCTCCTCCAGGAGCACACTGGAGCTTGCCGGCCAAAAAAATTGGACCCCTGGTCTCAAGTAAAAGTTCGGATTTCTTCCATAGTAAGCTTAGGTATGCCATAGTAGCGGAGAAGCATGTGTTCAAGGAATGCTGCCACACTGTTGCGTCTTTCACGACTCCTTGTGCACTCACGTTCGTTGTAACATCTTTGAAAGGGCACTGAATGCCGTCCAACTCTTCTGTTGCGTTTGAGCCAACAGAAGCAAATGGGCTCGTTTGCTTTAACGCTGTGAATGTGCAGCGGTAATGGCAAAGCCCTGCCCGGATCGCTCGACAGCTCTCGTTTGTACAGCATTCCAACGGCCTCAGGAACGCCGTTCCAAGCAGCCTTACATTCCATGCTGGTGTGCCCCAGGGAGGCCTTTGGATTCTTCTGAGAAACACCACCGTGCCTCACAAATGAAACCTGTGGGCTCCCAAGAGGTGCCTCCCTGCGGCAGTCGGAAGCTACATGTTGAGTTCCAGCCTGAAAACAACGGACAGCTTTCCCTGTGACAAGGCTGGACTTCTGGGACCCTCCAGATTCACCAAGGCCTAACTTTTGCACGGCGGGGGAATGCTCTTCTGCACGTACAGCACTCCCCACGTGAAAACCTTTCTTAGCAGAAGGAGGCAGTCTTTCCCTAGTACTAGAGGGCTAAGCAGAATCTTCAGATAAACATGCTGTGTCATCAAGCGTGAAAGGGGGACACTGATGGGAACGGTCGCATTCTCCCGGTTTGGAAGGGACTTGCTTTGGTCTTCCAAGCTGCCTGAACAGCACTAGCGGCCCAACTTCTCTTCACTGCAGGATTGTCGCTGTGGGCCAAGGCTGCGTTCACTCAATGTCAATAATGTGCTGGCAATTCCTTTCTAGAAATTCATCCCACTGCACTCCAGATTCAGCTCCGGCCAAATGAAAGGTGACCTAAGGCCTCAAGGTAAGGTCCAGTGTTTCACATCAGCACAGTTGGGTGTGCAGTGGTATCCACGAAGCCATACTCTGAAATGGAGTGCCTTAACTCTGCTATGCCCCTGGGGACACATAGGACAGTCGAGCTGGCACCAATTTCGCATGATGACCGCTTTGTGCCGCCAGAGCGGCCGCTGGCTTCTGAGGAGCCCTAGGCCAAATAGGCCCCCGGGAAGCACTCTTCACATTCATAGCAAGGGCAACGCACTCCTTTCTGGGTTGCCTATGGAGAGTGTTCCAGTCGTCAAAGAGCCTCGCGCAAGCAGCGTCTGGCAGACTCTCTTTGCAAGTGGATCGGCCTCAGGGACTGAAACAGAACTGCACTGCTAATACACAATGTGCTGACGATTCAGTCCGGGACACAGGACAGCACTCTCACAGAAGCAAAAGCTGAGCTTTTCATCCAGCCTGAAGACCAGTACATTTTTCACACTTAACACTGTTAGGTATGTGCAAGAGGCATGGTCACAGAGGCCTAGCTAAGGTACTGAAATACTTACCCAGCTCATTCTATGCAGAGGTGTCCGTGCCCAAAGGGTCTCCATGGAAGGGCCCTGTGGGTCCCGTGTGTTTCCTTGAGGTAGTCAGAGACTACTGAGGATAACCTTATGAGCTCCAGTTGGAAACCGGGTAACCCTGGCAAAACCTTAATTTCGTCCGTGGTAGGCGAGACAGTGGAGGTTTGAAAGCTGCCTGAAAAACACTCCTGCTGCCCATCTTCTCTTTGCTGCCTGACGGCGTCCCGAAAGAACTGTGAGTGTACTCGTATGAGGCATGCTGGTCTCAGTTCCTGGCTGGGAGCTCCTCCAGGAGCACACTGGAGCTTGCCGGCCAAAAAAATTGGACCCCTGGTCTCAAGTAAAAGTTCGGATTTCTTCCATAGTAAGCTTAGGTATGCCATAGTAGCAGAGAAGCATGTGTTCAAGGAATGCTGCCACACTGTTGCGTCTTTCACGACTCCTTGTGCACTCACGTTCGTTGTAACATCTGTGAAAGGGCACTGAATGCCGTCCAACTCTTCTGTTGCGTTTGAGCCAACAGAAGCAAATGGGCTCGTTTGCTTTAACGCTGTGAATGTGCAGCGGTAATGGCAAAGCCCTGCCCGGATCGCTCGACAGCTCTCGTTTGTACAGCATTCCAACGGCCTCAGGAACGCCGTTCCAAGCAGCCTTACATTCCATGCTGGTGTGCCCCAGGGAGGCCTTTGGATTCTTCTGAGAAACACCACCGTGCCTCACAAATGAAACCTGTGGGCTCCCAAGAGGTGCCTCCCTGCGGCAGTCGGAAGCTACATGTTGAGTTCCAGCCTGAAAACAACGGACAGCTTTCCCTGTGACAAGGCTGGACTTCTGGGACCCTCCAGATTCACCAAGGCCTAACTTTTGCACGGCGGGGGAATGCTCTTCTGCACGTACAGCACTCCCCACGTGAAAACCTTTCTTAGCAGAACGAGGCAGTCTTTCCCTAGTACTAGAGGGCTAGGCAGAATCTTCAGATAAACATGCTGTGTCATCAAGCGTGAAAGGGGGACACTGATGGGAACGGTCGCATTCTCCCGGTTTGGAAGGGACTTGCTTTGGTCTTCCAAGCTGCCTGAACAGCACTAGCGGCCCAACTTCTCTTCACTGCAGGATTGTCGCTGTGGGCCAAAGCTGCGTTCTCTCAATGTCAATAATGTGCTGGCAATTCCTTTCTAGAAATTCATCCCACTGCACTCCAGATTCAGCTCCGGCCAAATGAAAGGTGACCTAAGGCCTCAAGGTAAGGTCCAGTGTTTCACATCAGCACAGTTGGGTGTGCAGTGGTATCCACGAAGCCATACTCTGAAATGGAGTGCCTTAACTCTGCTATGCCCCTGGGGACACATAGGACAGTCGAGCTGGCACCAATTTCGCATGATGACCGCTTTGTGCCGCCAGAGCGGCCGCTGGCTTCTGAGGAGCCCTAGGCCAAATAGGCCCCCGGGAAGCACTCTTCACATTCATAGCAAGGGCAACGCACTCCTTTCTGGGTTGCCTATGGAGAGTGTTCCAGTCGTCAAAGAGCCTCGCGCAAGCAGCGTCTGGCAGACTCTCTTTGCAAGTGGATCGGCCTCAGGGACTGAAACAGAACTGCACTGCTAATACACAATGTGCTGACGATTCAGTCCGGGACACAGGACAGCACTCTCACAGAAGCAAAAGCTGAGCTTTTCATCCAGCCTGAAGACCAGTACATTTTTCACACTTAACACTGTTAGGTATGTGCAAGAGCCATGGTCACAGAGGCCTAGCTAAGGTACTGAAATACTTACCCAGCTCATTCTATGCAGAGGTGTCCGTGCCCAAAGGGTCTCCATGGAAGGGCCCTGTGGGTCCCGTGTGTTTCCTTGAGGTAGTCAGAGACTACTGAGGATAACCTTATGAGCTCCAGTTTGAAACCGGGTAACCCTGGCAAAACCTTAATTTCGTCCGTGGTAGGAGAGACAGTGGAGGTTTGAAAGCTGCCTGAAAAACACTCCTGCTGCCCATCTTCTCTTTGCTGCCTGACGGCGTCCCGAAAGAACTGTGAGTGTACTCGTATGAGGCATGCTGGTCTCAGTTCCTTGCTGGGAGCTCCTCCAGGAGCACACTGGAGCTTGCCGGCCAAGAAATTGGACCCCTGACCTCAAGTAAAAGTCCGGATTTCTCCCATAGTATGCTTAGGTATGCCACAGTAGCGGAGAAGCATGGGTTCAAGGAATGCTGCCACACTGTTGCGTCTTTCACGACTCATTGTGCACTCACGTTCGTTGTAACATCTGTGAAAGGGCACTGAATGCCGTCCAACTCTTCTGTTGCGTTTGAGCCAACAGAAGCAAATGGGCTCGTTTGCTTTAACGCTGTGAATGTGCAGCGGTAATGGCAAAGCCCTGCCCGGATCGCTCGACAGCTCTCGTTTGTACAGCATTCCAACGGCCTCAGGAACGCCGTTCCAAGCAGCCTTACATTCCATGCTGGTGTGCCCCAGGGAGGCCTTTGGATTCTTCTGAGAAACACCACCGTGCCTCACAAATGAAACCTGTGGGCTCCCAAGAGGTGCCTCCCTGCGGCAGTCGGAAGCTACATGTTGAGTTCCAGCCTGAAAACAACGGACAGCTTTCCCTGTGACAAGGCTGGACTTCTGGGACCCTCCAGATTCACCAAGGCCTAACTTTTGCACGGCGGGGGAATGCTCTTCTGCACGTACAGCACTCCCCACGTGAAAACCTTTCTTAGCAGAAGGAGGCAGTCTTTCCCTAGTACTAGAGGGCTAGGCAGAATCTTCAGATAAACATGCTGTGTCATCAAGCGTGAAAGGGGGACACTGATGGGAACGGTAGCATTCTCCCGGTTTGGAAGTGAGTTGCTTTGGGCTTCCAAGCTGCCTGAACAGCACTAGCGGCCCCACTTCTCCTCACTGCAGGATTGTCGCTGTGGGCCAAGGCTGCGTTCTCTCATTGTCAATAATGTGCTGGCAATTCCTTTCTAGAAACTCATCCCACTGCACTCCAGATTCATCTCCTGCCAAATGAAAGGTGACCTAAGGCCTCAAGGTAAGGTCCAGTGTTTCACATCAGCACAGTTGGGTGTGCAGTGGTATCCACGAAGCCATACTCTGAAATGGATTGCCTTAACTCTGCTATGCGCCTGGGGACACATAGGACAGTCGATCTGGCACCAATTTCGCATGATGACCGCTGTGTGCCGCCAGAGCGGCCGCTGGCTTCTGAGGAGCCCTAGGCCAAATAGGCCCCCGGGAAGCACTCTTCACATTCATAGCAAGGGCAACGCACTCCTTTCTGGGTTGCCTATGGAGAGTGTTCCAGTCGTCAAAGAGCCTCGCGCAAGCAGCGCCTGGCAGACTCTCTTTGCAAGTGGATCGGTCTCGGTGACTGAAACAGAACTGCACTGCTAATACACATTGTGCTGACGATTCAGTCCGGGACACAGGACAGCACTCTCACAGAAGCAAAAGCTGAGCTTTTCATCCAGCCTGAAGACCAGTACATTTTTCACACTTAACACTGTTAGGTATGTGCAAGAGCCATGGTCACAGAGGCCTAGCTAAGGGACTGAAATACTTACCCAGCTCATTCTATGCAGAGGTGTCCGTGCCCAAAGGGTCTCCATGGAAGGGCCCTGTGGGTCCCGTGTGTTTCCTTGAGGTAGTCAGAGACTACTGAGGATAACCTTATGAGCTCCAGTTTAAAACCGGGCAACCCTGGCAAAACCTTAATTTCGTCCGTGGTAGGCGAGACAGTGGAGGTTTGAAAGCTGCCTGAAAAACACTCCTGCTGCCCATCTTCTCTTTGCTGCCTGACGGCGTCCCGAAAGAACTGTGAGTGTACTCGTATGAGGCATGCTGGTCTCAGTTCCTTGCTGGGAGCTCCTCCAGGAGCACACTGGAGCTTGCCGGCCAAAAAAATTGGACCCCTGGTCTCAAGTAAAAGTTCGGATTTCTTCCATAGTAAGCTTAGGTATGCCATAGTAGCGGAGAAGCATGTGTTCAAGGAATGCTGCCACACTGTTGCGTCTTTCACGACTCCTTGTGCACTCACGTTCGTTGTAACATCTTTGAAAGGGCACTGAATGCCGTCCAACTCTTCTGTTGCGTTTGAGCCAACAGAAGCAAATGGGCTCGTTTGCTTTAACGCTGTGAATGTGCAGCGGTAATGGCAAAGCCCTGCCCGGATCGCTCGACAGCTCTCGTTTGTACAGCATTCCAACGGCCTCAGGAACGCCGTTCCAAGCAGCCTTACATTCCATGCTGGTGTGCCCCAGGGAGGCCTTTGGATTCTTCTGAGAAACACCACCGTGCCTCACAAATGAAACCTGTGGGCTCCCAAGAGGTGCCTCCCTGCGGCAGTCGGAAGCTACATGTTGAGTTCCAGCCTGAAAACAACGGACAGCTTTCCCTGTGACAAGGCTGGACTTCTGGGACCCTCCAGATTCACCAAGGCCTAACTTTTGCACGGCGGGGGAATGCTCTTCTGCACGTACAGCACTCCCCACGTGAAAACCTTTCTTAGCAGAAGGAGGCAGTCTTTCCCTAGTACTAGAGGGCTAAGCAGAATCTTCAGATAAACATGCTGTGTCATCAAGCGTGAAAGGGGGACACTGATGGGAACGGTCGCATTCTCCCGGTTTGGAAGGGACTTGCTTTGGTCTTCCAAGCTGCCTGAACAGCACTAGCGGCCCAACTTCTCTTCACTGCAGGATTGTCGCTGTGGGCCAAGGCTGCGTTCACTCAATGTCAATAATGTGCTGGCAATTCCTTTCTAGAAATTCATCCCACTGCACTCCAGATTCAGCTCCGGCCAAATGAAAGGTGACCTAAGGCCTCAAGGTAAGGTCCAGTGTTTCACATCAGCAGAGTTGGGTGTGCAGTGGTATCCACGAAGCCATACTCTGAAATGGAGTGCCTTAACTCTGCTATGCCCCTGGGGACACATAGGACAGTCGAGCTGGCACCAATTTCGCATGATGACCGCTTTGTGCCGCCAGAGCGGCCGCTGGCTTCTGAGGAGCCCTAGGCCAAATAGGCCCCCGGGAAGCACTCTTCACATTCATAGCAAGGGCAACGCACTCCTTTCTGGGTTGCCTATGGAGAGTGTTCCAGTCGTCAAAGAGCCTCGCGCAAGCAGCGTCTGGCAGACTCTCTTTGCAAGTGGATCGGCCTCAGGGACTGAAACAGAACTGCACTGCTAATACACAATGTGCTGACGATTCAGTCCGGGACACAGGACAGCACTCTCACAGAAGCAAAAGCTGAGCTTTTCATCCAGCCTGAAGACCAGTACATTTTTCACACTTAACACTGTTAGGTATGTGCAAGAGCCATGGTCACAGAGGCCTAGCTAAGGTACTGAAATACTTACCCAGCTCATTCTATGCAGAGGTGTCCGTGCCCAAAGGGTCTCCATGGAAGGGCCCTGTGGGTCCCGTGTGTTTCCTTGAGGTAGTCAGAGACTACTGAGGATAACCTTATGAGCTCCAGTTGGAAACCGGGTAACCCTGGCAAAACCTTAATTTCGTCCGTGGTAGGCGAGACAGTGGAGGTTTGAAAGCTGCCTGAAAAACACTCCTGCTGCCCATCTTCTCTTTGCTGCCTGACGGCGTCCCGAAAGAACTGTGAGTGTACTCGTATGAGGCATGCTGGTCTCAGTTCCTGGCTGGGAGCTCCTCCAGGAGCACACTGGAGCTTGCCGGCCAAAAAAATTGGACCCCTGGTCTCAAGTAAAAGTTCGGATTTCTTCCATAGTAAGCTTAGGTATGCCATAGTAGCAGAGAAGCATGTGTTCAAGGAATGCTGCCACACTGTTGCGTCTTTCACGACTCCTTGTGCACTCACGTTCGTTGTAACATCTGTGAAAGGGCACTGAATGCCGTCCAACTCTTCTGTTGCGTTTGAGCCAACAGAAGCAAATGGGCTCGTTTGCTTTAACGCTGTGAATGTGCAGCGGTAATGGCAAAGCCCTGCCCGGATCGCTCGACAGCTCTCGTTTGTACAGCATTCCAACGGCCTCAGGAACGCCGTTCCAAGCAGCCTTACATTCCATGCTGGTGTGCCCCAGGGAGGCCTTTGGATTCTTCTGAGAAACACCACCGTGCCTCACAAATGAAACCTGTGGGCTCCCAAGAGGTGCCTCCCTGCGGCAGTCGGAAGCTACATGTTGAGTTCCAGCCTGAAAACAACGGACAGCTTTCCCTGTGACAAGGCTGGACTTCTGGGACCCTCCAGATTCACCAAGGCCTAACTTTTGCACGGCGGGGGAATGCTCTTCTGCACGTACAGCACTCCCCACGTGAAAACCTTTCTTAGCAGAAGGAGGCAGTCTTTCCCTAGTACTAGAGGGCTAGGCAGAATCTTCAGATAAACATGCTGTGTCATCAAGCGTGAAAGGGGGACACTGATGGGAACGGTAGCATTCTCCCGGTTTGGAAGTGAGTTGCTTTGGGCTTCCAAGCTGCCTGAACAGCACTAGCGGCCCCACTTCTCCTCACTGCAGGATTGTCGCTGTGGGCCAAGGCTGCGTTCTCTCATTGTCAATAATGTGCTGGCAATTCCTTTCTAGAAACTCATCCCACTGCACTCCAGATTCAGCTCCTGCCAAATGAAAGGTGACCTAAGGCCTCAAGGTAAGGTCCAGTGTTTCACATCAGCACAGTTGGGTGTGCAGTGGTATCCACGAAGCCATACTCTGAAATGGATTGCCTTAACTCTGCTATGCGCCTGGGGACACATAGGACAGTCGATCTGGCACCAATTTCGCATGATGACCGCTTTGTGCCGCCAGAGCGGCCGCTGGCTTCTGAGGAGCCCTAGGCCAAATAGGCCCCCGGGAAGCACTCTTCACATTCATAGCAAGGGCAACGCACTCCTTTCTGGGTTGCCTATGGAGAGTGTTCCAGTCGTCAAAGAGCCTCGCGCAAGCAGCGCCTGGCAGACTCTCTTTGCAAGTGGATCGGTCTCGGTGACTGAAACAGAACTGCACTGCTAATACACATTGTGCTGACGATTCAGTCCGGGACACAGGACAGCACTCTCACAGAAGCAAAAGCTGAGCTTTTCATCCAGCCTGAAGACCAGTACATTTTTCACACTTAACACTGTTAGGTATGTGCAAGAGCCATGGTCACAGAGGCCTAGCTAAGGTACTGAAATACTTACCCAGCTCATTCTATGCAGAGGTGTCCGTGCCCAAAGGGTCTCCATGGAAGGGCCCTGTGGGTCCCGTGTGTTTCCTTGAGGTAGTCAGAGACTACTGAGGATAACCTTATGAGCTCCAGTTTAAAACCGGGCAACCCTGGCAAAACCTTAATTTCGTCCGTGGTAGGCGAGACAGTGGAGGTTTGAAAGCTGCCTGAAAAACACTCCTGCTGCCCATCTTCTCTTTGCTGCCTGACGGCGTCCCGAAAGAACTGTGAGTGTACTCGTATGAGGCATGCTGGTCTCAGTTCCTTGCTGGGAGCTCCTCCAGGAGCACACTGGAGCTTGCCGGCCAAAAAAATTGGACCCCTGGTCTCAAGTAAAAGTTCGGATTTCTTCCATAGTAAGCTTAGGTATGCCATAGTAGCGGAGAAGCATGTGTTCAAGGAATGCTGCCACACTGTTGCGTCTTTCACGACTCCTTGTGCACTCACGTTCGTTGTAACATCTTTGAAAGGGCACTGAATGCCGTCCAACTCTTCTGTTGCGTTTGAGCCAACAGAAGCAAATGGGCTCGTTTGCTTTAACGCTGTGAATGTGCAGCGGTAATGGCAAAGCCCTGCCCGGATCGCTCGACAGCTCTCGTTTGTACAGCATTCCAACGGCCTCAGGAACGCCGTTCCAAGCAGCCTTACATTCCATGCTGGTGTGCCCCAGGGAGGCCTTTGGATTCTTCTGAGAAACACCACCGTGCCTCACAAATGAAACCTGTGGGCTCCCAAGAGGTGCCTCCCTGCGGCAGTCGGAAGCTACATGTTGAGTTCCAGCCTGAAAACAACGGACAGCTTTCCCTGTGACAAGGCTGGACTTCTGGGACCCTCCAGATTCACCAAGGCCTAACTTTTGCACGGCGGGGGAATGCTCTTCTGCACGTACAGCACTCCCCACGTGAAAACCTTTCTTAGCAGAAGGAGGCAGTCTTTCCCTAGTACTAGAGGGCTAAGCAGAATCTTCAGATAAACATGCTGTGTCATCAAGCGTGAAAGGGGGACACTGATGGGAACGGTCGCATTCTCCCGGTTTGGAAGGGACTTGCTTTGGTCTTCCAAGCTGCCTGAACAGCACTAGCGGCCCAACTTCTCTTCACTGCAGGATTGTCGCTGTGGGCCAAGGCTGCGTTCACTCAATGTCAATAATGTGCTGGCAATTCCTTTCTAGAAATTCATCCCACTGCACTCCAGATTCAGCTCCGGCCAAATGAAAGGTGACCTAAGGCCTCAAGGTAAGGTCCAGTGTTTCACATCAGCACAGTTGGGTGTGCAGTGGTATCCACGAAGCCATACTCTGAAATGGAGTGCCTTAACTCTGCTATGCCCCTGGGGACACATAGGACAGTCGAGCTGGCACCAATTTCGCATGATGACCGCTTTGTGCCGCCAGAGCGGCCGCTGGCTTCTGAGGAGCCCTAGGCCAAATAGGCCCCCGGGAAGCACTCTTCACATTCATAGCAAGGGCAACGCACTCCTTTCTGGGTTGCCTATGGAGAGTGTTCCAGTCGTCAAAGAGCCTCGCGCAAGCAGCGTCTGGCAGACTCTCTTTGCAAGTGGATCGGCCTCAGGGACTGAAACAGAACTGCACTGCTAATACACAATGTGCTGACGATTCAGTCCGGGACACAGGACAGCACTCTCACAGAAGCAAAAGCTGAGCTTTTCATCCAGCCTGAAGACCAGTACATTTTTCACACTTAACACTGTTAGGTATGTGCAAGAGGCATGGTCACAGAGGCCTAGCTAAGGTACTGAAATACTTACCCAGCTCATTCTATGCAGAGGTGTCCGTGCCCAAAGGGTCTCCATGGAAGGGCCCTGTGGGTCCCGTGTGTTTCCTTGAGGTAGTCAGAGACTACTGAGGATAACCTTATGAGCTCCAGTTGGAAACCGGGTAACCCTGGCAAAACCTTAATTTCGTCCGTGGTAGGCGAGACAGTGGAGGTTTGAAAGCTGCCTGAAAAACACTCCTGCTGCCCATCTTCTCTTTGCTGCCTGACGGCGTCCCGAAAGAACTGTGAGTGTACTCGTATGAGGCATGCTGGTCTCAGTTCCTGGCTGGGAGCTCCTCCAGGAGCACACTGGAGCTTGCCGGCCAAAAAAATTGGACCCCTGGTCTCAAGTAAAAGTTCGGATTTCTTCCATAGTAAGCTTAGGTATGCCATAGTAGCAGAGAAGCATGTGTTCAAGGAATGCTGCCACACTGTTGCGTCTTTCACGACTCCTTGTGCACTCACGTTCGTTGTAACATCTGTGAAAGGGCACTGAATGCCGTCCAACTCTTCTGTTGCGTTTGAGCCAACAGAAGCAAATGGGCTCGTTTGCTTTAACGCTGTGAATGTGCAGCGGTAATGGCAAAGCCCTGCCCGGATCGCTCGACAGCTCTCGTTTGTACAGCATTCCAACGGCCTCAGGAACGCCGTTCCAAGCAGCCTTACATTCCATGCTGGTGTGCCCCAGGGAGGCCTTTGGATTCTTCTGAGAAACACCACCGTGCCTCACAAATGAAACCTGTGGGCTCCCAAGAGGTGCCTCCCTGCGGCAGTCGGAAGCTACATGTTGAGTTCCAGCCTGAAAACAACGGACAGCTTTCCCTGTGACAAGGCTGGACTTCTGGGACCCTCCAGATTCACCAAGGCCTAACTTTTGCACGGCGGGGGAATGCTCTTCTGCACGTACAGCACTCCCCACGTGAAAACCTTTCTTAGCAGAACGAGGCAGTCTTTCCCTAGTACTAGAGGGCTAGGCAGAATCTTCAGATAAACATGCTGTGTCATCAAGCGTGAAAGGGGGACACTGATGGGAACGGTCGCATTCTCCCGGTTTGGAAGGGACTTGCTTTGGTCTTCCAAGCTGCCTGAACAGCACTAGCGGCCCAACTTCTCTTCACTGCAGGATTGTCGCTGTGGGCCAAAGCTGCGTTCTCTCAATGTCAATAATGTGCTGGCAATTCCTTTCTAGAAATTCATCCCACTGCACTCCAGATTCAGCTCCGGCCAAATGAAAGGTGACCTAAGGCCTCAAGGTAAGGTCCAGTGTTTCACATCAGCACAGTTGGGTGTGCAGTGGTATCCACGAAGCCATACTCTGAAATGGAGTGCCTTAACTCTGCTATGCCCCTGGGGACACATAGGACAGTCGAGCTGGCACCAATTTCGCATGATGACCGCTTTGTGCCGCCAGAGCGGCCGCTGGCTTCTGAGGAGCCCTAGGCCAAATAGGCCCCCGGGAAGCACTCTTCACATTCATAGCAAGGGCAACGCACTCCTTTCTGGGTTGCCTATGGAGAGTGTTCCAGTCGTCAAAGAGCCTCGCGCAAGCAGCGTCTGGCAGACTCTCTTTGCAAGTGGATCGGCCTCAGGGACTGAAACAGAACTGCACTGCTAATACACAATGTGCTGACGATTCAGTCCGGGACACAGGACAGCACTCTCACAGAAGCAAAAGCTGAGCTTTTCATCCAGCCTGAAGACCAGTACATTTTTCACACTTAACACTGTTAGGTATGTGCAAGAGCCATGGTCACAGAGGCCTAGCTAAGGTACTGAAATACTTACCCAGCTCATTCTATGCAGAGGTGTCCGTGCCCAAAGGGTCTCCATGGAAGGGCCCTGTGGGTCCCGTGTGTTTCCTTGAGGTAGTCAGAGACTACTGAGGATAACCTTATGAGCTCCAGTTTGAAACCGGGTAACCCTGGCAAAACCTTAATTTCGTCCGTGGTAGGAGAGACAGTGGAGGTTTGAAAGCTGCCTGAAAAACACTCCTGCTGCCCATCTTCTCTTTGCTGCCTGACGGCGTCCCGAAAGAACTGTGAGTGTACTCGTATGAGGCATGCTGGTCTCAGTTCCTTGCTGGGAGCTCCTCCAGGAGCACACTGGAGCTTGCCGGCCAAGAAATTGGACCCCTGACCTCAAGTAAAAGTCCGGATTTCTCCCATAGTATGCTTAGGTATGCCACAGTAGCGGAGAAGCATGGGTTCAAGGAATGCTGCCACACTGTTGCGTCTTTCACGACTCATTGTGCACTCACGTTCGTTGTAACATCTGTGAAAGGGCACTGAATGCCGTCCAACTCTTCTGTTGCGTTTGAGCCAACAGAAGCAAATGGGCTCGTTTGCTTTAACGCTGTGAATGTGCAGCGGTAATGGCAAAGCCCTGCCCGGATCGCTCGACAGCTCTCGTTTGTACAGCATTCCAACGGCCTCAGGAACGCCGTTCCAAGCAGCCTTACATTCCATGCTGGTGCGCCCCAGGGAGGCCTTTGGATTCTTCTGAGAAACACCACCGTGCCTCACAAATGAAACCTGTGGGCTCCCAAGAGGTGCCTCCCTGCGGCAGTCGGAAGCTACATGTTGAGTTCCAGCCTGAAAACAACGGACAGCTTTCCCTGTGACAAGGCTGGACTTCTGGGACCCTCCAGATTCACCAAGGCCTAACTTTTGCACGGCGGGGCAATGCTCTTCTGCACGTACAGCACTCCCCACGTGAAAACCTTTCTTAGCAGAAGGAGGCAGTCTTTCCCTAGTACTAGAGGGCTAGGCAGAATCTTCAGATAAACATGCTGTGTCATCAAGCGTGAAAGGGGGACACTGATGGGAACGGTAGCATTCTCCCGGTTTGGAAGTGAGTTGCTTTGGGCTTCCAAGCTGCCTGAACAGCACTAGCGGCCCCACTTCTCCTCACTGCAGGATTGTCGCTGTGGGCCAAGGCTGCGTTCTCTCATTGTCAATAATGTGCTGGCAATTCCTTTCTAGAAACTCATCCCACTGCACTCCAGATTCAGCTCCTGCCAAATGAAAGGTGACCTAAGGCCTCAAGGTAAGGTCCAGTGTTTCACATCAGCACAGTTGGGTGTGCAGTGGTATCCACGAAGCCATACTCTGAAATGGATTGCCTTAACTCTGCTATGCGCCTGGGGACACATAGGACAGTCGATCTGGCACCAATTTCGCATGATGACCGCTTTGTGCCGCCAGAGCGGCCGCTGGCTTCTGAGGAGCCCTAGGCCAAATAGGCCCCCGGGAAGCACTCTTCACATTCATAGCAAGGGCAACGCACTCCTTTCTGGGTTGCCTATGGAGAGTGTTCCAGTCGTCAAAGAGCCTCGCGCAAGCAGCGCCTGGCAGACTCTCTTTGCAAGTGGATCGGTCTCGGTGACTGAAACAGAACTGCACTGCTAATACACATTGTGCTGACGATTCAGTCCGGGACACAGGACAGCACTCTCACAGAAGCAAAAGCTGAGCTTTTCATCCAGCCTGAAGACCAGTACATTTTTCACACTTAACACTGTTAGGTATGTGCAAGAGCCATGGTCACAGAGGCCTAGCTAAGGGACTGAAATACTTACCCAGCTCATTCTATGCAGAGGTGTCCGTGCCCAAAGGGTCTCCATGGAAGGGCCCTGTGGGTCCCGTGTGTTTCCTTGAGGTAGTCAGAGACTACTGAGGATAACCTTATGAGCTCCAGTTTAAAACCGGGCAACCCTGGCAAAACCTTAATTTCGTCCGTGGTAGGCGAGACAGTGGAGGTTTGAAAGCTGCCTGAAAAACACTCCTGCTGCCCATCTTCTCTTTGCTGCCTGACGGCGTCCCGAAAGAACTGTGAGTGTACTCGTATGAGGCATGCTGGTCTCAGTTCCTGGCTGGGAGCTCCTCCAGGAGCACACTGGAGCTTGCCGGCCAAAAAAATTGGACCCCTGGTCTCAAGTAAAAGTTCGGATTTCTTCCATAGTAAGCTTAGGTATGCCATAGTAGCGGAGAAGCATGTGTTCAAGGAATGCTGCCACACTGTTGCGTCTTTCACGACTCCTTGTGCACTCACGTTCGTTGTAACATCTTTGAAAGGGCACTGAATGCCGTCCAACTCTTCTGTTGCGTTTGAGCCAACAGAAGCAAATGGGCTCGTTTGCTTTAACGCTGTGAATGTGCAGCGGTAATGGCAAAGCCCTGCCCGGATCGCTCGACAGCTCTCGTTTGTACAGCATTCCAACGGCCTCAGGAACGCCGTTCCAAGCAGCCTTACATTCCATGCTGGTGTGCCCCAGGGAGGCCTTTGGATTCTTCTGAGAAACACCACCGTGCCTCACAAATGAAACCTGTGGGCTCCCAAGAGGTGCCTCCCTGCGGCAGTCGGAAGCTACATGTTGAGTTCCAGCCTGAAAACAACGGACAGCTTTCCCTGTGACAAGGCTGGACTTCTGGGACCCTCCAGATTCACCAAGGCCTAACTTTTGCACGGCGGGGGAATGCTCTTCTGCACGTACAGCACTCCCCACGTGAAAACCTTTCTTAGCAGAAGGAGGCAGTCTTTCCCTAGTACTAGAGGGCTAAGCAGAATCTTCAGATAAACATGCTGTGTCATCAAGCGTGAAAGGGGGACACTGATGGGAACGGTCGCATTCTCCCGGTTTGGAAGGGACTTGCTTTGGTCTTCCAAGCTGCCTGAACAGCACTAGCGGCCCAACTTCTCTTCACTGCAGGATTGTCGCTGTGGGCCAAGGCTGCGTTCACTCAATGTCAATAATGTGCTGGCAATTCCTTTCTAGAAATTCATCCCACTGCACTCCAGATTCAGCTCCGGCCAAATGAAAGGTGACCTAAGGCCTCAAGGTAAGGTCCAGTGTTTCACATCAGCAGAGTTGGGTGTGCAGTGGTATCCACGAAGCCATACTCTGAAATGGAGTACCTTAACTCTGCTATGCCCCTGGGGACACATAGGACAGTCGAGCTGGCACCAATTTCGCATGATGACCGCTTTGTGCCGCCAGAGCGGCCGCTGGCTTCTGAGGAGCCCTAGGCCAAATAGGCCCCCGGGAAGCACTCTTCACATTCATAGCAAGGGCAACGCACTCCTTTCTGGGTTGCCTATGGAGAGTGTTCCAGTCGTCAAAGAGCCTCGCGCAAGCAGCGTCTGGCAGACTCTCTTTGCAAGTGGATCGGCCTCAGGGACTGAAACAGAACTGCACTGCTAATACACAATGTGCTGACGATTCAGTCCGGGACACAGGACAGCACTCTCACAGAAGCAAAAGCTGAGCTTTTCATCCAGCCTGAAGACCAGTACATTTTTCACACTTAACACTGTTAGGTATGTGCAAGAGGCATGGTCACAGAGGCCTAGCTAAGGTACTGAAATACTTACCCAGCTCATTCTATGCAGAGGTGTCCGTGCCCAAAGGGTCTCCATGGAAGGGCCCTGTGGGTCCCGTGTGTTTCCTTGAGGTAGTCAGAGACTACTGAGGATAACCTTATGAGCTCCAGTTGGAAACCGGGTAACCCTGGCAAAACCTTAATTTCGTCCGTGGTAGGCGAGACAGTGGAGGTTTGAAAGCTGCCTGAAAAACACTCCTGCTGCCCATCTTCTCTTTGCTGCCTGACGGCGTCCCGAAAGAACTGTGAGTGTACTCGTATGAGGCATGCTGGTCTCAGTTCCTGGCTGGGAGCTCCTCCAGGAGCACACTGGAGCTTGCCGGCCAAAAAAATTGGACCCCTGGTCTCAAGTAAAAGTTCGGATTTCTTCCATAGTAAGCTTAGGTATGCCATAGTAGCAGAGAAGCATGTGTTCAAGGAATGCTGCCACACTGTTGCGTCTTTCACGACTCCTTGTGCACTCACGTTCGTTGTAACATCTGTGAAAGGGCACTGAATGCCGTCCAACTCTTCTGTTGCATTTGAGCCAACAGAAGCAAATGGGCTCGTTTGCTTTAACGCTGTGAATGTGCAGCGGTAATGGCAAAGCCCTGCCCGGATCGCTCGACAGCTCTCGTTTGTACAGCATTCCAACGGCCTCAGGAACGCCGTTCCAAGCAGCCTTACATTCCATGCTGGTGTGCCCCAGGGAGGCCTTTGGATTCTTCTGAGAAACACCACCGTGCCTCACAAATGAAACCTGTGGGCTCCCAAGAGGTGCCTCCCTGCGGCAGTCGGAAGCTACATGTTGAGTTCCAGCCTGAAAACAACGGACAGCTTTCCCTGTGACAAGGCTGGACTTCTGGGACCCTCCAGATTCACCAAGGCCTAACTTTTGCACGGCGGGGGAATGCTCTTCTGCACGTACAGCACTCCCCACGTGAAAACCTTTCTTAGCAGAACGAGGCAGTCTTTCCCTAGTACTAGAGGGCTAGGCAGAATCTTCAGATAAACATGCTGTGTCATCAAGCGTGAAAGGGGGACACTGATGGGAACGGTCGCATTCTCCCGGTTTGGAAGGGACTTGCTTTGGTCTTCCAAGCTGCCTGAACAGCACTAGCGGCCCAACTTCTCTTCACTGCAGGATTGTCGCTGTGGGCCAAAGCTGCGTTCTCTCAATGTCAATAATGTGCTGGCAATTCCTTTCTAGAAATTCATCCCACTGCACTCCAGATTCAGCTCCGGCCAAATGAAAGGTGACCTAAGGCCTCAAGGTAAGGTCCAGTGTTTCACATCAGCACAGTTGGGTGTGCAGTGGTATCCACGAAGCCATACTCTGAAATGGAGTGCCTTAACTCTGCTATGCCCCTGGGGACACATAGGACAGTCGAGCTGGCACCAATTTCGCATGATGACCGCTTTGTGCCGCCAGAGCGGCCGCTGGCTTCTGAGGAGCCCTAGGCCAAATAGGCCCCTGGGAAGCACTCTTCACATTCATAGCAAGGGCAACGCACTCCTTTCTGGGTTGCCTATGGAGAGTGTTCCAGTCGTCAAAGAGCCTCGCGCAAGCAGCGTCTGGCAGACTCTCTTTGCAAGTGGATCGGCCTCAGGAACTGAAACAGAACTGCACTGCTAATACACGTTGTGCTGACGATTCAGTCCGGGACACAGGACAGCACTCTCACAGAAGCAAAAGCTGAGCTTTTCATCCAGCCTGAAGACCAGTACATTTTTCACACTTAACACTGTTAGGTATGTGCAAGAGCCATGGTCACAGAGGCCTAGCTAAGGGACTGAAATTCTTACCCAGTTCATCCTATGCAGAGGTGCCCGTGCCCAAAGGGTCTCCATGGAAGGGCCCTGTGGGTCCCGTGTGTTTCCTTGAGGTAGTCAGAGACTACTGAGGATAACCTTATGAGCTCCAGTTTGAAACCGGGCAACCCTGGCAAAACCTTAATTTCGTCCGTGGGAGGCGAGACAGTGGCGGTTTGAAAGCTGCCTGAAAAACACTCCTGCTGCCCATCTTCTCTTTGCTACCTGACGGCTTCCCGAAAGAACTGTGAGTGTACTCGTATGAGGCATGCTGGTCTCAGTTCCTTGCTGGGAGCTCCTCCAGGAGCACACTGGAGCTTGCCGGCCAAAAAAATTGGACCCCCGGTCTCAAGTAAAAGTTCAGATTTCTTCCATAGTAACTTAGGTATGCCATAGTAGCGGAGAAGCATGTGTTCAAGGAATGCTGCCACACTGTTGCGTCTTTCACGACTCCTTGTGCACTCACGTTCGTTGTAACATCTTTGAAAGGGCACTGAATGCCGTCCAACTCTTCTGGTGCGTTTGAGCCAACAGAAGCAAATTGGTTCGTTTGCTTTAACGCTGTGAATGTGCAGCGGTAATGGCAAAGCCCTGCCCGGATCGCTCGACAGCTCTCGTTTGTACAGCATTCCAACGGCCTCAGGAACGCCGTTCCAAGCAGCCTTACATTCCATGCTGGTGTGCCCCAGGGAGGCCTTTGGATTCTTCTGAGAAACACCACCGTGCCTCACAAATGAAACCTGTGGGCTCCCAAGAGATGCCTCCCTGCCGCAGTCGGAAGCTACATGTTGAGTTCCAGCCTGAAAACAACGGACAGCTTTCCCTGTGACAAGGCTGGACTTCTGGGACCCTCCAGATTCACCAAGGCCTAACTTTTGCACGGCGGGGGAATGCTCTTCTGCACATACAGCACTCCCCACGTGAAAACCTTTCTTAGCAGAAGGAGGCAGTCTTTCCCTAGTACTAGAGGGCTAGGCAGAATCTTCAGATAAACATGCTGTGTCATCAAGCGTGAAAGGGGGACACTGATGGGAACGGTCGCATTCTCCCGGTTTGGAAGGGACTTGCTTTGGTCTTCCAAGCTGCCTGAACAGCACTAGCGGCCCAACTTCTGTTCACTGCAGGATTGTCGCTGTGGGCCAAGGCTGCGTTCTCTCAATGTCAATAATGTGCTGGCAATTCCTTTCTAGAAATTCATCCCACTGCACTCCAGATTCAGCTCAGGCCAAATGAAAGGTGACCTAAAGCCTCAAGGTAAGGTCCAGTGTTTCACATCAGCAGAGTTGGGTGTGCAGCGGTATCCACGAAGCCATACTCTGAAATGGAGTGCCTTAACTCTGCTATGCCCCTGGGGACACATAGGACAGTCGATCTGGCACCAATTTCGCATGATGACCGCTTTGTGCCGCCAGAGCGGCCTCTGGCTTCTGAGGAGCCCTAGGCCAAATAGGCCCCCGGGAAGCACTCTTCACATTCATAGCAAGGGCAACGCACTCCTTTCTGGGTTGCCTATGGAGAGTGTTCCAGTCGTCAAAGAGCCTCACGCAAGCAGCGTCTGGCAGACTCTCTTTGCAAGTGGATCGGCCTCAGGGACTGAAACAGAACTGCACTGCTAATACACAATGTGCTGACGATTCAGTCCGGGACACAGGACAGCACTCTCACAGAAGCAAAAGCTGAGCTTTTCATCCAGCCTGAAGACCAGTACATTTTTCACACTTAACACTGTTAGGTATGTGCAAGAGCCATGGTCACGGAGGCCTAGCTAAGGGACTGAAATTCTTACCCAGTTCATCCTATGCAGAGGTGCCCGTGCCCAAAGGGTCTCCATGGAAGGGCCCTGTGGGTCCCGTGTGTTTCGTTGAGGTAGTCAGAGACTACTGAGGATAACCTTATGAGCTCCAGTTTGAAACCGGGCAACCCTGGCAAAACCTTAATTTCGTCCGTGGGAGGCGAGACAGTGGCGGTTTGAAAGCTGCCTGAAAAACACTCCTGCTGCCCATCTTCTCTTTGCTACCTGACGGCGTCCCGAAAGAACTGTTAGTGTACTCGTATGAGGCATGCTGGTCTCAGTTCCTTGCTGGGAGCTCCTCCAGGAGCACACTGGAGCTTGCCGGCCAAAAAAATTGGACCCCTGGTCTCAAGTAAAAGTTCAGATTTCTTCCATAGTAAGCTTAGGTATGCCATAGTAGCGGAGAAGCATGTGTTCAAGGAATGCTGCCACACTGTTGCGTCTTTCACGACTCCTCGTGCACTCACGTTCGTTGTAACATCTGTGAAAGGGCACTGAATGCCGTCCAACTCTTCTGTTGCGTTTGAGCCAACAGAAGCAAATTGGTTCGTTTGCTTTAACGCTGTGAATGTGCAGCGGTAATGGCAAAGCCCTGCCCGGATCGCTCGACAGCTCTCGTTTGTACAGCATTCCAACGGCCTCAGGAACGCCGTTCCAAGCAGCCTTACATTCCATGCTGGTGTGCCCCAGGGAGGCCTTTGGATTCTTCTGAGAAACACCACCGTGCCTCACAAATGAAACCTGTGGGCTCCCAAGAGATGCCTCCCTGCCGCAGTCGGAAGCTACATGTTGAGTTCCAGCCTGAAAACAACGGACAGCTTTCCCTGTGACAAGGCTGGACTTCTGGGACCCTCCAGATTCACCAAGGCCTAACTTTTGCACGGCGGGGGAATGCTCTTCTGCACATACAGCACTCCCCACGTGAAAACCTTTCTTAGCAGAAGGAGGCAGTCTTTCCCTAGTACTAGAGGGCTAGGCAGAATCTTCAGATAAACATGCTGTGTCATCAAGCGTGAAAGGGGGACACTGATGGGAACTGTAGCATTCTCCCGGTTTGGAAGTGAGTTGCTTTGGGCTTCCAAGCTGCCTAAACAGCACTAGCGGCCCCACTTCTCCTCACTGCAGGATTGTCGCTGTGGGCCAAGGCTGCGTTCTCTCAATGTCAATAATGTGCTGGCAATTCCTTTCTAGAAACTCATCCCACTGCACTCCAGATTCATCTCCTGCCAAATGAAAGGTGACCTAAGGCCTCAAGGTAAGGTCCAGTGTTTCACATCAGCAGAGTTGGGTGTGCAGTGGTATCCACGAAGCCATACTCTGAAATGGATTGCCTTAACTCTGCTATGCGCCTGGGGACACATAGGACAGTCGATCTGGCACCAATTTCGCATGATGACCACCTTGTGCCGCCAGACCGGCCGCTGGCTTCTGAGGAGCCCTAGGCCAAATAGGCCCCCGGGAAGCACTCTTCACATTCATAGCAAGGGCAACACACTCCTTTCTGGGTTGCCTATGGAGAGTGTTCCAGTCGTCAAAGAGCCTCGCGCAAGCAGCGCCTGGCAGACTCTCTTTGCAAGTGGATCGGTCTCGGTGACTGAAACAGAACTGCACTGCTAATACACATTGTGCTGACGATTCAGTCCGGGACACAGGACAGCACTCTCACAGAAGCAAAAGCTGAGCTTTTCATCCAGCCTGAAGACCAGTACATTTTTCACACTTAACACTGTTAGGTATGTGCAAGAGCCATGGTCACAGAGGCCTAGCTAAGGGACTGAAATTCTTACCCAGTTCATCCTATGCAGAGGTGCCCGTGCCCAAAGGGTCTCCATGGAAGGGCCCTGTGGGTCCCGTGTGTTTCCTTGAGGTAGTCAGAGACTACTGAGGATAACCTTATGAGCTCCAGTTTGAAACCGGGCAACCCTGGCAAAACCTTAATTTCGTCCGTGGTAGGCGAGACAGTGGCGGTTTGAAAGCTGCCTGAAAAACACTCCTGCTGCCCATCTTCTCTTTGCTACCTGACTGCGTCCCGAAAGAACTGTGAGTGTACTCGTATGAGGCATGCTGGTCTCAGTTCCTTGCTGGGAGTTCCTCCAGGAGCACACTGGAGCTTGCCGGCCAAAAAATTGGACCCCTGGTCTCAAGTAAAAGTTCAGATTTCTTCCATAGTAAGCTTAGGTATGCCATAGTAGCGGAGAAGCATGTGTTCAAGGAATGCTGCCACACTGTTGCGTCTTTCACGACTCATTGTGCACTCACGTTCGTTGTAACATCTTTGAAAGGGCACTGAATGCCGTCCAACTCTTCTGTTGCGTTTGAGCCAACAGAAGCAAATGGGTTCGTTTGCTTTAACGCTGTGAATGTGCAGCGGTAATGGCAAAGCCCTGCCCGGATCGCTCGACAGCTCTCGTTTGTACAGCATTCAAACGGCCTCAGGAACGCCGTTCTAAGCAGCCTTACATTCCATGCTGGTGTGCCCCAAGGAGGAATTTGGATTCTTCTGAGAAACACCACTGTGCCTCACTAATGAAACCTGTGAAAACCCAAAGGACCTCTCCCTACGGCAGTCGGAAGCTAGATGTTGAGTTCCAGCCTGAAAACAACGGACAGCTTTCCCTGTGACAATGCTGGACTTCTGGGACCATCCAGATTCACCAAGGCCTAACTTTTGCATGGCGGGGGAATGCTCTTGTGCATGTACAGCAGTCCCCACGTGAAAACCTTTCTTAGCAGATGGAGGCAGTCTTTCCCTTGTACTAGGTAGCTAGGCAGAATCATCAGATAAACATGCTTTGTCATCGAGCTTGAAAGTGGGACACTGATGGGAAAGTTCAATTTTCCAGCTTTGCAAGCGACTTGCTTTTGGCTTCAAAGCTGCCTGAACAGCACTAGCGGCCCACCTTCTCTTCACTGCAGGAGCGTCGCTGTGGGCCAAGGCTGCGTTCTCTCAATGCCAAAAATGTGCTGACAATTCCCTTCTAGAAACTCATCCTACTGCACTCCAAATTCAGCTCCGGCCAATGAAAGGTGACCTAAGGCCACAAGGTAAGTTCCAGTGTTGCATACAGCAGAGCTGGGTGTGCTTTGGTATCCACGAAACCATACTCTGAAATGGAGTGCCTTAACTCTGCTATGCCCCTGGGGACACATAGGACAGTCGATCGTGCACCCGTTTCGCATGATGAACGCTGTGTGCCTGAAGAGCGTCCTCTGGCTTCTGAGGAACCCTAGGCGAAAAAGGCCCCTGGGAAGCACTCTTCCCATTCATAGCAAGGGAAAAGTACTGCTTTCCGGGTTGCCAAGGAAGAGTGTCCCAGTCGTCAAAGAGCCTCGCGAAAGCAGTGCTGGGCAGACTCTGTTTGTAAGTCGACTGGCCTCAGTGACTGAAAGAGAACTCCACTGTCAATACACAGTGGGCTGATGATTCAGGCCGGGACTCAGGACAGCACTCTCACAGAAGCGAAGGCTAAGCTCTGCGTCCAGCCTGAAGACCAGTACACTTTTCACACTTAACTCTGTTGGGATGTGCAAGAGCCATGGTCACCGAGGCCTACCTAAGGTACTGAAATACTTCCCCAGTTCAGCCTAGGCAGAGGACTCTGTTGCCGAAGGATCTCCATGGAAGGGCCCTGTGGGTTCCGTGTGTTTCCTTGAGGTAGTCAGAAACGACTGAGGGTAACTATAGGAGCTCATGTTTGAAACCAGGCTACCCTGGCAAAACCTTATTTTCCTCCGTGGTAGGCGAGACAGTTGTGGTTTGAAAGCTGCCTGAAAAACACTCCTGCTGCCCATCTTCTCTTTGCTGCCTGAAGGCGTCACGAAAGTACTATGAGTGTACTCGTATGAGGCATGCTGTCTCAGTTCCTTGCTGGGAGCTCCTCCAGGAGCACTCTGGAACTTACCAGCCAAAGAAATGGCACCCCAGGCATCAAGTAAAAGTCCAGATGTCTCCCATTGTAAGCTTAGGTGTGCCATAGAAGCGAAGAAGCATGTGTTAAAGAAATGCTTCCACTCTGTTATGTATTTCACGACTCGTTGTGCACTCACATTCGTTGTAACATCTGTGAAGGAGCACTGTACGCCGCCAACTCTTCTGTTGCCTTTGAGTCCCAGGAGGCAAACGGGTTCGTTTGCTTTAACGCTGTGAATGTGCAGCGGTAATGGCAAAGCCCTGCCCGGATCGCTCGACAGCTCTCGTTTGTACAGCATTCAAACGGCCTCAGGAACGCCGTTCTAAGCAGCCTTACATTCCATGCTGGTGTGCCCCAAGGAGGAATTTGGATTCTTCTGAGAAACACCACTGTGCCTCACTAATGAAACCTGTGAAAACCCAAAGGACGTCTCCCTACGGCAGTCGGAAGCTAGATGTTGAGTTCCAGCCTGAAAACAACGGACAGCTTTCCCTGTGACAATGCTGGACTTCTGGGACCATCCAGATTCACCAAGGCCTAACTTTTGCACGGCGGGGGAATGCTCTTGTGCATGTACAGCAGTCCCCACGTGAAAACCTTTCTTAGCAGATGGAGGCAGTCTTTCCCTTGTACTAGGTAGCTAGGCAGAATCATCAGATAAACATGCTTTGTCATCGAGCTTGAAAGTGGGACACTGATGGGAAAGTTCACATTTTCCCGCTTTGCAAGCGACTTGCTTTTGGCTTCAAAGCTGCCTGAACAGCACTAGCGGCCCACCTTCTCTTCACTGCAGGAGTGTCGCTGTGGGCCAAGGCTGCGTTCTCTCAATGCCAAAAATGTGCTGACAATTCCCTTCTAGAAACTCATCCTACTGCACTCCAAATTCAGCTCCGGCCAAAGAAAGGTGACCTAAGGCCACAAGGTAAGTTCCAGTGTTGCATATCAGCAGAGCTGGGTGTGCATTGGTATCCACGAAACCATACTCTGAAATGGAGTGCCTTAACTCTGCTATGCCCCTGGGGACACATAGGACAGTCGATCGTGCACCCATTTCGCATGATGACCACTGTGTGCCTGAAGAGCGTCCTCTGGCTTCTGAGGAACCCTAGGCGAAATAGGCCCCTGGGAAGCACTCTTCCCATTCATAGCAAGGGAAAAGTACTGCTTTCTGGGTTGCCAAGGAAGAGTTTCCCAGTCGTCAAAGAGCCTCGCGAAAGCAGTGCTGGGCAGACTCTGTTTGGAAGTCGACTGGCCTCAGTGACTGAAAGAGAACTCCACTGCCAATACACAGTGGGCTGATGATTCAGGCCGGGACTCAGGACAGCACTCTCACAGAAGCGAAGGCTAAGCTCTGCGTCCAGCCTGAAGACCAGTACACTTTTCACACTTAACTCTGTTGGGATGTGCAAGAGCCATGGTCACTGAGGCCTACCTAAGGTACTGAAATACTTCCCCAGTTCAGCCTAGGCAGAGGACCCTGTTGCCAAAGGATCTCCATGGAAGGGCCCTGTGGGTTCCGTGTGTTTCCTTGAGGTAGTCAGAAACGACTGACGGTAACTATAGGAGCTCATGTTTGAAACCAGGCTACCCTGGCAAAACCTTATTTTCCTCCGTGGTAGGCGAGACAGTTGTGCTTTGAAAGCTGCCTGAAAAACACTCCTGCTGCCCATCTTCTCTTTGCTGCCTGAAGGCGTCACGAAAGTACTATGAGTGTACTCGTATGAGGCATGCTGTCTCAGTTCCTTGCTGGGAGCTCCTCCAGGAGCACTCTGGAACTTACCAGCCAAAGAAATGGCACCCCAGGCATCAAGTAAAAGTCCAGATGTCTCCCATTGTAAGCTTAGGTGTGCCATAGAAGCGAAGAAGCATGTGTTAAAGAAATGCTTCCACTCTGTTATGTATTTCACGACTCGTTGTGCACTCACATTCGTTGTAACATCTGTGAAGGAGCACTGAACGCCGCCAACTCTTCTGTTGCCTTTGAGTCCCAGGAGGCAAACGGGTTCGTTTGCTTTAACGCTGTGAATGTGCAGCGGTAATGGCAAAGCCCTGCCCGGATCGCTCGACAGCTCTCGTTTGTACAGCATTCAAACGGCCTCAGGAACGCCGTTCTAAGCAGCCCTACATTCCATGCTGGTGTGCCCCAAGGAGGAATTTGGATTCTTCTGAGAAAAACCACTGTGCCTCACTAATGAAACCTGTGAAAACCCAAAGGACGTCTCCCTTCGGCAGTCGGAAGCTAGATGTTGAGTTCCAGCCTGTAAACAACGGACAGCTTTCCCTGTGACAATGCTGGACTTCTGGGACCATCCAGATTCACCAAGGCCTAACTTTTGCACGGCGGGGGAATGCTCTTGTGCATGTACAGCAGTCCCCACGTGAAAACCTTTCTTAGCAGATGGAGGCAGTCTTTCCCTTGTACTAGGTAGCTAGGCAGAATCATCAGATAAACATGCTTTGTCATCGAGCTTGAAAGTGGGACACTGATGGGAAAGTTCACATTTTCCCGCTTTGCAAGCGACTTGCTTTTGGCTTCAAAGCTGCCTGAACAGCACTAGCGGCCCACCTTCTCTTCACTGCAGGAGTGTCGCTGTGGGCCAAGGCTGCGTTCTCTCAATGCCAAAAATGTGCTGACAATTCCCTTCTAGAAACTCATCCTACTGCACTCCAAATTCAGCTCCGGCCAAAGAAAGGTGACCTAAGGCCACAAGGTAAGTTCCAGTGTTGCATATCAGCAGAGCTGGGTGTGCATTGGTATCCACGAAACCATACTCTGAAATGGAGTGCCTTAACTCTGCTATGCCCCTGGGGACACATAGGACAGTCGATCGTGCACCCGTTTCGCATGATGAACGCTGTGTGCCTGAAGAGTGTCCTCTGGCTTCTGAGGAACCCTAGGCGAAAAAGGCCCCTGGGAAGCACTCTTCCCATTCATAACAAGGGAAAAGTACTGCTTTCCGGGTTGCCAAGGAAGAGTGTCCCAGTCGTCAAAGAGCCTCGCGAAAGCAGTGCTGGGCAGACTCTGTTTGCAAGTCGACTGGCCTCAGTGACTGAAAGAGAACTCCACTGCCAATACACAGTGGGCTGATGATTCAGGCCGGGACTCAGGACAGCACTCTCACAGAAGCGAAGGCTAAGCTCTGCGTCCAGCCTGAAGACCAGTACACTTTTCACACTTAACTCTGTTGGGATGTGCAAGAGCCATGGTCACCGAGGCCTACCTAAGGTACTGAAATACTTCCCCAGTTCAGCCTAGGCAGAGGACCCTGTTGCCAAAGGATCTCCATGGAAGGGCCCTGTGGGTTCCGTGTGTTTCCTTGAGGTAGTCAGAAACGACTGAGGGTAACTATAGGAGCTCATGTTTGAAACCAGGCTACCCTGGCAAAACCTTATTTTCCTCCACGGTAAGCGAGATAGTTGCGGTTTGAAAGCTGCCTGAAAAACACTCCTGCTGCCCATCTTCTCTTTGCTGCCTGAAGGCGTCACGAAAGTACTATGAGTGTACTCGTATGAGGCATGCTGTCTCAGTTCCTTGCTGGGAGCTCCTCCAGGAGCACTCTGGAACTTACCAGCCAAAGAAATGGCACCCCAGGCATCAAGTAAAAGTCCAGATGTCTCCCATTGTAAGCTTAGGTGTGCCATAGAAGCGAAGAAGCATGTGTTAAAGAAATGCTTCCACTCTGTTATGTATTTCACGACTCGTTGTGCACTCACATTCGTTGTAACATCTGTGAAGGAGCACTGAACGCCGCCAACTCTTCTGTTGCCTTTGAGTCCCAGGAGGCAAACGGGTTCGTTTGCTTTAACGCTGTGAATGTGCAGCGGTAATGGCAAACACCTGCCCGGATCGCTCGACAGCTCTCGTTTGTACAGCATTCCAACGGCCTCAGGAACGCCGTTCTAAGCAGCCATACATTCCATGCTGGTGTGCCCCAAGGAGGAATTTGGATTCTTCTGAGAAAAACCACTGTGCCTCACTAATGAAACCTGTGAAAACCCAAAAGACCTCTCCCTACGGCAGTCGGAAGCTAGATGTTGAGTTACAGCCTGAAAACAACGGACAGCTTTCCCTGTGACAATGCTGGACTTCTGGGACCATCCAGATTCACCAAGGCCTAACTTTTGCACGGCGGGGGAATGCTCTTGTGCATGTACAGCAGTCCCCACGTGAAAACCTTTCTTAGCAGATGGAGGCAGTCTTTCCCTTGTACTAGATAACTAGGCAGAATCATCAGATAAACATGCTTTGTCATCGAGCTTGAAAGTGGGACACTGATGGGAAAGATCACATTCTCCCGCTTTGCAAGCGACTTGCTTTTGGCTTCAAAGCTGCCTGAACAGCACTAGCGGCCCACCTTCTCTTCACTGCAGGAGTGTCGCTGTGGGCCAAGGCTGCGTTCTCTCAATGCCAAAAATGTGCTGACAATTCCCTTCTAGAAACTCATCCTACTGCACTCAAAATTCAGCTCTGTCCAATGAAAGGTGACCTAAGGCCACAAGGTAAGTTCCAGTGTTGCATATCAGCAGAGCTGGGTGTGCATTGTATCCATGAAACCATACTATGAAATGGAGTGCCTTAACTCTGCTATGCCCCTGGGGACACATAGGACAGTCGATCGTGCACCCATTTCGCATGATGACCACTGTGTGCCTGAAGAGCGTCCTCTGGCTTCTGAGGAACCCTAGGCGAAATAGGCCCCTGGGAAGCACTCTTCCCATTCATAGCAAGGGAAAAGTACTGCTTTCTGGGTTGCCAAGGAAGAGTGTCCCAGTCGTCAAAGAGCCTCGCGAAAGCAGTGCTGGGCAGACTCTGTTTGTAAGTCGACTGGCCTCAGTGACTGAAAGAGAACTCCACTGCCAATACACAGTGGGCTGATGATTCAGGCCGGGACTCAGGACAGCACTCTCACAGAAGCGAAGGCTAAGCTCTGCGTCCAGCCTGAAGACCAGTACACTTTTCACACTTAACTCTGTTGGGATGTGCAAGAGCCATGGTCACCGAGGCCTACCTAAGGTACTGAAATACTTCCCCAGTTCAGCCTAGGCAGAGGACCCTGTTGCCAAAGGATCTCCATGGAAGGGCCCTGTGGGTTCCGTGTGTTTCCTTGAGGTAGTCAGAAACGACTGAGGGTAACTGTAGGAGCTCATGTTTGAAACCAGGCTACCCTGGCAAAACCTTATTTTCCTCCGTGGTAGGCGAGACAGTTGTGCTTTGAAAGCTGCCTGAAAAACACTCCTGCTGCCCATCTTCTCTTTGCTGCCTGAAGGCGTCACGAAAGTACTATGAGTGTACTCGTATGAGGCATGCTGTCTCAGTTCCTTGCTGGGAGCTCCTCCAGGAGCACTCTGGAACTTACCAGCCAAAGAAATGGCACCCCAGGCATCAAGTAAAAGTCCAGATGTCTCCCATTGTAAGCTTAGGTGTGCCATAGAAGCGAAGAAGCATGTGTTAAAGAAATGCTTGCACTCTGTTATATATTTCACGACTCGTTGTGCACTCACATTCGTTGTAACATCTGTGAAGGAGCACTGAACGCCGCCCACTCTTCTGTTGCCTTTGAGTCCCAGGAGGCAAACGGGTTCGTTTGCTTTAACGCTGTGAATGTGCAGCGGTAATGGCAAAGCCCTGCCCGGATCGCTCGACAGCTCTCGTTTGTACGGCATTCAAACGGCCTCAGGAACGCCGTTCTAAGCAGCCTTACATTCCATGCTGGTGTGCCCCAAGGAGGAATTTGGATTCTTCTGAGAAACACCACTGTGCCACACTAATGAAACCTGTGAAATCCCAAAGGACGTCTCCCTACGGCAGTCGGAAGCTAGATGTTGAGTTCCAGCCTGAAAACAACGGACAGCTTTCCCTGTGACAATGCTGGTCTTCTGGGACCATCCAGATTCACCAAGGCCTAACTTTTGCACGGCGGGGGAATGCTCTTGTGCATGTACAGCAGTCCCCACGTGAAAACCTTTCTTAGCAGATGGAGGCAGTCTTTCCCTTGTACTAGGTAGCTAGGCAGAATCATCAGATAAACATGCTTTGTCATCGAGCTTGAAAGTGGGACACTGATGGGAAAGTTCAATTTTCCCGCTTTGCAAGCGACTTGCTTTTGGCTTCAAAGCTGCCTGAACAGCACTAGCGGCCCACCTTCTCTTCACTGCAGGAGCGTCGCTGTGGGCCAAGGCTGCGTTCTCTCAATGCCAAAAATGTGCTGACAATTCCCTTCTAGAAACTCATCCTACTGCATTCCAAATTCAGCTCCGGCCAATGAAAGGTGACCTAAGGCCACAAGGTAAGTTCCAGTGTTGCATATAGCAGAGCTGGGTGTGCTTTGGTATCCACGAAACCATACTCTGAAATGGAGTGCCTTAACTCTGCTATGCCCCTGGGGACACATAGGACAGTCGATCGTGCACCTGTTTCGCATGATGAACGCTGTGTGCCTGAAGAGCGTCCTCTGGCTTCTGAGGAACCCTAGGCGAAATAGGCCCCTGGGAAGCACTCTTCCCATTCATAGCAAGGGAAAAGTACTGCTTTCCGGGTTGCCAAGGAAGAGTGTCCCAGTCGTCAAAGAGCCTCACGAAAGCAGTGCTGGGCAGCCTCTGTTTGCAAGTCGACTGGCCTCAGTGACTGAAAGAGAACTCCACTGCCAATACACAGTGGGCTGATGATTCAGGCCGGGACTCAGGACAGCACTCTCACAGAAGCGAAGGCTAAGCTCTGCGTCCAGCCTGAAGACCAGTACACTTTTCACACTTAACTCTGTTGGGATGTGCAAGAGCCATGGTCACCGAGGCCTACCTAAGGTACTGAAATACTTCCCCAGTTCAGCCTAGGCAGAGGACCATGTTGCCAAAGGATCTCCATGGAAGGGCCCTGTGGGTTCCGTGTGTTTCCTTGAGGTAGTCAGAAACGACTGAGGGTAACTATAGGAGCTCATGTTTGAAACCAGGCTACCCTGGCAAAACCTTATTTTCCTCCGTGGTAGGCCAGACAGTTGCGCTTTGAACGCTGCCTGAAAAACACTCCTGCTGCCCATCTTCTCTTTGCTGCCTGAAGGCGTCACGAAAGTACTATGAGTGTACTCGTATGAGACATGCTGTCTCAGTTCCTTGTTGGGAGCTCCTCCAGGAGCACTCTGGAACTTACCAGCCAAAGAAATGGCACCCCAGGCCTCAAGGAAAAGTCCAGATTTCTCCCATTGCAAGCTTAGTTGTGCCATAGTAGCGAAGAAGCATGTGTTAAAGGAAAGCTACAACACGGTTACATATTTCAGACTCGTTGTGCACTCACGTTCTTTGTAACATCTGTGAAGGGGCACTGAACGCCGCCAACTCTTCTGTTGCCTTTGAGTCCCAGGAGGCAAACGGGTTCGTTTGCTTTAACGCTGTGAATGTGCAGCGGTAATGGCAAAGCCCTGCCCGGATCGCTCAACAGCTCTCGTTTGTACAGCATTCAAACGGCCTCAGGAACGCCGTTCTAAGCAGCCTTACATTCCATGCTGGTGTGCCCCAAGGAGGAATTTGGATTCTTCTGAGAAAAACCACTGTGCCTCACTAATGAAACGTGTGAAAACCCAAAAGACCTCTCCCTACGGCAGTCGGAAGCTAGATGTTGAGTTACAGCCTGAAAACAACGGACAGCTTTCCCTGTGACAATGCTGGACTTCTGGGACCATCCAGATTCACCAAGGCCTAACTTTTGCACGGCGGGGGAATGCTCTTGTGCATGTACAGCAGTCCCCACGTGAAAACCTTTCTTAGCAGATGGAGGCAGTCTTTCCCTTGTACTAGGTAGCTAGGCAGAATCATCAGATAAACATGCTTTGTCATCGAGCTTGAAAGTGGGACACTGATGGGAAAGTTCACATTTTCCCGCTTTGCAAGCGACTTGCTTTTGGCTTCAAAGCTGCCTGAACAGCACTAGCGGCCCACCTTCTCTTCACTGCAGGAGTGTCGCTGTGGGCCAAGGCTGCGTTCTCTCAATGCCAAAAATGTGCTGACAATTCCCTTCTAGAAACTCATCCTACTGCACTCCAAATTCAGCTCCGGCCAAAGAAAGGTGACCTAAGGCCACAAGGTAAGTTCCAGTGTTGCATATCAGCAGAGCTGGGTGTGCATTGGTATCCACGAAACCATACTCTGAAATGGAGTGCCTTAACTCTGCTATGCCCCTGGGGACACATAGGACAGTCGATCGTGCACCCGTTTTGCATGATGACCACTGTGTGCCTGAAGAGTGTCCTCTGGCTTCTGAGGAACCCTAGGCGAAATAGGCCCCTGGGAAGCACTCTTCCCATTCATAGCAAGGGAAAGGTACTGCTTTCTGGGTTGCCAAGGAAGAGGGTCCCAGTCGTCAAAGAGCCTCGCGAAAGCAGTGCTGGGCAGACTCTGTTTGCAAGTCGACTGGCCTCAGTGACTGAAAGAGAACTCCACTGCCCATAAACAGTGGGCTGATGATTCAGACCGGGACTCAGGACAGCACTCTCACAGAAGCGAAGGCTAAGCTCTGCGTCCAGCCTGAAGACCAGTACACTTTTCACACTTAACTCTGTTGGGATGTGCAAGAGCCATGGTCACCGAGGCCTACCTAAGGTACTGAAATACTTCCCCAGTTCAGCCTAGGCAGAGGACTCTGTTGCCAAAGGATCTCCATGGAAGGGCCCTGTGGGTTCCGTGTGTTTCCTTGAGGTAGTCAGAAACGACTGAGGGTAACTATAGGAGCTCATGTTTGAAACCAGGCTACCCTGGCAAAACCTTATTTTCCTCCACGGTAGGCGAGATAGTTGCGGTTTGAAAGCTGCCTGAAAAACACTCCTGCTGCCCATCTTCTCTTTGCTGCCTGAAGGCGTCACGAAAGTACTATGAGTGTACTGGTATGAGGCATGCTGTCTCAGTTCCTTGCTGGGAGCTCCTCCAGGAGCACTCTGGAACTTACCAGCCAAAGAAATGGCACCCCAGGCATCAAGTAAAAGTCCAGATGTCTCCCATTGTAAGCTTAGGTGTGCCATAGAAGCGAAGAAGCATGTGTTAAAGAAATGCTTCCACTCTGTTATGTATTTCACGACTCGTTGTGCACTCACATTCGTTGTAACATCTGTGAAGGAGCACTGAACGCCGCCAACTCTTCTGTTGCCTTTGAGTCCCAGGAGGCAAACGGGTTCGTTTGCTTTAACGCTGTGAATGTGCAGCGGTAATGGCAAAGCCCTGCCCGGATCGCTCGACAGCTCTCGTTTGTACGGCATTCAAACGGCCTCAGGAACGCCGTTCTAAGCAGCCTTACAATCCATGCTGGTGTGCCCCAAGGAGGAATTTGGATTCTTCTGAGAAACACCACTGTGCCACACTAATGAAACCTGTGAACTCCCAAAGGACGTCTCCCTACGGCAGTCGGAAGCTAGATGTTGAGTTCCAGCCTGAAAACAACGGACAGCTTTCCCTGTGACAATGCTGGTCTTCTGGGACCATCCAGATTCACCAAGGCCTAACTTTTGCACGGCAGGGGAATGCTCTTGTGCATGTACAGCAGTCCCCACGTGAAAACCTTTCTTAGCAGATGGAGGCAGTCTTTCCCTTGTACTAGGTAGCTAGGCAGAATCATCAGATAAACATGCTTTGTCATCGAGCTTGAAAGTGGGACACTGATGGGAAAGTTCACATTCTCCCGCTTTGCAAGCGACTTCCTTTTGGCTTCAAAGCTGCCTGAACAGCACTAGCGGCCCACCTTCTCTTCACTGCAGGCGTGTCGCTGTGGGCCAAGGCTGCGTTCTCTCAATGCCAAAAATATGCTGACAATTCCCTTCTAGAAACTCATCCTACTGCACTCCAAATTCAGCTCCGGCCAAAGAAAGGTGACCTAAGGCCACAAGGTAAGTTCCAGTGTTTCATATCAGCAGAGCTGGGTGTGCATTGGTATCCACGAAACCATACTCTGAAATGGAGTGCCTTAACTCTGCTATGCCCCTGGGGACACATAGGACAGTCGATCGTGCACCCGTTTCGCATGATGAACGCTGTGTGCCTGAAGAGCGTCCTCTGGCTTCTGAGGAACCCTAGGCGAAAAAGGCCCCTGGGAAGCACTCTTCCCATTCATAGCAAGGGAAAAGTACTGCTTTCCGGGTTGCCAAGGAAGAGTGTCCCAGTCGTCAAAGAGCCTCGCGAAAGCAGTGCTGGGCAGACTCTGTTTGCAAGTCGACTGGCCTCAGTGACTGAAAGAGAACTCCACTGCCAATACACAGTGGGCTGATGATTCAGGCCGGGACTCAGGACAGCACTCTCACAGAAGCGAAGGCTAAGCTCTGCGTCCAGCCTGAAGACCAGTACACTTTTCACACTTAACTCTGTTGGGATGTGCAAGAGCCATGGTCACCGAGGCCTACCTAAGGTACTGAAATACTTCCCCAGTTCAGCCTAGGCAGAGGACCCTGTTGCCAAAGGATCTCCATGGAAGGGCCCTGTGGGTTCCGTGTGTTTCCTTGAGGTAGTCAGAAACGACTGAGGGTAACTATAGGAGCTCATGTTTGAAACCAGGCTACCCTGGCAAAACCTTATTTTCCTCCACGGTAGGCGCGATAGTTGCGGTTTGAAAGCTGCCTGAAAAACACTCCTGCTGCCCATCTTCTCTTTGCTGCCTGAAGGCGTCACGAAAGTACTATGAGTGTACTCGTATGAGGCATGCTGTCTCAGTTCCTTGCTGGGAGCTCCTCCAGGAGCACTCTGGAACTTACCAGCCAAAGAAATGGCACCCCAGGCCTCAAGGAAAAGTCCAGATTTCTCCCATTGCAAGCTTATTTGTGCCATAGTAGCGAGGAAGCATGTGTTAAAGGAAAGCTGCAACACGGTTACATATTTCAGACTCGTTGTGCACTCACGTTCTTTGTAACATCTGTGAAGGGGCACTGAACGCCGTCAACTCTTCTGTTGCCTTTGAGTCCCAGGAGGCAAACGGGTTCGTTTGCTTTAACGCTGTGAATGTGCAGCGGTAATGGCAAAGCCCTGCCCGGATCGCTCGACAGCTCTCGTTTGTACAGCATTCAAACGGCCTCTGGAACGCCGTTCTAAGCAGCCTTACATTCCATGCTGGTGTGCCCCAAGGAGGAATTTGGATTCTTCTGAGAAACACCACTGTGCCTCACTAATGAAACCTGTGAAAACCCAAAAGACCTCTCCCTACGGCAGTCGGAAGCTAGATGTTGAGTTCCAGCCTGAAAACAACGGACAGCTTTCCCTGTGACAATGCTGGACTTCTGGGACCATCCAGATTCACCAAGGCCTAACTTTTGCACGGCGGGGGAATGCTCTTGTGCATGTACAGCAGTGCCCACGTGAAAACGTTTCTTAGCAGATGGAGGCAGTCTTTCCCTTGTACTAGATAGCTAGGCAGAATCATCAGATAAACATGCTTTGTCATCGAGCTTGAAAGTGGGACACTGATGGGAAAGATCACATTCTCCCGCTTTGCAAGCGACTTGCTTTTGGCTTCAAAGCTGCCTGAACAGCACTAGCGGCCCACCTTCTCTTCACTGCAGGAGTGTCGCTGTGGGCCAAGGCTGCGTTCTCTCAATGCCAAAAATGTGCTGACAATTCCCTTCTAGAAACTCATCCTACTGCACTCCAAATTCAGCTCTGGCCAATGAAAGGTGACCTAAGGCCACAAGGTAAGTTCCAGTGTTTCATATCAGCAGAGCTGAGTGTGAATTGTATCCATGAAACCATACTATGAAATGGAGTGCCTTAACTCTGCTATGCCCCTGGTGACACATAGGACAGTCGATCGTGCACCCATTTCGCATGATGACCACTGTGTGCCTGAAGAGCGTCCTCTGGCTTCTGAGGAACCCTAGGCGAAAAAGGCCCCTGGGAAGCACTCTTCCCATTCATAGCAAGGGAAAAGTACTGCTTTCTGGGTTGCCAAGGAAGAGTGTCCCAGTCGTCAAAGAGCCTCGCGAAAGCAGTGCTGGGCAGCCTCTGTTTGCAAGTCGACTGGCCTCAGTGACTGAAAGAGAACTCCACTGACCATACACAGTGGGCTGATGATTCAGACCGGGACTCAGGACAGCACTCTCACAGAAGCGAAGGCTAAGCTCTGCGTCCAGCCTGAAGACCAGTACACTTTTCACACTTAACTCTGTTGGGATGTGCAAGAGCCATGGTCACCGAGGCCTACCTAAGGTACTGAAATACTTCCCCAGTTCAGCCTAGGCAGAGGACCCTGTTGCCAAAGGATCTCCATGGAAGGGCCCTGTGGGTTCCGTGTGTTTCCTTGAGGTAGTCAGAAACGACTGAGGGTAACTATAGGAGCTCATGTTTGAAACCAGGCTACCCTGGCAAAAACTTATTTTCCTCCGTGGTAGGCCAGACAGTTGTGCTTTGAAAGCTGCCTGAAAAACACTCCTGCTGCCCATCTTCTCTTTGCTGCCTGAAGGCGTCACGAAAGTACTATGAGTGTACTCGTATGAGGCATGCTGTCTCAGTTCCTTGCTGGGAGCTCCTCCAGGAGCACTCTGGAACTTACCAGCCAAAGAAATGGCACCCCAGGCATCAGGTAAAAGTCCAGATGTCTCCCATTGTAAGCTTAGGTGTGCCATAGAAGCGAAGAAGCATGTGTTAAAGAAATGCTTCCACTCTGTTATGTATTTCACGACTCGTTGTGCACTCACATTCGTTGTAACATCTGTGAAGGAGCACTGAACGCCGCCCACTCTTCTGTTGCCTTTGAGTCCCAGGAGGCAAACGGGTTCGTTTGCTTTAACGCTGTGAATGTGCAGCGGTAATGGCAAAGCCCTGCCCGGATCGCTCGACAGCTCTCGTTTGTACGGCATTCAAACGGCCTCAGGAACGCCGTTCTAAGCAGCCTTACATTCCATGCTGGTGTGCCCCAAGGAGGAATTTGGATTCTTCTGAGAAACACCACTGTGCCACACTAATGAAACCTGTGAACTCCCAAAGGACGTCTCCCTACGGCAGTCGGAAGCTAGATGTTGAGTTCCAGCCTGAAAACAACGGACAGCTTTCCCTGTGACAATGCTGGTCTTCTGGGACCATCCAGATTCACCAAGGCCTAACTTTTGCACGGCGGGGGAATGCTCTTGTGCATGTACAGCAGTCCCCACGTGAAAACCTTTCTTAGCAGATGGAGGCAGTCTTTCCCTTGTATTAGGTAGCTAGGCAGAATCATCAGATAAACATGCTTTGACATCGAGCTTGAAAGTGGGACACTGATGGGAAAGTTCACATTTTCCCGCTTTGCAAGCGACTTGCTTTTGGCTTCAAAGCTGCCTGAACAGCACTAGCGGCCCACCTTCTCTTCACTGCAGGAGTGTCGTTGTGGGCCAAGGCTGCGTTCTCTCAATGCCAAAAATGTGCTGACAATTCCCTTCTAGAAACTCATCCTACTGCACTCCAAGTTCAGCTGCGGCCAATGAAAGGTGATGTAAGGCCACAAGGTAAGTTCCAGTGTTTCATATAGCAGAGCTGGGTGTGCATTGGTATCCACGAAACCATACTCTGAAATGGAGTGCCTTAACTCTGCTATGCCCCTGGGGACACATAGGACAGTCGATCGTGCACCCGTTTCGCATGATGAACGCTGTGTGCCTGAAGAGCGTCCTCTGGCTTAGGAGGAACCCTAGGCGAAAAAGGCCCCTGGGAAGCACTCTTCCCATTCATAGCAAGGGAAAAGTACTGCTTTCCGGGTTGCCAAGGAAGAGTGTCCCAGTCATCAAAGAGCCTCGCGAAAGCAGTGCTGGGCAGCCTCTGTTTGCAAATCGACTGGCCTCAGTGACTGAAAGAGAACTCCACTGCCAATACACAGTGGGCTGATGATTCAGGCCGGGACTCAGGACAGCACTCTCACAGAAGCGAAGGCTAAGCTCTGCGTCCAGCCTGAACACCAGTACACTTTTCAAACTTAACTCTGTTGGGATGTGCAAGAGCCATGGTCACCGAGGCCTACCTAAGGTACTGAAATACTTCCCCAGTTCAGCCTAGGCAGAGGACTCTGTTGCCAATGGATCTCCATGGAAGGGCCCTGTGGGTTCCGTGTGTTTCCTTGAGGTAGTCAGAAACGACTGAGGGTAACTATAGGAGCTCATGTTTGAAACCAGGCTACCCTGGCAAAACCTTATTTTCCTCCGTGGTAGGCCAGACAGTTGCGCTTTGAAAGCTGCCTGAAAAACACTCCTGCTGCCCATCTTCTCTTTGCTGCCTGAAGGCGTCACGAAAGTACTATGAGTGTACTCGTATGAGGCATGCTGTCTCAGTTCCTTGCTGGGAGCTTCTCCAGGAGCACTCTGGAACTTACCAGCCAAAGAAATGGCACCCCAGGCCTCAAGGAAAAGTCCAGATTTCTCCCATTGCAAGCTTATTTGTGCCATAGTAGCGAGGAAGCATGTGTTAAAGGAAAGCTGCAACACGGTTACATATTTCAGACTCGTTGTGCACTCACGTTCTTTGTAACATCTGTGAAGGGGCACTGAACGCCGTCAACTCTTCTGTTGCCTTTGAGTCCCAGGAGGCAAACGGGTTCGTTTGCTTTAACGCTGTGAATGTGCAGCGGTAATGGCAAAGCCCTGCCCGGATCGCTCGACAGCTCTCGTTTGTACAGCATTCAAACGGCCTCTGGAACGCCGTTCTAAGCAGCCTTACATTCCATGCTGGTGTGCCCCAAGGAGGAATTTGGATTCTTCTGAGAAACACCACTGTGCCTCACTAATGAAACCTGTGAAAACCCAAAAGACCTCTCCCTACGGCAGTCGGAAGCTAGATGTTGAGTTCCAGCCTGAAAACAACGGACAGCTTTCCCTGTGACAATGCTGGACTTCTGGGACCATCCAGATTCACCAAGGCCTAACTTTTGCACGGCGGGGGAATGCTCTTGTGCATGTACAGCAGTGCCCACGTGAAAACGTTTCTTAGCAGATGGAGGCAGTCTTTCCCTTGTACTAGATAGCTAGGCAGAATCATCAGATAAACATGCTTTGTCATCGAGCTTGAAAGTGGGACACTGATGGGAAAGATCACATTCTCCCGCTTTGCAAGCGACTTGCTTTTGGCTTCAAAGCTGCCTGAACAGCACTAGCGGCCCACCTTCTCTTCACTGCAGGAGTGTCGCTGTGGGCCAAGGCTGCGTTCTCTCAATGCCAAAAATGTGCTGACAATTCCCTTCTAGAAACTCATCCTACTGCACTCCAAATTCAGCTCTGGCCAATGAAAGGTGACCTAAGGCCACAAGGTAAGTTCCAGTGTTTCATATCAGCAGAGCTGAGTGTGCATTGTATCCATGAAACCATACTATGAAATGGAGTGCCTTAACTCTGCTATGCCCCTGGTGACACATAGGACAGTCGATCGTGCACCCATTTCGCATGATGACCACTGTGTGCCTGAAGAGCGTCCTCTGGCTTCTGAGGAACCCTAGGCGAAAAAGGCCCCTGGGAAGCACTCTTCCCATTCATAGCAAGGGAAAAGTACTGCTTTCTGGGTTGCCAAGGAAGAGTGTCCCAGTCGTCAAAGAGCCTCGCGAAAGCAGTGCTGGGCAGCCTCTGTTTGCAAGTCGACTGGCCTCAGTGACTGAAAGAGAACTCCACTGACCATACACAGTGGGCTGATGATTCAGACCGGGACTCAGGACAGCACTCTCACAGAAGCGAAGGCTAAGCTCTGCGTCCAGCCTGAAGACCAGTACACTTTTCACACTTAACTCTGTTGGGATGTGCAAGAGCCATGGTCACCGAGGCCTACCTAAGGTACTGAAATACTTCCCCAGTTCAGCCTAGGCAGAGGACCCTGTTGCCAAAGGATCTCCATGGAAGGGCCCTGTGGGTTCCGTGTGTTTCCTTGAGGTAGTCAGAAACGACTGAGGGTAACTATAGGAGCTCATGTTTGAAACCAGGCTACCCTGGCAAAAACTTATTTTCCTCCGTGGTAGGCCAGACAGTTGTGCTTTGAAAGCTGCCTGAAAAACACTCCTGCTGCCCATCTTCTCTTTGCTGCCTGAAGGCGTCACGAAAGTACTATGAGTGTACTCGTATGAGGCATGCTGTCTCAGTTCCTTGCTGGGAGCTCCTCCAGGAGCACTCTGGAACTTACCAGCCAAAGAAATGGCACCCCAGGCATCAGGTAAAAGTCCAGATGTCTCCCATTGTAAGCTTAGGTGTGCCATAGAAGCGAAGAAGCATGTGTTAAAGAAATGCTTCCACTCTGTTATGTATTTCACGACTCGTTGTGCACTCACATTCGTTGTAACATCTGTGAAGGAGCACTGAACGCCGCCCACTCTTCTGTTGCCTTTGAGTCCCAGGAGGCAAACGGGTTCGTTTGCTTTAACGCTGTGAATGTGCAGCGGTAATGGCAAAGCCCTGCCCGGATCGCTCGACAGCTCTCGTTTGTACGGCATTCAAACGGCCTCAGGAACGCCGTTCTAAGCAGCCTTACATTCCATGCTGGTGTGCCCCAAGGAGGAATTTGGATTCTTCTGAGAAACACCACTGTGCCACACTAATGAAACCTGTGAACTCCCAAAGGACGTCTCCCTACGGCAGTCGGAAGCTAGATGTTGAGTTCCAGCCTGAAAACAACGGACAGCTTTCCCTGTGACAATGCTGGTCTTCTGGGACCATCCAGATTCACCAAGGCCTAACTTTTGCACGGCGGGGGAATGCTCTTGTGCATGTACAGCAGTCCCCACGTGAAAACCTTTCTTAGCAGATGGAGGCAGTCTTTCCCTTGTATTAGGTAGCTAGGCAGAATCATCAGATAAACATGCTTTGACATCGAGCTTGAAAGTGGGACACTGATGGGAAAGTTCACATTTTCCCGCTTTGCAAGCGACTTGCTTTTGGCTTCAAAGCTGCCTGAACAGCACTAGCGGCCCACCTTCTCTTCACTGCAGGAGTGTCGTTGTGGGCCAAGGCTGCCTTCTCTCAATGCCAAAAATGTGCTGACAATTCCCTTCTAGAAACTCATCCTACTGCACTCCAAGTTCAGCTGCGGCCAATGAAAGGTGATGTAAGGCCACAAGGTAAGTTCCAGTGTTTCATATAGCAGAGCTGGGTGTGCATTGGTATCCACGAAACCATACTCTGAAATGGAGTGCCTTAACTCTGCTATGCCCCTGGGGACACATAGGACAGTCGATCGTGCACCCGTTTCGCATGATGAACGCTGTGTGCCTGAAGAGCGTCCTCTGGCTTAGGAGGAACCCTAGGCGAAAAAGGCCCCTGGGAAGCACTCTTCCCATTCATAGCAAGGGAAAAGTACTGCTTTCCGGGTTGCCAAGGAAGAGTGTCCCAGTCATCAAAGAGCCTCGCGAAAGCAGTGCTGGGCAGCCTCTGTTTGCAAATCGACTGGCCTCAGTGACTGAAAGAGAACTCCACTGCCAATACACAGTGGGCTGATGATTCAGGCCGGGACTCAGGACAGCACTCTCACAGAAGCGAAGGCTAAGCTCTGCGTCCAGCCTGAACACCAGTACACTTTTCAAACTTAACTCTGTTGGGATGTGCAAGAGCCATGGTCACCGAGGCCTACCTAAGGTACTGAAATACTTCCCCAGTTCAGCCTAGGCAGAGGACTCTGTTGCCAATGGATCTCCATGGAAGGGCCCTGTGGGTTCCGTGTGTTTCCTTGAGGTAGTCAGAAACGACTGAGGGTAACTATAGGAGCTCATGTTTGAAACCAGGCTACCCTGGCAAAACCTTATTTTCCTCCGTGGTAGGCCAGACAGTTGCGCTTTGAAAGCTGCCTGAAAAACACTCCTGCTGCCCATCTTCTCTTTGCTGCCTGAAGGCGTCACGAAAGTACTATGAGTGTACTCGTATGAGGCATGCTGTCTCAGTTCCTTGCTGGGAGCTTCTCCAGGAGCACTCTGGAACTTACCAGCCAAAGAAATGGCACCCCAGGCCTCAAGGAAAAGTCCAGATTTCTCCCATTGCAAGCTTATTTGTGCCATAGTAGCGAGGAAGCATGTGTTAAAGGAAAGCTGCAACACGGTTACATATTTCAGACTCGTTGTGCACTCACGTTCTTTGTAACATCTGTGAAGGGGCACTGAACGCCGTCAACTCTTCTGTTGCCTTTGAGTCCCAGGAGGCAAACGGGTTCGTTTGCTTTAACGCTGTGAATGTGCAGCGGTAATGGCAAAGCCCTGCCCGGATCGCTCGACAGCTCTCGTTTGTACAGCATTCAAACGGCCTCTGGAACGCCGTTCTAAGCAGCCTTACATTCCATGCTGGTGTGCCCCAAGGAGGAATTTGGATTCTTCTGAGAAACACCACTGTGCCTCACTAATGAAACCTGTGAAAACCCAAAAGACCTCTCCCTACGGCAGTCGGAAGCTAGATGTTGAGTTCCAGCCTGAAAACAACGGACAGCTTTCCCTGTGACAATGCTGGACTTCTGGGACCATCCAGATTCACCAAGGCCTAACTTTTGCACGGCGGGGGAATGCTCTTGTGCATGTACAGCAGTGCCCACGTGAAAACGTTTCTTAGCAGATGGAGGCAGTCTTTCCCTTGTACTAGATAGCTAGGCAGAATCATCAGATAAACATGCTTTGTCATCGAGCTTGAAAGTGGGACACTGATGGGAAAGATCACATTCTCCCGCTTTGCAAGCGACTTGCTTTTGGCTTCAAAGCTGCCTGAACAGCACTAGCGGCCCACCTTCTCTTCACTGCAGGAGTGTCGCTGTGGGCCAAGGCTGCGTTCTCTCAATGCCAAAAATGTGCTGACAATTCCCTTCTAGAAACTCATCCTACTGCACTCCAAATTCAGCTCTGGCCAATGAAAGGTGACCTAAGGCCACAAGGTAAGTTCCAGTGTTTCATATCAGCAGAGCTGAGTGTGCATTGTATCCATGAAACCATACTATGAAATGGAGTGCCTTAACTCTGCTATGCCCCTGGTGACACATAGGACAGTCGATCGTGCACCCATTTCGCATGATGACCACTGTGTGCCTGAAGAGCGTCCTCTGGCTTCTGAGGAACCCTAGGCGAAAAAGGCCCCTGGGAAGCACTCTTCCCATTCATAGCAAGGGAAAAGTACTGCTTTCTGGGTTGCCAAGGAAGAGTGTCCCAGTCGTCAAAGAGCCTCGCGAAAGCAGTGCTGGGCAGCCTCTGTTTGCAAGTCGACTGGCCTCAGTGACTGAAAGAGAACTCCACTGACCATACACAGTGGGCTGATGATTCAGACCGGGACTCAGGACAGCACTCTCACAGAAGCGAAGGCTAAGCTCTGCGTCCAGCCTGAAGACCAGTACACTTTTCACACTTAACTCTGTTGGGATGTGCAAGAGCCATGGTCACCGAGGCCTACCTAAGGTACTGAAATACTTCCCCAGTTCAGCCTAGGCAGAGGACCCTGTTGCCAAAGGATCTCCATGGAAGGGCCCTGTGGGTTCCGTGTGTTTCCTTGAGGTAGTCAGAAACGACTGAGGGTAACTATAGGAGCTCATGTTTGAAACCAGGCTACCCTGGCAAAAACTTATTTTCCTCCGTGGTAGGCCAGACAGTTGTGCTTTGAAAGCTGCCTGAAAAACACTCCTGCTGCCCATCTTCTCTTTGCTGCCTGAAGGCGTCACGAAAGTACTATGAGTGTACTCGTATGAGGCATGCTGTCTCAGTTCCTTGCTGGGAGCTCCTCCAGGAGCACTCTGGAACTTACCAGCCAAAGAAATGGCACCCCAGGCATCAGGTAAAAGTCCAGATGTCTCCCATTGTAAGCTTAGGTGTGCCACAGAAGCGAAGAAGCATGTGTTAAAGAAATGCTTCCACTCTGTTATGTATTTCACGACTCGTTGTGCACTCACATTCGTTGTAACATCTGTGAAGGAGCACTGAACGCCGCCCACTCTTCTGTTGCCTTTGAGTCCCAGGAGGCAAACGGGTTCGTTTGCTTTAACGCTGTGAATGTGCAGCGGTAATGGCAAAGCCCTGCCCGGATCGCTCGACAGCTCTCGTTTGTACGGCATTCAAACGGCCTCAGGAACGCCGTTCTAAGCAGCCTTACATTCCATGCTGGTGTGCCCCAAGGAGGAATTTGGATTCTTCTGAGAAACACCACTGTGCCACACTAATGAAACCTGTGAACTCCCAAAGGACGTCTCCCTACGGCAGTCGGAAGCTAGATGTTGAGTTCCAGCCTGAAAACAACGGACAGCTTTCCCTGTGACAATGCTGGTCTTCTGGGACCATCCAGATTCACCAAGGCCTAACTTTTGCACGGCGGGGGAATGCTCTTGTGCATGTACAGCAGTCCCCACGTGAAAACCTTTCTTAGCAGATGGAGGCAGTCTTTCCCTTGTATTAGGTAGCTAGGCAGAATCATCAGATAAACATGCTTTGACATCGAGCTTGAAAGTGGGACACTGATGGGAAAGTTCACATTTTCCCGCTTTGCAAGCGACTTGCTTTTGGCTTCAAAGCTGCCTGAACAGCACTAGCGGCCCACCTTCTCTTCACTGCAGGAGTGTCGTTGTGGGCCAAGGCTGCGTTCTCTCAATGCCAAAAATGTGCTGACAATTCCCTTCTAGAAACTCATCCTACTGCACTCCAAGTTCAGCTGCGGCCAATGAAAGGTGATGTAAGGCCACAAGGTAAGTTCCAGTGTTTCATATAGCAGAGCTGGGTGTGCATTGGTATCCACGAAACCATACTCTGAAATGGAGTGCCTTAACTCTGCTATGCCCCTGGGGACACATAGGACAGTCGATCGTGCACCCGTTTCGCATGATGAACGCTGTGTGCCTGAAGAGCGTCCTCTGGCTTAGGAGGAACCCTAGGCGAAAAAGGCCCCTGGGAAGCACTCTTCCCATTCATAGCAAGGGAAAAGTACTGCTTTCCGGGTTGCCAAGGAAGAGTGTCCCAGTCATCAAAGAGCCTCGCGAAAGCAGTGCTGGGCAGCCTCTGTTTGCAAATCGACTGGCCTCAGTGACTGAAAGAGAACTCCACTGCCAATACACAGTGGGCTGATGATTCAGGCCGGGACTCAGGACAGCACTCTCACAGAAGCGAAGGCTAAGCTCTGCGTCCAGCCTGAACACCAGTACACTTTTCACACTTAACTCTGTTGGGATGTGCAAGAGCCATGGTCACCGAGGCCTACCTAAGGTACTGAAATACTTCCCCAGTTCAGCCTAGGCAGAGGACTCTGTTGCCAAAGGATCTCCATGGAAGGGCCCTGTGGGTTCCGTGTGTTTCCTTGAGGTAGTCAGAAACGACTGAGGGTAACTATAGGAGCTCATGTTTGAAACCAGGCTACCCTGGCAAAACCTTATTTTCCTCCGTGGTAGGCCAGACAGTTGCGCTTTGAAAGCTGCCTGAAAAACACTCCTGCTGCCCATCTTCTCTTTGCTGCCTGAAGGCGTCACAAAAGTACTATGAGTGTACTCGTATGAGGCATGCTGTCTCAGTTCCTTGCTGGGAGCTTCTCCAGGAGCACTCTGGAACTTACCAGCCAAAGAAATGGCACCCCAGGCCTCAAGGAATAGTCCAGATTTCTCCCATTGCAAGCTTATTTGTGCCATAGTAGCGAGGAAGCATGTGTTAAAGGAAAGCTGCAACACGGTTACATATTTCAGACTCGTTGTGCACTCACTTTCTTTGTAACATCTGTGAAGGGGCACTGAACGCCGTCAACTCTTCTGTTGCCATTGAGTCCCAGGAGGCAAACGGGTTCGTTTGCTTTAACGCTGTGAATGTGCAGCGGTAATGGCAAAGCCCTGCCCGGATCGCTCGACAGCTCTCGTTTGTACAGCATTCAAACGGCCTCTGGAACGCCGTTCTAAGCAGCCTTACATTCCATGCTGGTGTGCCCCAAGGAGGAATTTGGATTCCTCTGAGAAACACCACTGTGCCTCACTAATGAAACCTGTGAAAACCCAAAAGACCTCTCCCTACGGCAGTCGGAAGCTAGATGTTGAGTTCCAGCCTGAAAACAACGGACAGCTTTCCCTGTGACAATGCTGGACTTCTGGGACCATCCAGATTCACCAAGGCCTAACTTTTGCACGGCGGGGGAATGCTCTTGTGCATGTACAGCAGTGCCCACGTGAAAACCTTTCTTAGCAGATGGAGGCAGTCTTTCCCTTGTACTAGATAGCTAGGCAGAATCATCAGATAAACATGCTTTGTCATCGAGCTTGAAAGTGGGACACTGATGGGAAAGATCACATTCTCCCGCTTTGCAAGCGACTTGCTTTTGGCTTCAAAGCTGCCTGAACAGCACTAGCGGCCCACCTTCTCTTCACTGCAGGAGTGTCGCTGTGGGCCAAGGCTGCGTTCTCTCAATGCCAAAAATGTGCTGACAATTCCCTTCTAGAAACTCATCCTACTGCACTCCAAATTCAGCTCTGGCCAATGAAAGGTGACCTAAGGCCACAAGGAAAGTTCCAGTGTTTCATATCAGCAGAGCTGGGTGTGCATTGTATCCATGAAACCATACTATGAAATGGAGTGCCTTAACTCTGCTATGCCCCTGGTGACACATAGGACAGTCGATCGTGCACCCATTTCGCATGATGACCACTGTGTGCCTGAAGAGCGTCCTCTGGCTTCTGAGGAACCCTAGGCGAAATAGGCCCCTGGGAAGCACTCTTCCCATTCATAGCAAGGGAAAAGTACTCCTTTCTGGGTTGCCAAGGAAGAGTGTCCCAGTCGTCAAAGAGCCTCGCGAAAGCAGTGCTGGGCAGCCTCTGTTTGCAAGTCGACTGGCCTCAGTGACTGAAAGAGAACTCCACTGACCATACACAGTGGGCTGATGATTCAGACCGGGACTCAGGACAGCACTCTCACAGAAGCGAAGGCTAAGCTCTGCGTCCAGCCTGAAGACCAGTACACTTTTCACACTTAACTCTGTTGGGATGTGCAAGAGCCATGGTCACCGAGGCCTACCTAAGGTACTGAAATACTTCCCCAGTTCAGCCTAGGCAGAGGACCCTGTTGCCAAAGGATCTCCATGGAAGGGCCCTGTGGGTTCCGTGTGTTTCCTTGAGGTAGTCAGAAACGACTGAGGGTAACTATAGGAGCTCATGTTTGAAACCAGGCTACCCTGGCAAAACCTTATTTTCCTCCGTGGTAGGCCAGACAGTTGTGCTTTGAAAGCTGCCTGAAAAACACTCCTGCTGCCCATCTTCTCTTTGCTGCCTGAAGGCGTCACGAAAGTACTATGAGTGTACTCGTATGAGGCATGCTGTCTCAGTTCCTTGCTGGGAGCTCCTCCAGGAGCACTCTGGAACTTACCAGCCAAAGAAATGGCACCCCAGGCATCAAGTAAAAGTCCAGATGTCTCCCATTGTAAGCTTAGGTGTGCCATAGAAGCGAAGAAGCATGTGTTAAAGAAATGCTTCCACTCTGTTATGTATTTCACGACTCGTTGTGCACTCACATTCGTTGTAACATCTGTGAAGGAGCACTGAACGCCGCCCACTCTTCTGTTGCCTTTGAGTCCCAGGAGGCAAACGGGTTCGTTTGCTTTAACGCTGTGAATGTGCAGCGGTAATGGCAAAGCCCTGCCCGGATCGCTCGACAGCTCTCGTTTGTACGGCATTCAAACGGCCTCAGGAACGCCGTTCTAAGCAGCCTTACATTCCATGCTGGTGTGCCCCAAGGAGGAATTTGGATTCTTCTGAGAAACACCACTGTGCCACACTAATGAAACCTGTGAACTCCCAAAGGACGTCTCCCTACGGCAGTCGGAAGCTAGATGTTGAGTTCCAGCCTGAAAACAACGGACAGCTTTCCCTGTGACAATGCTGGTCTTCTGGGACCATCCAGATTCACCAAGGCCTAACTTTTGCACGGCGGGGGAATGCTCTTGTGCATGTACAGCAGTCCCCACGTGAAAACCTTTCTTAGCAGATGGAGGCAGTCTTTCCCTTGTACTAGGTAGCTAGGCAGAATCATCAGATAAACATGCTTTGTCATCGAGCTTGAAAGTGGGACACTGATGGGAAAGTTCACATTTTCCCGCTTTGCAAGCGACTTGCTTTTGGCTTCAAAGCTGCCTGAACAGCACTAGCGGCCCACCTTCTCTTCACTGCAGGAGTGTCGCTGTGGGCCAAGGCTGCGTTCTCTCAATGCCAAAAATGTGCTGACAATTCCCTTCTAGAAACTCATCCTACTGCACTCCAAATTCAGCTCCGGCCAAAGAAAGGTGACCTAAGGCCACAAGGTAAGTTCCAGTGTTGCATATCAGCAGAGCTGGGTGTGCATTGGTATCCAGGAAACCATACTCTGAAATGGAGTGCCTTAACTCTGCTATGCCCCTGGGGACACATAGGACAGTCGATCGTGCACCCGTTTTGCATGATGAACGCTGTGTGCCTGAAGAGCGTCCTCTGGCTTCGGACGAACCCTAGGCGAAAAAGGCCCCTGGGAAGCACTCTTCCCATTCATAGCAAGGGAAAAGTACTGCTTTCCGGGTTGCCAAGGAAGAGTGTCCCAGTCGTCAAAGAGCCTCGCGAAAGCAGTGCTGGGCAGACTCTGTTTGCAAGTCGACTGGCCTCAGTGACTGAAAGAGAACTCCACTGCCAATACACAGTGGGCTGATGATTCAGGCCGGGACTCAGGACAGCACTCTCACAGAAGCGAAGGCTAAGCTCTGCGTCCAGCCTGAACACCAGTACACTTTTCACACTTAACTCTGTTGGGATGTGCAAGAGCCATGGTCACCGAGGCCTACCTAAGGTACTGAAATACTTCCCCAGTTCAGCCTAGGCAGAGGACTCTGTTGCCAAAGGATCTCCATGGAAGGGCCCTGTGGGTTCCGTGTGTTTCCTTGAGGTAGTCAGAAACGACTGAGGGTAACTATAGGAGCTCATGTTTGAAACCAGGCTACCCTGGCAAAACCTTATTTTCCTCCTCGGTAGGCGAGATAGTTGCGGTTTGAAAGCTGCCTGAAAAACACTCCTGCTGCCCATCTTCTCTTTGCTGCCTGAAGGCGTCACGAAAGTACTATGAGTGTACTCGTATGAGGCATGCTGTCTCAGTTCCTTGCTGGGAGCTCCTCCAGGAGCACTCTGGAACTTACCAGCCAAAGAAATGGCACCCCAGGCATCAAGTAAAAGTCCAGATGTCTCCCATTGTAAGCTTAGGTGTGCCATAGAAGCGAAGAAGCATGTGTTAAAGAAATGCTTCCACTCTGTTATGTATTTCACGACTCGTTGTGCACTCACATTCGTTGTAACATCTGTGAAGGAGCACTGAACGCCGCCCACTCTTCTGTTGCCTTTGAGTCCCAGGAGGCAAACGGGTTCGTTTGCTTTAACGCTGTGAATGTGCAGCGGTAATGGCAAAGCCCTGCCCGGATCGCTCGACAGCTCTCGTTTGTACGGCATTCAAACGGCCTCAGGAACGCCGTTCTAAGCAGCCTTACATTCCATGCTGGTGTGCCCCAAGGAGGAATTTGGATTCTTCTGAGAAACACCACTGTGCCACACTAATGAAACCTGTGAACTCCCAAAAGACGTCTCCCTACGGCAGTCGGAAGCTAGATGTTGAGTTCCAGCCTGAAAACAACGGACAGCTTTCCCTGTGACAATGCTGGTCTTCTGGGACCATCCAGATTCACCAAGGCCTAACTTTTGCACGGCGGGGGAATGCTCTTGTGCATGTACAGCAGTCCCCACGTGAAAACCTTTCTTAGCAGATGGAGGCAGTCTTTCCCTTGTACTAGGTAGCTAGGCAGAATCATCAGATAAACAGGCTTTGTCATCGAGCTTGAAAGTGGGACACTGATGGGAAAGTTCAATTTTCCCGCTTTGCAAGCGACTTGCTTTTGGCTTCAAAGCTGCCTGAACAGCACTAGCGGCCCACCTTCTCTTCACTGCAGGAGCGTCGCTGTGGGCCAAGGCTGCGTTCTCTCAATGCCAAAAATGTGCTGACAATTCCCTTCTAGAAACTCATCCTACTGCACTCCAAATTCAGCTCCGGCCAATGAAAGGTGACCTAAGGCCACAAGGTAAGTTCCAGTGTTTCATATAGCAGAGCTGGGTGTGCATTGGTGTCCACGAAACCATACTCTGAAATGGAGTGCCTTAACTCTGCTATGCCCCTGGGGACACATAGGACAGTCGATCGTGCACCCGTTTCGCATGATGAACGCTGTGTGCCTGAAGAGCGTCCTCTGGCTTCGGAGGAACCCTAGGCGAAAAAGGCCCCTGGGAAGCACTCTTCCCATTCATAGCAAGGGAAAAGTACTGCTTTCCGGGTTGCCAAGGAAGAGTGTCCCAGTCGTCAAAGAGCCTCGCGAAAGCAGTGCTGGGCAGACTCTGTTTGCAAGTCGACTGGCCTCAGTGACTGAAAGAGAACTCCACTGCCAATACACAGTGGGCTGATGATTCAGGCCGGGACTCAGGACAGCACTCTCACAGAAGCGAAGGCTAAGCTCTGCGTCCAGCCTGAAGACCAGTACACTTTTCACACTTAACTCTGTTGGGATGTGCAAGAGCCATGGTCACCGAGGCCTACCTAAGGTACTGAAATACTTCCCCAGTTCAGCCTAGGCAGAGGACCCTGTTGCCAAAGGATCTCCATGGAAGGGCCCTGTGGGTTCCGTGTGTTTCCTTGAGGTAGTCAGAAACGACTGAGGGTAACTATAGGAGCTCATGTTTGAAACCAGGCTACCCTGGCAAAACCTTATTTTCCTCCGTGGTAGGCCAGACACTTGTGCTTTGAAAGCTGCCTGGAAAACACTCCTGCTGCCCATCTTCTCTTTGCTGCCTGAAGGCGTCACGAAAGTACTATGAGTGTACTCGTATGAGGCATGCTGTCTCAGTTCCTTGCTGGGAGCTCCTCCAGGAGCACTCTGGAACTTACCAGCCAAAGAAATGGCACCCCAGGCATCAAGTAAAAGTCCAGATGTCTCCCATTGTAAGCTTAGGTGTGCCATAGAAGCGAAGAAGCATGTGTTAAAGAAATGCTTCCACTCTGTTATGTATTTCACGACTCATTGTGCACTCACATTCGTTGTAACATCTGTGAAGGAGCACTGAACGCCGCCCACTCTTCTGTTGCCTTTGAGTCCCAGGAGGCAAACGGGTTCATTTGCTTTAACGCTGTGAATGTGCAGCGGTAATGGCAAAGCCCTGCCCGGATCGCTCGACAGCTCTCGTTTGTACGGCATTCAAAAGGCCTCAGGAACGCCGTTCTAAGCAGCCTTACATTCCATGCTGGTGTGCCCCAAGGAGGAATTTGGATTCTTCTGAGAAACACCACTGTGCCACACTAATGAAACCTGTGAACTCCCAAAGGACGTCTCCCTACGGCAGTCGGAAGATAGATGTTGAGTTCCAGCCTGAAAACAACGGACAGCTTTCCCTGTGACAATGCTGGACTTCTGGGACCATCCAGATTCACCAAGGCCTAACTTTTGCACGGCGGGGGAATGCTCTTGTGCATGTACAGCAGTCCCCACGTGAAAACCTTTCTTAGCAGATGGAGGCAGTCTTTCCCTTGTACTAGGTAGCTAGGCAGAATCATCAGATAAACATGCTTTGTCATCGAGCTTGAAAGTGGGACACTGATGGGAAAGTTCACATTTTCCCGCTTTGCAAGCGACTTGCTTTTGGCTTCAAAGCTGCCTGAACAGCACTAGCGGCCCACCTTCTCTTCACTGCAGGAGTGTCGCTGTGGGCCAAGGCTGCGTTCTCTCAATGCCAAAAATGTGCTGACAATTCCCTTCTAGAAACTCATCCTACTGCACTCCAAATTCAGCTCCGGCCAAAGAAAGGTGACCTAAGGCCAAAACGTAAGTTCCAGTGTTGCACATCAGCAGAGCTGGGTGTGCATTGGTATCCACGAAACCATACTCTGAAATGGAGTGCCTTAACTCTGCTATGCCCCTGGGGACACATAGGACAGTCGATCGTGCACCCATTTCGCATGATGAACGCTGTGTGCCTGAAGAGCGTCCTCTGGCTTCGGAGGAACCCTAGGCGAAAAAGGCCCCTGGGAAGCACTCTTCCCATTCATAGCAAGGGAAAAGTACTGCTTTCCGGGTTGCCAATGAAGAGTGTCCCAGTCGTCAAAGAGCCTCGCGAAAGCAGTGCTGGGCAGACTCTGTTTGCAAGTCGACTGGCCTCAGTGACTGAAAGAGAACTCCACTGCCAATACACAGTGGGCTGATGATTCAGGCCGGGACTCAGGACAGCACTCTCACAGAAGCGAAGGCTAAGCTCTGTGTCCAGCCTGAAGACCAGTACACTTTTCACACTTAACTCTGTTGGGATGTGCAAGAGCCATGGTCACCGAGGCCTACCTAAGGTACTGAAATACTTCCCCAGTTCAGCCTAGGCAGAGGACTCTGTTGCCAAAGGATCTCCATGGAAGGGCCCTGTGGGTTCCGTGTGTTTCCTTGAGGTAGTCAGAAACGACTGAGGGTAACTATAGGAGCTCATGTTTGAAACCAGGCTACCCTGGCAAAACCTTATTTTCCTCCACGGTAGGCGAGATAGTTGCGGTTTGAAAGCTGCCTGAAAAACACTCCTGCTGCCCATCTTCTCTTTGCTGCCTGAAGGCGTCACGAAAGTACTATGAGTGTACTCGTATGAGGCATGCTGTCTCAGTTCCTTGCTGGGAGCTCCTCCAGGAGCACTCTGGAACTTACCAGCCAAAGAAATGGCACCCCAGGCATCAAGTAAAAGTCCAGATGTCTCCCATTGTAAGCTTAGGTGTGCCATAGAAGCGAAGAAGCATGTGTTAAAGAAATGCTTCCACTCTGTTATGTATTTCACGACTCGTTGTGCACTCACATTCGTTGTAACATCTGTGAAGGGGCACTGAACGCCGCCCACTCTTCTGTTGCCTTTGAGTCCCAGGAGGCAATCGGGTTCGTTTGCTTTAACGCTGTGAATGTGCAGCGGTAATGGCAAAGCCCTGCCCGGATCGCTCGACAGCTCTCGTTTGTACAGCATTCAAACGGCCTCAGGAACGCCGTTCTAAGCAGCCTTACATTCCATGCTGGTGTGCCCCAAGGAGGAATTTGGATTCTTCTGAGAAACACCACTGTGCCACACTAATGAAACCTGTGAACTCCCAAAGGACGTCTCCCTACGGCAGTCGGAAGCTAGATGTTGAGTTCCAGCCTGAAAACAACGGACAGCTTTCCCTGTGACAATGCTGGACTTCTGGGACCATCCAGATTCACCAAGGCCTAACTTTTGCACGGCGGGGGAATGCTCTTGTGCATGTACAGCAGTCCCCACGTGAAAACCTTTCTTAGCAGATGGAGGCAGTCTTTCCCTTGTACTAGGTAGCTAGGCAGAATCATCAGATAAACATGCTTTGTCATCGAGCTTGAAAGTGGGACACTGATGGGAAACTTCACATTTTCCCGCTTTGCAAGCGACTTGCTTTTGGCTTCAAAGCTGCCTGAACAGCACTAGCGGCCCACCTTCTCTTCACTGCAGGAGTGTCGCTGTGGGCCAAGGCTGCGTTCTCTCAATGCCAAAAATGTGCTGACAATTCCCTTCTAGAAACACATCCTACTGCACTCCAAATTCAGCTCCGGCCAAAGAAAGGTGACCTAAGGCCACAACGTAAGTTCCAGTGTTGCACATCAGCAGAGCTGGGTGTGCATTGGTATCCACGAAACCATACTCTGAAATGGAGTGCCTTAACTCTGCTATGCCCCTGGGGACACATAGGACAGTCGATCGTGCACCCATTTCGCATGATGAACGCTGTGTGCCTGAAGAGCGTCCTCTGGCTTCGGAGGAACCCTAGGCGAAAAAGGCCCCTGGGAAGCACTCTTCCCATTCATAGCAAGGGAAAAGTACTGCTTTCCGGGTTGCCAAGGAAGAGTGTCCCAGTCGTCAAAGAGCCTCGCGAAAGCAGTGCTGGGCAGACTCTGTTTGCAAGTCGACTGGCCTCAGTGACTGAAAGAGAACTCCACTGCCAATACACAGTGGGCTGATGATTCAGGCCGGGACTCAGGACAGCACTCTCACAGAAGCGAAGGCTAAGCTCTGTGTCCAGCCTGAAGACCAGTACACTTTTCACACTTAACTCTGTTGGGATGTGCAAGAGCCATGGTCACCGAGGCCTACCTAAGGTACTGAAATACTTCCCCAGTTCAGCCTAGGCAGAGGACTCTGTTGCCAAAGGATCTCCATGGAAGGGCCCTGTGGGTTCCGTGTGTTTCCTTGAGGTAGTCAGAAACGACTGAGGGTAACTATAGGAGCTCATGTTTGAAACCAGGCTACCCTGGCAAAACCTTATTTTCCTCCGTGGTAGGCCAGACAGTTGTGCTTTGAAAGCTGCCTGAAAAACACTCCTGCTGCCCATCTTCTCTTTGCTGCCTGAAGGCGTCACGAAAGTACGATGAGTGTACTCGTATGAGGCATGCTGTCTCAGTTCCTTGCTGGGAGCTCCTCCAGGAGCACTCTGGAACTTACCAGCCAAAGAAATGGCACCCCAGGCATCAAGTAAAAGTCCAGATGTCTCCCATTGTAAGCTTAGGTGTGCCATAGAAGCGAAGAAGCATGTGTTAAAGAAATGCTTCCACTCTGTTATGTATTTCACGACTCGTTGTGCACTCACATTCGTTGTAACATCTGTGAAGGAGCACTGAACGCCGCCCACTCTTCTGTTGCCTTTGAGTCCCAGGAGGCAAACGGGTTCGTTTGCTTTAACGCTGTGAATGTGCAGCGGTAATGGCAAAGCCCTGCCCGGATCGCTCGACAGCTCTCGTTTGTACGGCATTCAAACGGCCTCAGGAACGCCGTTCTAAGCAGCCTTACATTCCATGCTGGTGTGCCCCAAGGAGGAATTTGGATTCTTCTGAGAAACACCACTGTGCCACACTAATGAAACCTGTGAACTCCCAAAGGACGTCTCCCTACGGCAGTCGGAAGCTAGATGTTGAGTTCCAGCCTGAAAACAACGGACAGCTTTCCCTGTGACAATGCTGGTCTTCTGGGACCATCCAGATTCACCAAGGCCTAACTTTTGCACGGCGGGGGAATGCTCTTGTGCATGTACAGCAGTCCCCACGTGAAAACCTTTCTTAGCAGATGGAGGCAGTCTTTCCCTTGTACTAGGTAGCTAGGCAGAATCATCAGATAAACATGCTTTGTCATCGAGCTTGAAAGTGGGACACTGATGGGAAAGTTCACATTTTCCCGCTTTGCAAGCGACTTGCTTTTGGCTTCAAAGCTGCCTGAACAGCACTAGCGGCCCACCTTCTCTTCACTGCAGGAGTGTCGCTGTGGGCCAAGGCTGCGTTCTCTCAATGCCAAAAATGTGCTGACAATTCCCTTCTAGAAACTCATCCTACTGCACTCCAAATTCAGCTCCGGCCAAAGAAAGGTGACCTAAGGCCACAAGGTAAGTTCCAGTGTTGCATATCAGCAGAGCTGGGTGTGCATTGGTATCCACGAAACCATACTCTGAAATGGAGTGCCTTAACTCTGCTATGCCCCTGGGGACACATAGGACAGTCGATCGTGCACCCGTTTTGCATGATGAACGCTGTGTGCCAGAAGAGCGTCCTCTGGCTTCGGAGGAACCCTAGGCGAAAAAGGCCCCTGGGAAGCACTCTTCCCATTCATAACAAGGGAAAAGTACTGCTTTCCAGGTTGCCAAGGAAGAGTGTCCCAGTCGTCAAAGAGCCTCGCGAAAGCAGTGCTGGGCAGACTCTGTTTGCAAGTCGACTGGCCTCAGTGACTGAAAGAGAACTCCACTGCCAATACACAGTGGGCTGATGATTCAGGCCGGGACTCAGGACAGCACTCTCACAGAAGCGAAGGCTAAGCTCTGCGTCCAGCCTGAAGACCAGTACACTTTTCACACTTAACTCTGTTGGGATGTGCAAGAGCCATGGTCACCGAGGCCTACCTAAGGTACTGAAATACTTCCCCAGTTCAGCCTAGACAGAGGACCCTGTTGCCAAAGGATCTCCATGGAAGGGCCCTGTGGGTTCCGTGTGTTTCCTTGAGGTAGTCAGAAACGACTGAGGGTAACTATAGGAGCTCATGTTTGAAACCAGGCTACCCTGGCAAAACCTTATTTTCCTCCGTGGTAGGCGAGACAGTTGTGCTTTGAAAGCTGCCTGAAAAACACTCCTGCTGCCCATCTTCTCTTTGCTGCCTGAAGGCGTCACGAAAGTACTATGAGTGTACTCGTATGAGGCATGCTGTCTCAGTTCCTTGCTGGGAGCTCCTCCAGGAGCACTCTGGAACTTACCAGCCAAAGAAATGGCACCCCAGGCATCAAGTAAAAGTCCAGATGTCTCCCATTGTAAGCTTAGGTGTGCCATAGAAGCGAAGAAGCATGTGTTAAAGAAATGCTTCCACTCTGTTATGTATTTCACGACTCGTTGTGCACTCACATTCGTTGTAACATCTGTGAAGGAGCACTGAACGCCGCCCACTCTTCTGTTGCCTTTGAGTCCCAGGAGGCAAACGGGTTCGTTTGCTTTAACGCTGTGAATGTGCAGCGGTAATGGCAAAGCCCTGCCCGGATCGCTCGACAGCTCTCGTTTGTACGGCATTCAAACGGCCTCAGGAACGCCGTTCTAAGCAGCCTTACATTCCATGCTGGTGTGCCCCAAGGAGGAATTTGGATTCTTCTGAGAAACACCACTGTGCCACACTAATGAAACCTGTGAACTCCCAAAGGACGTCTCCCTACGGCAGTCGGAAGCTAGATGTTGAGTTCCAGCCTGAAAACAACGGACAGCTTTCCCTGTGACAATGCTGGTCTTCTGGGACCATCCAGATTCACCAAGGCCTAACTTTTGCACGGCGGGGGAATGCTCTTGTGCATGTACAGCAGTCCCCACGTGAAAACCTTTCTTAGCAGATGGAGGCAGTCTTTCCCTTGTACTAGGTAGCTAGGCAGAATCATCAGATAAACATGCTTTGTCATCGAGCTTGAAAGTGGGACACTGATGGGAAAGTTCAATTTTCCCGCTTTGCAAGCGACTTGCTTTTGGCTTCAAAGCTGCCTGAACAGCACTAGCGGCCCACCTTCTCTTCACTGCAGGAGTGTCGCTGTGGGCCAAGGCTGCGTTCTCTCAATGCCAAAAATGTGCTGACAATTCCCTTCTAGAAACTCATCCTACTGCACTCCAAATTCAGCTCCGGCCAAAGAAAGGTGACCTAAGGCCACAAGGTAAGTTCCAGTGTTGCATATCAGCAGAGCTGGGTGTGCATTGGTATCCACGAAACCATACTCTGAAATGGAGTGCCTTAACTCTGCTATGCCCCTGGGGACACATAGGACAGTCGATCGTGCACCCGTTTCGCATGATGAACGCTGTGTGCCTGAAGAGCGTCCTCTGGCTTCGGAGGAACCCTAGGCGAAAAAGGCCCCTGGGAAGCACTCTTCCCATTCATAGCAAGGGAAAAGTACTGCTTTCCGGGTTGCCAAGGAAGAGTGTCCCAGTCGTCAAAGAGCCTCGCGAAAGCAGTGCTGGGCAGACTCTGTTTGCAAGTCGACTGGCCTCAGTGACTGAAAGAGAACTCCACTGCCAATACACAGTGGGCTGATGATTCAGGCCGGGACTCAGGACAGCACTCTCACAGAAACGAAGGCTAAGCTCTGCGTCCAGCCTGAAGACCAGTACACTTTTCACACTTAACTCTGTTGGGATGTGCAAGAGCCATGGTCACCGAGGCCTACCTAAGGTACTGAAATACTTCCCCAGTTCAGCCTAGACAGAGGACCCTGTTGCCAAAGGATCTCCATGGAAGGGCCCTGTGGGTTCCGTGTGTTTCCTTGAGGTAGAAACGACTGAGGGTAACTATAGGAGCTCATGTTTGAAACCAGGCTACCCTGGCAAAACCTTATTTTCCTCCGTGGTAGGCCAGACAGTTGTGCTTTGAAAGCTGCCTGGAAAACACTCCTGCTGCCCATCTTCTCTTTGCTGCCTGAAGGCGTCACGAAAGTACTATGAGTGTACTCGTATGAGGCATGCTGTCTCAGTTCCTTGCTGGGAGCTCCTCCAGGAGCACTCTGGAACTTACCAGCCAAAGAAATGGCACCCCAGGCATCAAGTAAAATCCAGATGTCTCCCATTGTAAGCTTAGGTGTGCCATAGAAGCGAAGAAGCATGTGTTAAAGAAATGCTTCCACTCTGTTATGTATTTCACGACTCGTTGTGCACTCACATTCGTTGTAACATCTGTGAAGGAGCACTGAACGCCGCCCACTCTTCTGTTGCCTTTGAGTCCCAGGAGGCAAACGGGTTCGTTTGCTTTAACGCTGTGAATGTGCAGCGGTAATGGCAAAGCCCTGCCCGGATCGCTCGACAGCTCTCGTTTGTACGGCATTCAAACGGCCTCAGGAACGCCGTTCTAAGCAGCCTTACATTCCATGCTGGTGTGCCCCAAGGAGGAATTTGGATTCTTCTGAGAAACACCACTGTGCCACACTAATGAAACCTGTGAACTCCCAAAGGACATCTCCCTACGGCAGTCCGAAGCTAGATGTTGAGTTCCAGCCTGAAAACAACGGACAGCTTTCCCTGTGACAATGCTGGACTTCTGGGACCATCCAGATTCACCAAGGCCTAACTTTTGCACGGCGGGGGAATGCTCTTGTGCATGTACAGCAGTCCCCACGTGAAAACCTTTCTTAGCAGATGGAGGCAGTCTTTCCCTTGTACTAGGTAGCTAGGCAGAATCATCAGATAAACATGCTTTGTCATCGAGCTTGAAAGTGGGACACTGATGGGAAAGTTCAATTTTCCCGCTTTGCAAGCGACTTGCTTTTGGCTTCAAAGCTGCCTGAACAGCACTAGCGGCCCACCTTCTCTTCACTGCAGGAGCGTCGCTGTGGGCCAAGGCTGCGTTCTCTCAATGCCAAAAATGTGCTGACAATTCCCTTCTAGAAACTCATCCTACTGCACTCCAAATTCAGCTCCGGCCAATGAAAGGTGACCTAAGGCCACAAGGTAAGTTCCAGTGTTTCATATAGCAGAGCTGGGTGTGCATTGGTATCCACGAAACCATACTCTGAAATGGAGTGCCTTAACTCTGCTATGCCCCTGGGGACACATAGGACAGTCGATCGTGCACCCGTTTCGCATGATGAACGCTGTGTGCCTGAAGAGCGTCCTCTGGCTTCGGAGGAACCCTAGGCGAAAAAGGCCCCTGGGAAGCACTCTTCCCATTCATAGCAAGGGAAAAGTACTGCTTTCCGGGTTGCCAAGGAAGAGTGTCCCAGTCGTCAAAGAGCCTCGCGAAAGCAGTGCTGGGCAGCCTCTGTTTGCAAATTGACTGGCCTCAGTGACTGAAAGAGAACTCCACTGCCAATACACAGTGGGCTGATGATTCAGGCCGGGACTCAGGACAGCACTCTCACAGAAGCGAAGGCTAAGCTCTGCGTCCAGCCTGAAGACCAGTACACTTTTCACACTTAACTCTGTTGGGATGTGCAAGAGCCATGGTCACCGAGGCCTACCTAATGTACTGAAATACTTCCCCAGTTCAGCCTAGGCAGAGGACCCTGTTGCCAAAGGATCTCCATGGAAGGGCCCTGTGGGTTCCGTGTGTTTCCTTGAGGTAGTCAGAAACGAGTGAGGGTAACTATAGGAGCTCATGTTTGAAACCAGGCTACCCTGGCAAAACCTTATTTTCCTCCGTGGTAGGCCAGACAGTTGCGCTTTGAAAGCTGCCTGAAAAACACTCCTGCTGCCCATCTTCTCTTTGCTGCCTGAAGGCGTCAGGAAAGTACTATGAGTGTACTCGTATGAGGCATGCTGTCTCAGTTCATTGCTGGGAGCTTCTCCAGGAGCACTCTGGAACTTACCAGCCAAAGAAATGGCACCCCAGGCCACAAGGAAAAGTCCAGATTTCTCCCATTGCAAGCTTATTTGTGCCATAGTAGCGAGGAAGCATGTGTTAAAGGAAAGCTGCAACACGGTTACATATTTCAGACTCGTTGTGCACTCACGTTCTTTGTAACATCTGTGAAGGGGCACTGAACGCCGCCAACTCTTCTGTTGCCTTTGAGTCCCAGGAGGCAAACGGGTTCGTTTGCTTTAACGCTGTGAATGTGCAGCGGTAATGGCAAAGCCCTGCCCGGATCGCTCGACAGCTCTCGTTTGTACAGCATTCAAACGGCCTCAGGAACGCCGTTCTAAGCAGCCTTACATTCCATGCTGGTGTGCCCCAAGGAGGAATTTGGATTCTTCTGAGAAACACCACTGTGCCTCACTAATGAAACCTGTGAAAACCCAAAAGACCTCTCCCTACGGCAGTCGGAAGCTAGATGTTGAGTTCCAGCCTGAAAACAACGGACAGCTTTCCCTGTGACAATGCTGGACTTCTGGGACCATCCAGATTCACCAAGGCCTAACTTTTGCACGGCGGGGGAATGCTCTTGTGCATGTACAGCAGTGCCCACGTGAAAACCTTTCTTAGCAGATGGAGGCAGTCTTTCCCTTGTACTAGATAGCTAGGCAGAATCATCAGATAAACATGCTTTGTCATCGAGCTTGAAAGTGGGACACTGATGTTAAAGATCACATTCTCCCGCTTTGCAAGCGACTTGGTTTTGGCTTCAAAGCTGCCTGAACAGCACTAGCGGCCCACCTTCTCTTCACTGCAGGAGTGTCGCTGTGGGCCAAGGCTGCGTTCTCTCAATGCCAAAAATGTGCTGACAATTCCCTTCTAGAAACTCATCCTACTGCACTCCAAATTCAGCTCCGGCCAATGAAAGGTGACCTAAGGCCACAAGGTAAGTTCCAGTGTTTCATATCAGCAGAGCTGGGTGTGCATTGTATCCATGAAACCATACTATGAAATGGAGTGCCTTAACTCTGCTATGCCCCTGGTGACACATAGGACAGTCGATCGTGCACCCATTTCGCATGATGACCACTGTGTGCCTGAAGAGCGTCCTCTGGCTTCTGAGGAACCCTAGGCGAAATAGGCCCCTGGGAAGCACTCTTCCCATTCATAGCAAGGGAAAAGTACTGCTTTCTGGGTTGCCAAGGAAGAGTGTCCCAGTCGTCAAAGAGCCTCGCGAAAGCAGTGCTGGGCAGACTCTGTTTGCAAGTCGACTGGCCTCAGTGACTGAAAGAGAACTCCACTGCCTATACACAGTGGGCTGATGATTCAGGAAGGACTCAGGACAGCACTCTCACAGAAGCGAAGGCTAAGCTCTGCGTCCAGCCTGAAGACCAGTACACTTTTCACACTTAACTCTGTTGGGATGTGCAAGAGCCATGGTCACCGAGGCCTACCTAAGGTACTGAAATACTTCCCCAGTTCAGCCTAGGCAGAGGACCCTGTTGCCAAAGGATCTCCATGGAAGGGCCCTGTGGGTTCCGTGTGTTTCCTTGAGGTAGTCAGAAACGACTGAGGGTAACTATAGGAGCTCATGTTTGAAACCAGGCTACCCTGGCAAAACCTTATTTTCCTCCGTGGTAGGCGAGACAGTTGTGCTTTGAAAGCTGCCTGAAAAACACTCCTGCTGCCCATCTTCTCTTTGCTGCCTGAAGGCGTCACGAAAGTACTATGAGTGTACTCGTATGAGGCATGCTGTCTCAGTTCCTTGCTGGGAGCTCCTCCAGGAGCACTCTGGAACTTACCAGCCAAAGAAATGGCACCCCAGGCATCAAGTAAAAGTCCAGATGTCTCCCATTGTAAGCTTAGGTGTGCCATAGAAGCGAAGAAGCATGTGTTAAAGAAATGCTTCCACTCTGTTATGTATTTCACGACTCGTTGTGCACTCACATTCGTTGTAACATCTGTGAAGGGGCACTGAACGCCGCCAACTCTTCTGTTGCCTTTGAGTCCCAGGAGACAATCGGGTTCGTTTGCTTTAACGCTGTGAATGTGCAGCGGTAATGGCAAAGCCCTGCCCGGATCGCTCGACAGCTCTCGTTTGTACAGCATTCAAACGGCCTCAGGAACGCCGTTCTAAGCAGCCTTACATTCCATGCTGGTGTGCCCCAAGGAGGAATTTGGATTCTTCTGAGAAACACCACTGTGCCACACTAATGAAACCTGTGAACTCCCAAAGGACATCTCCCTACGGCAGTCCGAAGCTAGATGTTGAGTTCCAGCCTGAAAACAACGGACAGCTTTCCCTGTGAAAATGCTGGACTTCTGGGACCATCCAGATTCACCAAGGCCTAACTTTTGCACGGCGGGGGAATGCTCTTGTGCATGTACAGCAGTCCCCACGTGAAAACCTTTCTTAGCAGATGGAGGCAGTCTTTCCCTTGTACTAGGTAGCTAGGCAGAATCATCAGATAAACATGCTTTGTCATCGAGCTTGAAAGTGGGACACTGATGGGAAAGTTCAATTTTCCCGCTTTGCAAGCGACTTGCTTTTGGCTTCAAAGCTGCCTGAACAGCACTAGCGGCCCACCTTCTCTTCACTGCAGGAGTGTCGCTGTGGGCCAAGGCTGCGTTCTCTCAATGCCAAAAATGTGCTGACAATTCCCTTCTAGAAACTCATCCTACTGCACTCCAAATTCAGCTCCGGCCAATGAAAGGTGACCTAAGGCCACAAGGTAAGTTCCAGTGTTTCATATAGCAGAGCTGGGTGTGCATTGGTATCCACGAAACCATACTCTGAAATGGAGTGCCTTAACTCTGCTATGCCCCTGGGGACACATAGGACAGTCGATCGTGCACCCGTTTCGCATGATGAACGCTGTGTGCCTGAAGAGCGTCCTCTGGCTTCGGAGGAACCCTAGGCGAAAAAGGCCCCTGGGAAGCACTCTTCCCATTCATAGCAAGGGAAAAGTACTGCTTTCCGGGTTGCCAAGGAAGAGTGTCCCAGTCGTCAAAGAGCCTCGCGAAAGCAGTGCTGGGCAGCCTCTGTTTGCAAATCGACTGGCCTCAGTGACTGAAAGAGAACTCCACTGCCAATACACAGTGGGCTGATGATTCAGGCCGGGACTCAGGACAGCACTCTCACAGAAGCGAAGGCTAAGCTCTGCGTCCAGCCTGAAGACCAGTACACTTTTCACACTTAACTCTGTTGGGATGTGCAAGAGCCATGGTCACCGAGGCCTACCTAAGGTACTGAAATACTTCCCCAGTTCAGCCTAGGCAGAGGACCCTGTTGCCAAAGGATCTCCATGGAAGGGCCCTGTGGGTTCCGTGTGTTTCCTTGAGGTAGTCAGAAACGACTGAGGGTAACTATAGGAGCTCATGTTAGAAACCAGGCTACCCTGGCAAAACCTTATTTTCCTCCGTGGTAGGCCAGACAGTTGCGCTTTGAAAGCTGCCTGAAAAACACTCCTGCTGCCCATCTTCTCTTTGCTGCCTGAAGGCGTCAGGAAAGTACTATGAGTGTACTCGTATGAGGCATGCTGTCTCAGTTCATTGCTGGGAGCTTCTCCAGGAGCACTCTGGAACTTACCAGCCAAAGAAATGGCACCCCAGGCCTCAAGGAAAAGTCCAGATTTCTCCCATTGCAAGCTTATTTGTGCCATAGTAGCGAGGAAGCATGTGTTAAAGGAAAGCTGCAACACGGTTACATATTTCAGACTCGTTGTGCACTCACGTTCTTTGTAACATCTGTGAAGGGGCACTGAACGCCGCCAACTCTTCTGTTGCCTTTGAGTCCCAGGAGGCAAACGGGTTCGTTTGCTTTAACGCTGTGAATGTGCAGCGGTAATGGCAAAGCCCTGCCCGGATCGCTCGACAGCTCTCGTTTGTACAGCATTCAAACGGCCTCTGGAACGCCGTTCTAAGCAGCCTTACATTCCATGCTGGTGTGCCCCAAGGAGGAATTTGGATTCTTCTGAGAAACACCACTGTGCCTCACTAATGAAACCTGTGAAAACCCAAAAGACCTCTCCCTACGGCAGTTGGAAGCTAGATGTTGAGTTCCAGCCTGAAAACAACGGACAGCTTTCCTTGTGACAATGCTGGACTTCTGGGACCATCCAGATTCACCAAGGCCTAACTTTTGCACGGCGGGAGAATGCTCTTGTGCATGTACAGCAGTGCCCACGTGAAATCCTTTCTTAGCAGATGGAGGCAGTCTTTCCCTTGTACTAGATAGCTAGGCAGAATCATCAGATAAACATGCTTTGTCATCGAGCTTGAAAGTGGGACACTGATGGGAAAGATCACATTCTCCCGCTTTGCAAGCGACTTGCTTTTGGCTTCAAAGCTGCCTGAACAGCACTAGCGGCCCACCTTCTCTTCACTGCAGGAGTGTCGCTGTGGGCCAAGGCTGCGTTCTCTCAATGCCAAAAATGTGCTGACAATTCCCTTCTAGAAACTCATCCTACTGCACTCCAAATTCAGCTCCGGCCAATGAAAGGTGACCTAAGGCCACAAGGTAAGTTCCAGTGTTGCATATCAGCAGAGCTGGGTGTGCATTGGTATCCACGAAACCATACTCTTAAATGGAGTGTCTTAACTCTGCTATGCCCCTGGTGACACATAGAACAGTCGATCGTGCACCCGTTTCGCATGATGAACGCTGTGTGCCTGAAGAGCGTCCTCTGGCTTCTGAGGAACCCTAGGCGAAAAAGGCCCCTGGGAAGCACTCTTCCCATTCATAGCAAGGGAAAAGTACTGCTTTCCGGGTTGCCAAGGAAGAGTGTCCCATTCGTCAAAGAGCCTCGCGAAAGCAGTGCTGGGCAGACTCTGTTTGCAAGTCGACTGGCCTCAGTGACTGAAAGAGAACTCCACTGCCAATACACAGTGGGCTGATGATTCAGGCCGGGACTCAGGACAGCACTCTCACAGAAGCGAAGGCTAAGCTCTGCGTCCAGCCTGAAGACCAGTACACTTTTCACACTTAACTCTGTTGGGATGTGCAAGAGCCATGGTCACCGAGGCCTACCTAAGGTACTGAAATACTTCCCCAGTTCAGCCTAGGCAGAGGACTCTGTTGCCAAAGGATCTCCATGGAAGGGCCCTGTGGGTTCCGTGTGTTTCCTTGAGGTAGTCAGAAACGACTGAGGGTAACTATAGGAGCTCATGTTTGAAACCAGGCTACCCTGGCAAAACCTTATTTTCCTCCATGGTAGGCCAGACAGTTGTGCTTTGAAAGCTGCCTGGAAAACACTCCTGCTGCCCATCTTCTCTTTGCTGCCTGAAGGCGTCACGAAAGTACTATGAGTGTACTCGTATGAGGCATGCTGTCTCAGTTCCTTGCTGGGAGCTCCTCCAGGAGCACTCTGGAACTTACCAGCCAAAGAAATGGCACCCCAGGCATCAAGTAAAAGTCCAGATGTCTCCCATTGTAAGCTTAGGTGTGCCATAGAAGCGAAGAAGCATGTGTTAAAGAAATGCTTCCACTCTGTTATGTATTTCACGACTCGTTGTGCACTCACATTCGTTGTAACATCTGTGAAGGGGCACTGAACGCCGCCAACTCTTCTGTTGCCTTTGAGTCCCAGGAGGCAATCGGGTTCGTTTGCTTTAATGCTGTGAATGTGCAGCGGTAATGGCAAAGCCCTGCCCGGATCGCTCGACAGCTCTCGTTTGTACGGCATTCAAACGGCCTCAGGAACGCCGTTCTAAGCAGCCTTACATTCCATGCTGGTGTGCCCCAAGGAGGAATTTGGATTCTTCTGAGAAACACCACTGTGCCACACTAATGAAACCTGTGAACTTCCAAAGGACATCTCCCTACGGCAGTCCGAAGCTAGATGTTGAGTTCCAGCCTGAAAACAACGGACAGCTTTCCCTGTGACAATGCTGGACTTCTGGGACCATCCAGATTCACCAAGGCCTAACTTTTGCACGGCGGGGGAATGCTCTTGTGCATGTACAGCAGTCCCCACGTGAAAACCTTTCTTAGCAGATGGAGGCAGTCTTTCCCTTGTACTAGGTAGCTAGGCAGAATCATCAGATAAACAAGCTTTGTCATCGAGCTTGAAAGTGGGACACTGATGGGAAAGTTCAATTTTCCCGCTTTGCAAGCGACTTGCTTTTGGCTTCAAAGCTGCCTGAACAGCACTAGCGGCCCACCTTCTCTTCACTGCAGGAGCGTCGCTGTGGGCCAAGGCTGCGTTCTCTCAATGCCAAAAATGTGCTGACAATTCCCTTCTAGAAACTCATCCTACTGCACTCCAAATTCAGCTCCGGCCAATGAAAGGTGACCTAAGGCCACAAGGTAAGTTCCAGTGTTTCATATAGCAGAGCTGGGTGTGCATTGGTATCCACGAAACCATACTCTGAAATGGAGTGCCTTAACTCTGCTATGCCCCTGGGGACACATAGGACAGTCGATCGTGCACCCGTTTCGCATGATGAACGCTGTGTGCCTGAAGAGCGTCCTCTGGCTTCGGAGGAACCCTAGGCGAAAAAGGCCCCTGGGAAGCACTCTTCCCATTCATAGCAAGGGAAAAGTACTGCTTTCCGGGTTGCCAAGGAAGAGTGTCCCAGTCGTCAAAGAGCCTCGCGAAAGCAGTGCTGGGCAGCCTCTGTTTGCAAATCGACTGGCCTCAGTGACTGAAAGAGAACTCCACTGCCAATACACAGTGGGCTGATGATTCAGGCCGGGACTCAGGACAGCACTCTCACAGAAGCGAAGGCTAAGCTCTGCGTCCAGCCTGAAGACCAGTACACTTTTCACACTTAACTCTGTTGGGATGTGCAAGAGCCATGGTCACCGAGGCCTACCTAATGTACTGAAATACTTCCCCAGTTCAGCCTAGGCAGAGGACCCTGTTGCCAAAGGATCTCCATGGAAGGGCCCTGTGGGTTCCGTGTGTTTCCTTGAGGTAGTCAGAAACGAGTGAGGGTAACTATAGGAGCTCATGTTTGAAACCAGGCTACCCTGGCAAAACCTTATTTTCCTCCGTGGTAGGCCAGACAGTTCCGCTTTGAAAGCTGCCTGAAAAACACTCCTGCTGCCCATCTTCTCTTTGCTGCCTGAAGGCGTCAGGAAAGTACTATGAGTGTACTCGTATGAGGCATGCTGTCTCAGTTCATTGCTGGGAGCTTCTCCAGGAGCACTCTGGAACTTACCAGCCAAAGAAATGGCACCCCAGGCCTCAAGGAAAAGTCCAGATTTCTCCCATTGCAAGCTTATTTGTGCCATAGTAGCGAGGAAGCATGTGTTAAAGGAAAGCTGCAACACGGTTACATATTTCAGACTCGTTGTGCACTCACGTTCTTTGTAACATCTGTGAAGGGGCACTGAACGCCGCCAACTCTTCTGTTGCCTTTGAGTCCCAGGAGGCAAACGGGTTCGTTTGCTTTAACGCTGTGAATGTGCAGCGGTAATGGCAAAGCCCTGCCCGGATCGCTCGACAGCTCTCGTTTGTACAGCATTCAAACGGCCTCAGGAACGCCGTTCTAAGCAGCCTTACATTCCATGCTGGTGTGCCCCAAGGAGGAATTTGGATTCTTCTGAGAAACACCACTGTGCCTCACTAATGAAACCTGTGAAAACCCAAAAGACCTCTCCCTACGGCAGTCGGAAGCTAGATGTTGAGTTCCAGCCTGAAAACAACGGACAGCTTTCCCTGTGACAATGCTGGACTTCTGGGACCATCCAGATTCACCAAGGCCTAACTTTTGCACGGCGGGGGAATGCTCTTGTGCATGTACAGCAGTGCCCACGTGAAATCCTTTCTTAGCAGATGGAGGCAGTCTTTCCCTTGTACTAGATAGCTAGGCAGAATCATCAGATAAACATGCTTTGTCATCGAGCTTGAAAGTGGGACACTGATGTTAAAGATCACATTCTCCCGCTTTGCAAGCGACTTGGTTTTGGCTTCAAAGCTGCCTGAACAGCACTAGCGGCCCACCTTCTCTTCACTGCAGGAGTGTCGCTGTGGGCCAAGGCTGCGTTCTCTCAATGCCAAAAATGTGCTGACAATTCCCTTCTAGAAACTCATCCTACTGCACTCCAAATTCAGCTCCGGCCAATGAAAGGTGACCTAAGGCCACAAGGTAAGTTCCAGTGTTTCATATCAGCAGAGCTGGGTGTGCATTGTATCCATGAAACCATACTATGAAATGGAGTGCCTTAACTCTGCTATGCCCCTGGTGACACATAGGACAGTCGATCGTGCACCCATTTCGCATGATGACCACTGTGTGCCTGAAGAGCGTCCTCTGGCTTCTGAGGAACCCTAGGCGAAATAGGCCCCTGGGAAGCACTCTTCCCATTCATAGCAAGGGAAAAGTACTGCTTTCTGGGTTGCCAAGGAAGAGTGTCCCAGTCGTCAAAGAGCCTCGCGAAAGCAGTGCTGGGCAGACTCTGTTTGCAAGTCGACTGGCCTCAGTGACTGAAAGAGAACTCCACTGCCTATACACAGTGGGCTGATGATTCAGGAAGGACTCAGGACAGCACTCTCACAGAAGCGAAGGCTAAGCTCTGCGTCCAGCCTGAAGACCAGTACACTTTTCACACTTAACTCTGTTGGGATGTGCAAGAGCCATGGTCACCGAGGCCTACCTAAGGTACTGAAATACTTCCCCAGTTCAGCCTAGGCAGAGGACCCTGTTGCCAAAGGATCTCCATGGAAGGGCCCTGTGGGTTCCGTGTGTTTCCTTGAGGTAGTCAGAAACGACTGAGGGTAACTATAGGAGCTCATGTTTGAAACCAGGCTACCCTGGCAAAACCTTATTTTCCTCCGTGGTAGGCGAGACAGTTGTGCTTTGAAAGCTGCCTGAAAAACACTCCTGCTGCCCATCTTCTCTTTGCTGCCTGAAGGCGTCACGAAAGTACTATGAGTGTACTCGTATGAGGCATGCTGTCTCAGTTCCTTGCTGGGAGCTCCTCCAGGAGCACTCTGGAACTTACCAGCCAAAGAAATGGCACCCCAGGCATCAAGTAAAAGTCCAGATGTCTCCCATTGTAAGCTTAGGTGTGCCATAGAAGCGAAGAAGCATGTGTTAAAGAAATGCTTCCACTCTGTTATGTATTTCACGACTCGTTGTGCACTCACATTCATTGTAACATCTGTGAAGGGGCACTGAACGCCGCCAACTCTTCTGTTGCCTTTGAGTCCCAGGAGACAATCGGGTTCGTTTGCTTTAACGCTGTGAATGTGCAGCGGTAATGGCAAAGCCCTGCCCGGATCGCTCGACAGCTCTCGTTTGTACAGCATTCAAACGGCCTCAGGAACGCCGTTCTAAGCAGCCTTACATTCCATGCTGGTGTGCCCCAAGGAGGAATTTGGATTCTTCTGAGAAACACCACTGTGCCACACTAATGAAACCTGTGAACTCCCAAAGGACATCTCCCTACGGCAGTCCGAAGCTAGATGTTGAGTTCCAGCCTGAAAACAACGGACAGCTTTCCCTGTGAAAATGCTGGACTTCTGGGACCATCCAGATTCACCAAGGCCTAACTTTTGCACGGCGGGGGAATGCTCTTGTGCATGTACAGCAGTCCCCACGTGAAAACCTTTCTTAGCAGATGGAGGCAGTCTTTCCCTTGTACTAGGTAGCTAGGCAGAATCATCAGATAAACATGCTTTGTCATCGAGCTTGAAAGTGGGACACTGATGGGAAAGTTCAATTTTCCCGCTTTGCAAGCGACTTGCTTTTGGCTTCAAAGCTGCCTGAACAGCACTAGCGGCCCACCTTCTCTTCACTGCAGGAGTGTCGCTGTGGGCCAAGGCTGCGTTCTCTCAATGCCAAAAATGTGCTGACAATTCCCTTCTAGAAACTCATCCTACTGCACTCCAAATTCAGCTCCGGCCAATGAAAGGTGACCTAAGGCCACAAGGTAAGTTCCAGTGTTTCATATAGCAGAGCTGGGTGTGCATTGGTATCCACGAAACCATACTCTGAAATGGAGTGCCTTAACTCTGCTATGCCCCTGGGGACACATAGGACAGTCGATCGTGCACCCGTTTCGCATGATGAACGCTGTGTGCCTGAAGAGCGTCCTCTGGCTTCGGAGGAACCCTAGGCGAAAAAGGCCCCTGGGAAGCACTCTTCCCATTCATAGCAAGGGAAAAGTACTGCTTTCCGGGTTGCCAAGGAAGAGTGTCCCAGTCGTCAAAGAGCCTCGCGAAAGCAGTGCTGGGCAGCCTCTGTTTGCAAATCGACTGGCCTCAGTGACTGAAAGAGAACTCCACTGCCAATACACAGTGGGCTGATGATTCAGGCCGGGACTCAGGACAGCACTCTCACAGAAGCGAAGGCTAAGCTCTGCGTCCAGCCTGAAGACCAGTACACTTTTCACACTTAACTCTGTTGGGATGTGCAAGAGCCATGGTCACCGAGGCCTACCTAAGGTACTGAAATACTTCCCCAGTTCAGCCTAGGCAGAGGACCCTGTTGCCAAAGGATCTCCATGGAAGGGCCCTGTGGGTTCCGTGTGTTTCCTTGAGGTAGTCAGAAACGACTGAGGGTAACTATAGGAGCTCATGTTTGAAACCAGGCTACCCTGGCAAAACCTTATTTTCCTCCGTGGTAGGCCAGACAGTTGCGCTTTGAAAGCTGCCTGAAAAACACTCCTGCTGCCCATCTTCTCTTTGCTGCCTGAAGGCGTCAGGAAAGTACTATGAGTGTACTCGTATGAGGCATGCTGTCTCAGTTCATTGCTGGGAGCTTCTCCAGGAGCACTCTGGAACTTACCAGCCAAAGAAATGGCACCCCAGGCCTCAAGGAAAAGTCCAGATTTCTCCCATTGCAAGCTTATTTGTGCCATAGTAGCGAGGAAGCATGTGTTAAAGGAAAGCTGCAACACGGTTACATATTTCAGACTCGTTGTGCACTCACGTTCTTTGTAACATCTGTGAAGGGGCACTGAACGCCGCCAACTCTTCTGTTGCCTTTGAGTCCCAGGAGGCAAACGGGTTCGTTTGCTTTAACGCTGTGAATGTGCAGCGGTAATGGCAAAGCCCTGCCCGGATCGCTCGACAGCTCTCGTTTGTACAGCATTCAAACGGCCTCTGGAACGCCGTTCTAAGCAGCCTTACATTCCATGCTGGTGTGCCCCAAGGAGGAATTTGGATTCTTCTGAGAAACACCACTGTGCCTCACTAATGAAACCTGTGAAAACCCAAAAGACCTCTCCCTACGGCAGTCGGAAGCTAGATGTTGAGTTCCAGCCTGAAAACAACGGACAGCTTTCCTTGTGACAATGCTGGACTTCTGGGACCATCCAGATTCACCAAGGCCTAACTTTTGCACGGCGGGGGAATGCTCTTGTGCATGTACAGCAGTGCCCACGTGAAATCCTTTCTTAGCAGATGGAGGCAGTCTTTCCCTTGTACTAGATAGCTAGGCAGAATCATCAGATAAACATGCTTTGTCATCGAGCTTGAAAGTGGGACACTGATGGGAAAGATCACATTCTCCCGCTTTGCAAGCGACTTGCTTTTGGCTTCAAAGCTGCCTGAACAGCACTAGCGGCCCACCTTCTCTTCACTGCAGGAGTGTCGCTGTGGGCCAAGGCTGCGTTCTCTCAATGCCAAAAATGTGCTGACAATTCCCTTCTAGAAACTCATCCTACTGCACTCCAAATTCAGCTCCGGCCAAAGAAAGGTGACCTAAGGCCACAAGGTAAGTTCCAGTGTTGCATATCAGCAGAGCTGGGTGTGCATTGGTATCCACGAAACCATACTGTTAAATGGAGTGTCTTAACTCTGCTATGCCCCTGGGGACACATAGAACAGTCGATCGTGCACCCGTTTCGCATGATGAACGCTGTGTGCCTGAAGAGCGTCCTCTGGCTTCTGAGGAACCCTAGGCGAAAAAGGCCCCTGGGAAGCACTCTTCCCATTCATAGCAAGGGAAAAGTACTGCTTTCCGGGTTGCCAAGGAAGAGTGTCCCATTCGTCAAAGAGCCTCGCGAAAGCAGTGCTGGGCAGACTCTGTTTGCAAGTCGACTGGCCTCAGTGACTGAAAGAGAACTCCACTGCCAATACACAGTGGGCTGATGATTCAGGCCGGGACTCAGGACAGCACTCTCACAGAAGCGAAGGCTAAGCTCTGCGTCCAGCCTGAAGACCAGTACACTTTTCACACTTAACTCTGTTGGGATGTGCAAGAGCCATGGTCACCGAGGCCTACCTAAGGTACTGAAATACTTCCCCAGTTCAGCCTAGGCAGAGGACTCTGTTGCCAAAGGATCTCCATGGAAGGGCCCTGTGGGTTCCGTGTGTTTCCTTGAGGTAGTCAGAAACGACTGAGGGTAACTATAGGAGCTCATGTTTGAAACCAGGCTACCCTGGCAAAACCTTATTTTCCTCCATGGTAGGCCAGACAGTTGTGCTTTGAAAGCTGCCTGGAAAACACTCCTGCTGCCCATCTTCTCTTTGCTGCCTGAAGGCGTCACGAAAGTACTATGAGTGTACTCGTATGAGGCATGCTGTCTCAGTTCCTTGCTGGGAGCTCCTCCAGGAGCACTCTGGAACTTACCAGCCAAAGAAATGGCACCCCAGGCATCAAGTAAAAGTCCAGATGTCTCCCATTGTAAGCTTAGGTGTGCCATAGAAGCGAAGAAGCATGTGTTAAAGAAATGCTTCCACTCTGTTATGTATTTCACGACTCGTTGTGCACTCACATTCGTTGTAACATCTGTGAAGGGGCACTGAACGCCGCCAACTCTTCTGTTGCCTTTGAGTCCCAGGAGGCAATCGGGTTCGTTTGCTTTAACGCTGTGAATGTGCACCGGTAATGGCAAAGCCCTGCCCGGATCGCTCGACAGCTCTCGTTTGTACGGCATTCAAACGGCCTCAGGAACGCCGTTCTAAGCAGCCTTACATTCCATGCTGGTGTGCCCCAAGGAGGAATTTGGATTCTTCTGAGAAACACCACTGTGCCACACTAATGAAACCTGTGAACTCCCAAAGGACATCTCCCTACGGCAGTCCGAAGCTAGATGTTGAGTTCCAGCCTGAAAACAACGGACAGCATTCCCTGTGACAATGCTGGACTTCTGGGACCATCCAGATTCACCAAGGCCTAACTTTTGCACGGCGGGGGAATGCTCTTGTGCATGTACAGCAGTCCCCACGTGAAAACCTTTCTTAGCAGATGGAGGCAGTCTTTCCCTTGTACTAGGTAGCTAGGCAGAATCATCAGATAAACAAGCTTTGTCATCGAGCTTGAAAGTGGGACACTGATGGGAAAGTTCAATTTTCCCGCTTTGCAAGCGACTTGCTTTTGGCTTCAAAGCTGCCTGAACAGCACTAGCGGCCCACCTTCTCTTCACTGCAGGAGCGTCGCTGTGGGCCAAGGCTGCGTTCTCTCAATGCCAAAAATGTGCTGACAATTCCCTTCTAGAAACTCATCCTACTGCACTCCAAATTCAGCTCCGGCCAATGAAAGGTGACCTAAGGCCACAAGGTAAGTTCCAGTGTTTCATATAGCAGAGCTGGGTGTGCATTGGTATCCACGAAACCATACTCTGAAATGGAGTGCCTTAACTCTGCTATGCCCCTGGGGACACATAGGACAGTCGATCGTGCACCCGTTTCGCATGATGAACGCTGTGTGCCTGAAGAGCGTCCTCTGGCTTCGGAGGAACCCTAGGGGAAAAAGGCCCCTGGGAAGCACTCTTCCCATTCATAGCAAGGGAAAAGTACTGCTTTCCGGGTTGCCAAGGAAGAGTGTCCCAGTCGTCAAAGAGCCTCGCGAAAGCAGTGCTGGGCAGCCTCTGTTTGCAAATCGACTGGCCTCAGTGACTGAAAGAGAACTCCACTGCCAATACACAGTGGGCTGATGATTCAGGCCGGGACTCAGGACAGCACTCTCACAGAAGCGAAGGCTAAGCTCTGCGTCCAGCCTGAAGACCAGTACACTTTTCACACTTAACTCTGTTGGGATGTGCAAGAGCCATGGTCACCGAGGCCTACCTAATGTACTGAAATACTTCCCCAGTTCAGCCTAGGCAGAGGACTCTGTTGCCAAAGGATCTCCATGGAAGGGCCCTGTGGGTTCCGTGTGTTTCCTTGAGGTAGTCAGAAACGAGTGAGGGTAACTATAGGAGCTCATGTTTGAAACCAGGCTACCCTGGCAAAACCTTATTTTCCTCCGTGGTAGGCCAGACAGTTGCGCTTTGAAAGCTGCCTGAAAAACACTCCTGCTGCCCATCTTCTCTTTGCTGCCTGAAGGCGTCAGGAAAGTACTATGAGTGTACTCGTATGAGGCATGCTGTCTCAGTTCATTGCTGGGAGCTTCTCCAGGAGCACTCTGGAACTTATCAGCCAAAGAAATGGCACCCCAGGCCTCAAGGAAAAGTCCAGATTTCTCCCATTGCAAGCTTATTTGTGCCATAGTAGCGAGGAAGCATGTGTTAAAGGAAAGCTGCAACACGGTTACATATTTCAGACTCGTTGTGCACTCACGTTCTTTGTAACATCTGTGAAGGGGCACTGAACGCCGCCAACTCTTCTGTTGCCTTTGAGTCCCAGGAGGCAAACGGGTTCGTTTGCTTTAACGCTGTGAATGTGCAGCGGTAATGGCAAAGCCCTGCCCGGATCGCTCGACAGCTCTCGTTTGTACAGCATTCAAACGGCCTCTGGAACGCCGTTCTAAGCAGCCTTACATTCCATGCTGGTGTGCCCCAAGGAGGAATTTGGATTCTTCTGAGAAACACCACTGTGCCTCACTAATGAAACCTGTGAAAACCCAAAAGACCTCTCCCTACGGCAGTCGGAAGCTAGATGTTGAGTTCCAGCCTGAAAACAACGGACAGCTTTCCCTGTGACAATGCTGGACTTCTGGGACCATCCAGATTCACCAAGGCCTAACTTTTGCACGGCGGGGGAATGCTCCTGTGCATGTACAGCAGTGCCCACGTGAAATCCTTTCTTAGCAGATGGAGGCAGTCTTTCCCTTGTACTAGATAGCTAGGCAGAATCATCAGATAAACATGCTTTGTCATCGAGCTTGAAAGTGGGACACTGATGGGAAAGATCACATTCTCCCGCTTTGCAAGCGACTTGCTTTTGGCTTCAAAGCTGCCTGAACAGCACTAGCGGCCCACCTTCTCTTCACTGCAGGAGCGTCGCTGTGGGCCAAGGCTGCGTTCTCTCAATGCCAAAAATGTGCTGACAATTCCCTTCTAGAAACTCATCCTACTGCACTCCAAATTCAGCTCCGGCCAAAGAAAGGTGACCTAAGGCCACAAGGTAAGTTCCAGTGTTGCATATCAGCAGAGCTGGGTGTGCATTGGTATCCACGAAACCATACTCTGAAATGGAGTGCCTTAACTCTGCTATGCCCCTGGGGACACATAGGACAGTCGATCGTGCACCCGTTTCGCATGATGAACGCTGTGTGCCTGAAGAGCGTCCTCTGGCTTCGGAGGAACCCTAGGCGAAAAAGGCCCCTGGGAAGCACTCTTCCCATTCATAGCAAGGGAAAAGTACTGCTTTCCGGGTTGCCAAGGAAGAGTGTCCCAGTCGTCAAAGAGCCTCGCGAAAGCAGTGCTGGGCAGACTCTGTTTGCAAGTCGACTGGCCTCAGTGACTGAAAGAGAACTCCACTGCCAATACACAGTGGGCTGATGATTCAGGCCGGGACTCAGGACAGCACTCTCACAGAAGCGAAGGCTAAGCTCTGCGTCCAGCCTGAAGACCAGTACACTTTTCACACTTAACTCTGTTGGGATGTGCAAGAGCCATGGTCACCGAGGCCTACCTAAGGTACTGAAATACTTCCCCAGTTCAGCCTAGGCAGAGGACTCTGTTGCCAAAGGATCTCCATGGAAGGGCCCTGTGGGTTCCGTGTGTTTCCTTGAGGTAGTCAGAAACGACTGAGGGTAACTATAGGAGCTCATGTTTGAAACCAGGCTACCCTGGCAAAACCTTATTTTCCTCCACGGTAGGCGAGATAGTTGCGGTTTGAAAGCTGCCTGAAAAACACTCCTGCTGCCCATCTTCTCTTTGCTGCCTGAAGGCGTCACGAAAGTACTATGAGTGTACTCGTATGAGGCATGCTGTCTCAGTTCCTTGCTGGGAGCTCCTCCAGGAGCACTCTGGAACTTACCAGCCAAAGAAATGGCACCCCAGGCATCAAGTAAAAGTCCAGATGTCTCCCATTGTAAGCTTAGGTGTGCCATAGAAGCGAAGAAGCATGTGTTAAAGAAATGCTTCCACTCTGTTATGTATTTCACGACTCGTTGTGCACTCACATTCGTTGTAACATCTGTGAAGGGGCACTGAACGCCGCCAACTCTTCTGTTGCCTTTGAGTCCCAGGAGGCAATCTGGTTCGTTTGCTTTAACGCTGTGAATGTGCAGCGGTAATGGCAAAGCCCTGCCCGGATCGCTCGACAGCTCTCGTTTGTACAGCATTCAAACGGCCTCAGGAACGCCGTTCTAAGCAGCCTTACATTCCATGCTGGTGTGCCCCAAGGAGGAATTTGGATTCTTCTGAGAAACACCACTGTGCCACACTAATGAAACCTGTGAACTCCCAAAGGACATCTCCCTACGGCAGTCCGAAGCTAGATGTTGAGTTCCAGCCTGAAAACAACGGACAGCTTTCCCTGTGACAATGCTGGACTTCTGGGACCATCCAGATTCACCAAGGCCTAACTTTTGCACGGCGGGGGAATGCTCTTGTGCATGTACAGCAGTCCCCACGTGAAAACCTTTCTTAGCAGATGGAGGCAGTCTTTCCCTTGTACTAGGTAGCTAGGCAGAATCATCAGATAAACATGCTTTGTCATCGAGCTTGAAAGTGGGACACTGATGGGAAAGTTCAATTTTCCCGCTTTGCAAGCGACTTGCTTTTGGCTTCAAAGCTGCCTGAACAGCACTAGCGGCCCACCTTCTCTTCACTGCAGGAGCGTCGCTGTGGGCCAAGGCTGCGTTCTCTCAATGCCAAAAATGTGCTGACAATTCCCTTCTAGAAACTCATCCTACTGCACTCCAAATTCAGCTCCGGCCAATGAAAGGTGACCTAAGGCCACAAGGTAAGTTCCAGTGTTTCATATAGCAGAGCTGGGTGTGCATTGGTATCCACGAAACCATACTCTGAAATGGAGTGCCTTAACTCTGCTATGCCCCTGGGGACACATAGGACAGTCGATCGTGCACCCGTTTCGCATGATGAACGCTGTGTGCCTGAAGAGCGTCCTCTGGCTTCGGAGGAACCCTAGGCGAAAAAGGCCCCTGGGAAGCACTCTTCCCATTCATAGCAAGGGAAAAGTACTGCTTTCCGGGTTGCCAAGGAAGAGTGTCCCAGTCGTCAAAGAGCCTCGCGAAAGCAGTGCTGGGCAGCCTCTGTTTGCAAATCGACTGGCCTCAGTGACTGAAAGAGAACTCCACTGCCAATACACAGTGGGCTGATGATTCAGGCCGGGACTCAGGACAGCACTCTCACAGAAGCGAAGGCTAAGCTCTGCGTCCAGCCTGAAGACCAGTACACTTTTCACACTTAACTCTGTTGGGATGTGCAAGAGCCATGGTCACCGAGGCCTACCTAATGTACTGAAATACTTCCCCAGTTCAGCCTAGGCAGAGGACCCTGTTGCCAAAGGATCTCCATGGAAGGGCCCTGTGGGTTCCGTGTGTTTCCTTGAGGTAGTCAGAAACGACTGAGGGTAACTATAGGAGCTCATGTTTGAAACCAGGCTACCCTGGCAAAACCTTATTTTCCTCCGTGGTAGGCCAGACAGTTGCGCTTTGAAAGCTGCCTGAAAAACACTCCTGCTGCCCATCTTCTCTTTGCTGCCTGAAGGCGTCAGGAAAGTACTATGAGTGTACTCGTATGAGGCATGCTGTCTCAGTTCATTGCTGGGAGCTTCTCCAGGAGCACTCTGGAACTTACCAGCCAAAGAAATGGCACCCCAGGCCTCAAGGAAAAGTCCAGATTTCTCCCATTGCAAGCTTATTTGTGCCATAGTAGCGAGGAAGCATGTGTTAAAGGAAAGCTGCAACACGGTTACATATTTCAGACTCGTTGTGCACTCACGTTCTTTGTAACATCTGTGAAGGGGCACTGAACGCCGCCAACTCTTCTGTTGCCTTTGAGTCCCAGGAGGCAAACGGGTTCGTTTGCTTTAACGCTGTGAATGTGCAGCGGTAATGGCAAAGCCCTGCCCGGATCGCTCGACAGCTCTCGTTTGTACAGCATTCAAACGGCCTCTGGAACGCCGTTCTAAGCAGCCTTACATTCCATGCTGGTGTGCCCCAAGGAGGAATTTGGATTCTTCTGAGAAACACCACTGTGCCTCACTAATGAAACCTGTGAAAACCCAAAAGACCTCTCCCTACGGCAGTCGGAAGCTAGATGTTGAGTTCCAGCCTGAAAACAACGGACAGCTTTCCTTGTGACAATGCTGGACTTCTGGGACCATCCAGATTCACCAAGGCCTAACTTTTGCACGGCGGGGGAATGCTCTTGTGCATGTACAGCAGTGCCCACGTGAAATCCTTTCTTAGCAGATGGAGGCAGTCTTTCCCTTGTACTAGATAGCTAGGCAGAATCATCAGATAAACATGCTTTGTCATCGAGCTTGAAAGTGGGACACTGATGGGAAAGATCACATTCTCCCGCTTTGCAAGCGACTTGCTTTTGGCTTCAAAGCTGCCTGAACAGCACTAGCGGCCCACCTTCTCTTCACTGCAGGAGTGTCGCTGTGGGCCAAGGCTGCGTTCTCTCAATGCCAAAAATGTGCTGACAATTCCCTTCTAGAAACTCATCCTACTGCACTCCAAATTCAGCTCTGGCCAAAGAAAGGTGACCTAAGGCCACAAGGTAAGTTCCAGTGTTGCATATCAGCAGAGCTGGGTGTGCATTGGTATCCACGAAACCATACTCTGAAATGGAGTGCCTTAACTCTGCTATGCCCCTGGGGACACATAGGACAGTCGATCGTGCACCCGTTTCGCATGATGAACGCTGTGTGCCTGAAGAGCGTCCTCTGGCTTCTGAGGAACCCTAGGCGAAAAAGGCCCCTGGGAAGCACTCTTCCCATTCATAGCAAGGGAAAAGTACTGCTTTCCGGGTTGCCAAGGAAGAGTGTCCCAGTCGTCAAAGAGCCTCGCGAAAGCAGTGCTGGGCAGACTCTGTTTGCAAGTCGACTGGCCTCAGTGACTGAAAGAGAACTCCACTGCCAATACACAGTGGGCTGATGATTCAGGCCGGGACTCAGGACAGCACTCTCACAGAAGCGAAGGCTAAGCTCTGCGTCCAGCCTGAAGACCAGTACACTTTTCACACTTAACTCTGTTGGGATGTGCAAGAGCCATGGTCACCGAGGCCTACCTAAGGTACTGAAATACTTCCCCAGTTCAGCCTAGGCAGAGGACTCTGTTGCCAAAGGATCTCCATGGAAGGGCCCTGTGGGTTCCGTGTGTTTCCTTGAGGTAGTCAGAAACGACTGAGGGTAACTATAGGAGCTCATGTTTGAAACCAGGCTACCCTGGCAAAACCTTATTTTCCTCCACGGTAGGCGAGATAGTTGCGGTTTGAAAGCTGCCTGAAAAACACTCCTGCTGCCCATCTTCTCTTTGCTGCCTGAAGGCGTCACGAAAGTACTATGAGTGTACTCGTATGAGGCATGCTGTCTCAGTTCCTTGCTGGGAGCTCCTCCAGGAGCACTCTGGAACTTACCAGCCAAAGAAATGGCACCCCAGGCATCAAGTAAAAGTCCAGATGTCTCCCATTGTAAGCTTAGGTGTGCCATAGAAGCGAAGAAGCATGTGTTAAAGAAATGCTTCCACTCTGTTATGAATTTCACGACTCGTTGTGCACTCACATTCGTTGTAACATCTGTGAAGGGGCACTGAACGCCGCCAACTCTTCTGTTGCCTTTGAGTCCCAGGAGGCAATCGGGTTCGTTTGCTTTAACGCTGTGAATGTGCAGCGGTAATGGCAAAGCCCTGCCCGGATCGCTCGACAGCTCTCGTTTGTACAGCATTCAAACGGCCTCAGGAACGCCGTTCTAAGCAGCCTTACATTCCATGCTGGTGTGCCCCAAGGAGGAATTTGGATTCTTCTGAGAAACACCACTGTGCCACACTAATGAAACCTGTGAACTCCCAAAGGACATCTCCCTACGGCAGTCCGAAGCTAGATGTTGAGTTCCAGCCTGAAAACAACGGACAGCTTTCCCTGTGACAATGCTGGACTTCTGGGACCATCCAGATTCACCAAGGCCTAACTTTTGCACGGCGGGGGAATGCTCTTGTGCATGTACAGCAGTCCCCACGTGAAAACCTTTCTTAGCAGATGGAGGCAGTCTTTCCCTTGTACTAGGTAGCTAGGCAGAATCATCAGATAAACATGCTTTGTCATCGAGCTTGAAAGTGGGACACTGATGGGAAAGTTCAATTTTCCCGCTTTGCAAGCGACTTGCTTTTGGCTTCAAAGCTGCCTGAACAGCACTAGCGGCCCACCTTCTCTTCACTGCAGGAGCGTCGCTGTGGGCCAAGGCTGCGTTCTCTCAATGCCAAAAATGTGCTGACAATTCCCTTCTAGAAACTCATCCTACTGCACTCCAAATTCAGCTCCGGCCAATGAAAGGTGACCTAAGGCCACAAGGTAAGTTCCAGTGTTTCATATAGCAGAGCTGGGTGTGCATTGGTATCCACGAAACCATACTCTGAAATGGAGTGCCTTAACTCTGCTATGCCCCTGGGGACACATAGGACAGTCGATCGTGCACCCGTTTCGCATGATGAACGCTGTGTGCCTGAAGAGCGTCCTCTGGCTTCGGAGGACCCTAGGCGAAAAAGGCCCCTGGGAAGCACTCTTCCCATTCATAGCAAGGGAAAAGTACTGCTTTCCGGGTTGCCAAGGAAGAGTGTCCCAGTCGTCAAAGAGCCTCGCGAAAGCAGTGCTGGGCAGCCTCTGTTTGCAAATCGACTGGCCTCAGTGACTGAAAGAGAACTCCACTGCCAATACACAGTGGGCTGATGATTCAGGCCGGGACTCAGGACAGCACTCTCACAGAAGCGAAGGCTAAGCTCTGCGTCCAGCCTGAAGACCAGTACACTTTTCACACTTAACTCTGTTGGGATGTGCAAGAGCCATGGTCACCGAGGCCTACCTAATGTACTGAAATTCTTCCCCAGTTCAGCCTAGGCAGAGGACCCTGTTGCCAAAGGATCTCCATGGAAGGGCCCTGTGGGTTCCGTGTGTTTCCTTGAGGTAGTCAGAAACGACTGAGGGTAACTATAGGAGCTCATGTTTGAAACCAGGCTACCCTGGCAAAACCTTATTTTCCTCCGTGGTAGGCCAGACAGTTGCGCTTTGAAAGCTGCCTGAAAAACACTCCTGCTGCCCATCTTCTCTTTGCTGCCTGAAGGCGTCAGGAAAGTACTATGAGTGTACTCGTATGAGGCATGCTGTCTCAGTTCATTGCTGGGAGCTTCTCCAGGAGCACTCTGGAACTTACCAGCCAAAGAAATGGCACCCCAGGCCTCAAGGAAAAGTCCAGATTTCTCCCATTGCAAGCTTATTTGTGCCATAGTAGCGAGGAAGCATGTGTTAAAGGAAAGCTGCAACACGGTTACATATTTCAGACTCGTTGTGCACTCACGTTCTTTGTAACATCTGTGAAGGGGCACTGAACGCCGCCAACTCTTCTGTTGCCTTTGAGTCCCAGGAGGCAAACGGGTTCGTTTGCTTTAACGCTGTGAATGTGCAGCGGTAATGGCAAAGCCCTGCCCGGATCGCTCGACAGCTCTCGTTTGTACAGCATTCAAACGGCCTCTGGAACGCCGTTCTAAGCAGCCTTACATTCCATGCTGGTGTGCCCCAAGGAGGAATTTGGATTCTTCTGAGAAACACCACTGTGCCTCACTAATGAAACCTGTGAAAACCCCAAAGACCTCTCCCTACGGCAGTCGGAAGCTAGATGTTGAGTTCCAGCCTGAAAACAACGGACAGCTTTCCCTGTGACAATGCTGGACTTCTGGGACCATCCAGATTCACCAAGGCCTAACTTTTGCACGGCGGGGGAATGCTCCTGTGCATGTACAGCAGTGCCCACGTGAAATCCTTTCTTAGCAGATGGAGGCAGTCTTTCCCTTGTACTAGATAGCTAGGCAGAATCATCAGATAAACATGCTTTGTCATCGAGCTTGAAAGTGGGACACTGATGGGAAAGATCACATTCTCCCGCTTTGCAAGCGACTTGCTTTTGGCTTCAAAGCTGCCTGAACAGCACTAGTGGCCCACCTTCTCTTCACTGCAGGAGTGTCGCTGTGGGCCAAGGCTGCGTTCTCTCAATGCCAAAAATGTGCTGACAATTCCCTTCTAGAAACTCATCCTACTGCACTCCAAATTCAGCTCCGGCCAAAGAAAGGTGACCTAAGGCCACAAGGTAAGTTCCAGTGTTGCATATCAGCAGAGCTGGGTGTGCATTGGTATCCACGAAACCATACTCTGAAATGGAGTGCCTTAACTCTGCTATGCCCCTGGGGACACATACGACAGTCGATCGTGCACCCGTTTCGCATGATGAACGCTGTGTGCCTGAAGAGCGTCCTCTGGCTTCTGAGGAACCCTAGGCGAAAAAGGCCCCTGGGAAGCACTCTTCCCATTCATAGCAAGGGAAAAGTACTGCTTTCCGGGTTGCCAAGGAAGAGTGTCCCAGTCGTCAAAGAGCCTCGCGAAAGCAGTGCTGGGCAGCCTCTGTTTGCAAATCGACTGGCCTCAGTGACTGAAAGAGAACTCCACTGCCAATACACAGTGGGCTGATGATTCAGGCCGGGACTCAGGACAGCACTCTCACAGAAGCGAAGGCTAAGCTCTGCGTCCAGCCTGAAGACCAGTACACTTTTCACACTTAACTCTGTTGGGATGTGCAAGAGCCATGGTCACCGAGGCCTACCTAAGGTACTGAAATACTTCCCCAGTTCAGCCTAGACAGAGGACCCTGTTGCCAAAGGATCTCCATGGAAGGGCCCTGTGGGTTCCGTGTGTTTCCTTGAGGTAGAAACGACTGAGGGTAACTATAGGAGCTCATGTTTGAAACCAGGCTACCCTGGCAAAACCTTATTTTCCTCCATGGTAGGCCAGACAGTTGCGCTTTGAAAGCTGCCTGGAAAACACTCCTGCTGCCCATCTTCTCTTTGCTGCCTGAAGGCGTCACGAAAGTACTATGAGTGTACTCGTATGAGGCATGCTGTCTCAGTTCCTTGCTGGGAGCTCCTCCAGGAGCACTCTGGAACTTACCAGCCAAAGAAATGGCACCCCAGGCATCAAGTAAAAGTCCAGATGTCTCCCATTGTTAGCTTAGGTGTGCCATAGAAGCGAAGAAGCATGTGTTAAAGAAATGCTTCCACTCTGTTATGTATTTCACGACTCGTTGTGCACTCACATTCGTTGTAACATCTGTGAAGGGGCACTGAACGCCGCCAACTCTTCTGTTGCCTTTGAGTCCCAGGAGGCAATCGGGTTCGTTTGCTTTAACGCTGTGAATGTGCAGCGGTAATGGCAAAGCCCTGCCCGGATCGCTCGACAGCTCTCGTTTGTACAGCATTCAAACGGCCTCAGGAACGCCGTTCTAAGCAGCCTTACATTCCATGCTGGTGTGCCCCAAGGAGGAATTTGGATTCTTCTGAGAAACACCACTGTGCCACACTAATGAATCCTGTGAACTCCCAAAGGACATCTCCCTACGGCAGTCCGAAGCTAGATGTTGAGTTCCAGCCTGAAAACAACGGACAGCTTTCCCTGTGAAAATGCTGGACTTCTGGGACCATCCAGATTCACCAAGGCCTAACTTTTGCACGGCGGGGGAATGCTCTTGTGCATGTACAGCAGTCCCCACGTGAAAACCTTTCTTAGCAGATGGAGGCAGTCTTTCCCTTGTACTAGGTAGCTAGGCAGAATCATCAGATAAACATGCTTTGTCATCGAGCTTGAAAGTGGGACACTGATGGGAAAGTTCAATTTTCCCGCTTTGCAAGCGACTTGCTTTTGGCTTCAAAGCTGCCTGAACAGCACTAGCGGCCCACCTTCTCTTCACTGCAGGAGTGTCGCTGTGGGCCAAGGCTGCGTTCTCTCAATGCCAAAAATGTGCTGACAATTCCCTTCTAGAAACTCATCCTACTGCACTCCAAATTCAGCTCCGGCCAATGAAAGGTGACCTAAGGCCACAAGGTAAGTTCCAGTGTTTCATATAGCAGAGCTGGGTGTGCATTGGTATCCAGGAAACCATACTCTGAAATGGAGTGCCTTAACTCTGCTATGCCCCTGGGGACACATAGGACAGTCGATCGTGCACCCGTTTCGCATGATGAACGCTGTGTGCCTGAAGAGCGTCCTCTGGCTTCGGAGGAACCCTAGGCGAAAAAGGCCCCTGGGAAGCACTCTTCCCATTCATAGCAAGGGAAAAGTACTGCTTTCCGGGTTGCCAAGGAAGAGTGTCCCAGTCGTCAAAGAGCCTCGCGAAAGCAGTGCTGGGCAGCCTCTGTTTGCAAATCGACTGGCCTCAGTGACTGAAAGAGAACTCCACTGCCAATACACAGTGGGCTGATGATTCAGGCCGGGACTCAGGACAGCACTCTCACAGAAGCGAAGGCTAAGCTCTGCGTCCAGCCTGAAGACCAGTACACTTTTCACACTTAACTCTGTTGGGATGTGCAAGAGCCATGGTCACCGAGGCCTACCTAAGGTACTGAAATACTTCCCCAGTTCAGCCTAGGCAGAGGACCCTGTTGCCAAAGGATCTCCATGGAAGGGCCCTGTGGGTTCCGTGTGTTTCCTTGAGGTAGTCAGAAACGACTGAGGGTAACTATAGGAGCTCATGTTTGAAACCAGGCTACCCTGGCAAAACCTTATTTTCCTCCGTGGTAGGCCAGACAGTTGCGCTTTGAAAGCTGCCTGAAAAACACTCCTGCTGCCCATCTTCTCTTTGCTGCCTGAAGGCGTCAGGAAAGTACTATGAGTGTACTCGTATGAGGCATGCTGTCTCAGTTCATTGCTGGGAGCTTCTCCAGGAGCACTCTGGAACTTACCAGCCAAAGAAATGGCACCCCAGGCCTCAAGGAAAAGTCCAGATTTCTCCCATTGCAAGCTTATTTGTGCCATAGTAGCGAGGAAGCATGTGTTAAAGGAAAGCTGCAACACGGTTACATATTTCAGACTCGTTGTGCACTCACGTTCTTTGTAACATCTGTGAAGGGGCACTGAACGCCGCCAACTCTTCTGTTGCCTTTGAGTCCCAGGAGGCAAACGGGTTCGTTTGCTTTAACGCTGTGAATGTGCAGCGGTAATGGCAAAGCCCTGCCCGGATCGCTCGACAGCTCTCGTTTGTACAGCATTCAAACGGCCTCTGGAACGCCGTTCTAAGCAGCCTTACATTCCATGCTGGTGTGCCCCAAGGAGGAATTTGGATTCTTCTGAGAAACACCACTGTGCCTCACTAATGAAACCTGTGAAAACCCAAAAGACCTCTCCCTACGGCAGTCGGAAGCTAGATGTTGAGTTCCAGCCTGAAAACAACGGACAGCTTTCCTTGTGACAATGCTGGACTTCTGGGACCGTCCAGATTCACCAAGGCCTAACTTTTGCACGGCGGGGGAATGCTCTTGTGCATGTACAGCAGTGCCCACGTGAAATCCTTTCTTAGCAGATGGAGGCAGTCTTTCCCTTGTACTAGATAGCTAGGCAGAATCATCAGATAAACATGCTTTGTCATCGAGCTTGAAAGTGGGACACTGATGGGAAAGATCACATTCTCCCGCTTTGCAAGCGACTTGCTTTTGGCTTCAAAGCTGCCTGAACAGCACTAGTGGCCCACCTTCTCTTCACTGCAGGAGTGTCGCTGTGGGCCAAGGCTGCGTTCTCTCAATGCCAAAAATGTGCTGACAATTCCCTTCTAGAAACTCATCCTACTGCACTCCAAATTCAGCTCCGGCCAAAGAAAGGTGACCTAAGGCCACAAGGTAAGTTCCAGTGTTGCATATCAGCAGAGCTGGGTGTGCATTGGTATCCACGAAACCATACTCTGAAATGGAGTGCCTTAACTCTGCTATGCCCCTGGGGACACATACGACAGTCGATCGTGCACCCGTTTCGCATGATGAACGCTGTGTGCCTGAAGAGCGTCCTCTGGCTTCTGAGGAACCCTAGGCGAAAAAGGCCCCTGGGAAGCACTCTTCCCATTCATAGCAAGGGAAAAGTACTGCTTTCCGGGTTGCCAAGGAAGAGTGTCCCAGTCGTCAAAGAGCCTCGCGAAAGCAGTGCTGGGCAGCCTCTGTTTGCAAATCGACTGGCCTCAGTGACTGAAAGAGAACTCCACTGCCAATACACAGTGGGCTGATGATTCAGGCCGGGACTCAGGACAGCACTCTCACAGAAGCGAAGGCTAAGCTCTGCGTCCAGCCTGAAGACCAGTACACTTTTCACACTTAACTCTGTTGGGATGTGCAAGAGCCATGGTCACCGAGGCCTACCTAAGGTACTGAAATACTTCCCCAGTTCAGCCTAGACAGAGGACCCTGTTGCCAAAGGATCTCCATGGAAGGGCCCTGTGGGTTCCGTGTGTTTCCTTGAGGTAGAAACGACTGAGGGTAACTATAGGAGCTCATGTTTGAAACCAGGCTACCCTGGCAAAACCTTATTTTCCTCCATGGTAGGCCAGACAGTTGCGCTTTGAAAGCTGCCTGGAAAACACTCCTGCTGCCCATCTTCTCTTTGCTGCCTGAAGGCGTCACGAAAGTACTATGAGTGTACTCGTATGAGGCATGCTGTCTCAGTTCCTTGCTGGGAGCTCCTCCAGGAGCACTCTGGAACTTACCAGCCAAAGAAATGGCACCCCAGGCATCAAGTAAAAGTCCAGATGTCTCCCATTGTTAGCTTAGGTGTGCCATAGAAGCGAAGAAGCATGTGTTAAAGAAATGCTTCCACTCTGTTATGTATTTCACGACTCGTTGTGCACTCACATTCGTTGTAACATCTGTGAAGGGGCACTGAACGCCGCCAACTCTTCTGTTGCCTTTGAGTCCCAGGAGGCAATCGGGTTCGTTTGCTTTAACGCTGTGAATGTGCACCGGTAATGGCAAAGCCCTGCCCGGATCGCTCGACAGCTCTCGTTTGTACAGCATTCAAACGGCCTCAGGAACGCCGTTCTAAGCAGCCTTACATTCCATGCTGGTGTGCCCCAAGGAGGAATTTGGATTCTTCTGAGAAACACCACTGTGCCACACTAATGAATCCTGTGAACTCCCAAAGGACATCTCCCTACGGCAGTCCGAAGCTAGATGTTGAGTTCCAGCCTGAAAACAACGGACAGCTTTCCCTGTGAAAATGCTGGACTTCTGGGACCATCCAGATTCACCAAGGCCTAACTTTTGCACGGCGGGGGAATGCTCTTGTGCATGTACAGCAGTCCCCACGTGAAAACCTTTCTTAGCAGATGGAGGCAGTCTTTCCCTTGTACTAGGTAGCTAGGCAGAATCATCAGATAAACATGCTTTGTCATCGAGCTTGAAAGTGGGACACTGATGGGAAAGTTCAATTTTCCCGCTTTGCAAGCGACTTGCTTTTGGCTTCAAAGCTGCCTGAACAGCACTAGCGGCCCACCTTCTCTTCACTGCAGGAGTGTCGCTGTGGGCCAAGGCTGCGTTCTCTCAATGCCAAAAATGTGCTGACAATTCCCTTCTAGAAACTCATCCTACTGCACTCCAAATTCAGCTCCGGCCAATGAAAGGTGACCTAAGGCCACAAGGTAAGTTCCAGTGTTTCATATAGCAGAGCTGGGTGTGCATTGGTATCCAGGAAACCATACTCTGAAATGGAGTGCCTTAACTCTGCTATGCCCCTGGGGACACATAGGACAGTCGATCGTGCACCCGTTTCGCATGATGAACGCTGTGTGCCTGAAGAGCGTCCTCTGGCTTCGGAGGAACCCTAGGCGAAAAAGGCCCCTGGGAAGCACTCTTCCCATTCATAGCAAGGGAAAAGTACTGCTTTCCGGGTTGCCAAGGAAGAGTGTCCCAGTCGTCAAAGAGCCTCGCGAAAGCAGTGCTGGGCAGCCTCTGTTTGCAAATCGACTGGCCTCAGTGACTGAAAGAGAACTCCACTGCCAATACACAGTGGGCTGATGATTCAGGCCGGGACTCAGGACAGCACTCTCACAGAAGCGAAGGCTAAGCTCTGCGTCCAGCCTGAAGACCAGTACACTTTTCACACTTAACTCTGTTGGGATGTGCAAGAGCCATGGTCACCGAGGCCTACCTAAGGTACTGAAATACTTCCCCAGTTCAGCCTAGGCAGAGGACCCTGTTGCCAAAGGATCTCCATGGAAGGGCCCTGTGGGTTCCGTGTGTTTCCTTGAGGTAGTCAGAAACGACTGAGGGTAACTATAGGAGCTCATGTTTGAAACCAGGCTACCCTGGCAAAACCTTATTTTCCTCCGTGGTAGGCCAGACAGTTGCGCTTTGAAAGCTGCCTGAAAAACACTCCTGCTGCCCATCTTCTCTTTGCTGCCTGAAGGCGTCAGGAAAGTACTATGAGTGTACTCGTATGAGGCATGCTGTCTCAGTTCATTGCTGGGAGCTTCTCCAGGAGCACTCTGGAACTTACCAGCCAAAGAAATGGCACCCCAGGCCTCAAGGAAAAGTCCAGATTTCTCCCATTGCAAGCTTATTTGTGCCATAGTAGCGAGGAAGCATGTGTTAAAGGAAAGCTGCAACACGGTTACATATTTCAGACTCGTTGTGCACTCACGTTCTTTGTAACATCTGTGAAGGGGCACTGAACGCCGCCAACTCTTCTGTTGCCTTTGAGTCCCAGGAGGCAAACGGGTTCGTTTGCTTTAACGCTGTGAATGTGCAGCGGTAATGGCAAAGCCCTGCCCGGATCGCTCGACAGCTCTCGTTTGTACAGCATTCAAACGGCCTCTGGAACGCCGTTCTAAGCAGCCTTACATTCCATGCTGGTGTGCCCCAAGGAGGAATTTGGATTCTTCTGAGAAACACCACTGTGCCTCACTAATGAAACCTGTGAAAACCCAAAAGACCTCTCCCTACGGCAGTCGGAAGCTAGATGTTGAGTTCCAGCCTGAAAACAACGGACAGCTTTCCTTGTGACAATGCTGGACTTCTGGGACCGTCCAGATTCACCAAGGCCTAACTTTTGCACGGCGGGGGAATGCTCTTGTGCATGTACAGCAGTGCCCACGTGAAATCCTTTCTTAGCAGATGGAGGCAGTCTTTCCCTTGTACTAGATAGCTAGGCAGAATCATCAGATAAACATGCTTTGTCATCGAGCTTGAAAGTGGGACACTGATGGGAAAGATCACATTCTCCCGCTTTGCAAGCGACTTGCTTTTGGCTTCAAAGCTGCCTGAACAGCACTAGCGGCCCACCTTCTCTTCACTGCAGGAGTGTCGCTGTGGGCCAAGGCTGCGTTCTCTCAATGCCAAAAATGTGCTGACAATTCCCTTCTAGAAACTCATCCTACTGCACTCCAAATTCAGCTCCGGCCAAAGAAAGGTGACCTAAGGCCACAAGGTAAGTTCCAGTGTTGCATATCAGCAGAGCTGGGTGTGCATTGGTATCCACGAAACCATACTCTGAAATGGAGTGCCTTAACTCTGCTATGCCCCTGGGGACACATAGGACAGTCGATCGTGCACCCGTTTCGCATGATGAACGCTGTGTGCCTGAAGAGCGTCCTCTGGCTTCGGAGGAACCCTAGGCGAAAAAGGCCCCTGGGAAGCACTCTTCCCATTCATAGCAAGGGAAAAGTACTGCTTTCCGGGTTGCCAAGGAAGAGTGTCCCAGTCGTCAAAGAGCCTCGCGAAAGCAGTGCTGGGCAGACTCTGTTTGCAAGTCGACTGGCCTCAGTGACTGAAAGAGAACTCCACTGCCAATACACAGTGGGCTGATGATTCAGGCCGGGACTCAGGACAGCACTCTCACAGAAGCGAAGGCTAAGCTCTGCGTCCAGCCTGAAGACCAGTACACTTTTCACACTTAACTCTGTTGGGATGTGCAAGAGCCATGGTCACCGAGGCCTACCTAAGGTACTGAAATACTTCCCCAGTTCAGCCTAGGCAGAGGACTCTGTTGCCAAAGGATCTCCATGGAAGGGCCCTGTGGGTTCCGTGTGTTTCCTTGAGGTAGTCAGAAACGACTGAGGGTAACTATAGGAGCTCATGTTTGAAACCAGGCTACCCTGGCAAAACCTTATTTTCCTCCACGGTAGGCGAGATAGTTGCGGTTTGAAAGCTGCCTGAAAAACACTCCTGCTGCCCATCTTCTCTTTGCTGCCTGAAGGCGTCACGAAAGTACTATGAGTGTACTCGTATGAGGCATGCTGTCTCAGTTCCTTGCTGGGAGCTCCTCCAGGAGCACTCTGGAACTTACCAGCCAAAGAAATGGCACCCCAGGCATCAAGTAAAAGTCCAGATGTCTCCCATTGTAAGCTTAGGTGTGCCATAGAAGCGAAGAAGCATGTGTTAAAGAAATGCTTCCACTCTGTTATGTATTTCACGACTCGTTGTGCACTCACATTCGTTGTAACATCTGTGAAGGGGCACTGAACGCCGCCAACTCTTCTGTTGCCTTTGAGTCCCAGGAGGCAATCGGGTTCATTTGCTTTAACGCTGTGAATGTGCAGCGGTAATGGCAAAGCCCTGCCCGGATCGCTCGACAGCTCTCGTTTGTACAGCATTCAAACGGCCTCAGGAACGCCGTTCTAAGCAGCCTTACATTCCATGCTGGTGTGCCCCAAGGAGGAATTTGGATTCTTCTGAGAAACACCACTGTGCCACACTAATGAAACCTGTGAACTCCCAAAGGACATCTCCCTACGGCAGTCCGAAGCTAGATGTTGAGTTCCAGCCTGAAAACAACGGACAGCTTTCCCTGTGACAATGCTGGACTTCTGGGACCATCCAGATTCACCAAGGCCTAACTTTTGCACGGCGGGGGAATGCTCTTGTGCATGTACAGCAGTCCCCACGTGAAAACCTTTCTTAGCAGATGGAGGCAGTCTTTCCCTTGTACTAGGTAGCTAGGCAGAATCATCAGATAAACATGCTTTGTCATCGAGCTTGAAAGTGGGACACTGATGGGAAAGTTCAATTTTCCCGCTTTGCAAGCGACTTGCTTTTGGCTTCAAAGCTGCCTGAACAGCACTAGCGGCCCACCTTCTCTTCACTGCAGGAGCGTCGCTGTGGGCCAAGGCTGCGTTCTCTCAATGCCAAAAATGTGCTGACAATTCCCTTCTAGAAACTCATCCTACTGCACTCCAAATTCAGCTCCGGCCAATGAAAGGTGACCTAAGGCCACAAGGTAAGTTCCAGTGTTTCATATAGCAGAGCTGGGTGTGCATTGGTATCCACGAAACCATACTCTGAAATGGAGTGCCTTAACTCTGCTATGCCCCTGGGGACACATAGGACAGTCGATCGTGCACCCGTTTCGCATGATGAACGCTGTGTGCCTGAAGAGCGTCCTCTGGCTTCGGAGGAACCCTAGGCGAAAAAGGCCCCTGGGAAGCACTCTTCCCATTCATAGCAAGGGAAAAGTACTGCTTTCCGGGTTGCCAAGGAAGAGTGTCCCAGTCGTCAAAGAGCCTCGCGAAAGCAGTGCTGGGCAGCCTCTGTTTGCAAATCGACTGGCCTCAGTGACTGAAAGAGAACTCCACTGCCAATACACAGTGGGCTGATGATTCAGGCCGGGACTCAGGACAGCACTCTCACAGAAGCGAAGGCTAAGCTCTGCGTCCAGCCTGAAGACCAGTACACTTTTCACACTTAACTCTGTTGGGATGTGCAAGAGCCATGGTCACCGAGGCCTACCTAATGTACTGAAATACTTCCCCAGTTCAGCCTAGGCAGAGGACCCTGTTGCCAAAGGATCTCCATGGAAGGGCCCTGTGGGTTCCGTGTGTTTCCTTGAGGTAGTCAGAAACGACTGAGGGTAACTATAGGAGCTCATGTTTGAAACCAGGCTACCCTGGCAAAACCTTATTTTCCTCCGTGGTAGGCCAGACAGTTGCGCTTTGAAAGCTGCCTGAAAAACACTCCTGCTGCCCATCTTCTCTTTGCTGCCTGAAGGCGTCAGGAAAGTACTATGAGTGTACTCGTATGAGGCATGCTGTCTCAGTTCATTGCTGGGAGCTCCTCCAGGAGCACTCTGGAACTTACCAGCCAAAGAAATGGCACCCCAGGCCTCAAGGAAAAGTCCAGATTTCTCCCATTGCAAGCTTATTTGTGCCATAGTAGCGAGGAAGCATGTGTTAAAGGAAAGCTGCAACACGGTTACATATTTCAGACTCGTTGTGCACTCACGTTCTTTGTAACATCTGTGAAGGGGCACTGAACGCCGCCAACTCTTCTGTTGCCTTTGAGTCCCAGGAGGCAAACGGGTTCGTTTGCTTTAACGCTGTGAATGTGCAGCGGTAATGGCAAAGCCCTGCCCGGATCGCTCGACAGCTCTCGTTTGTACAGCATTCAAACGGCCTCTGGAACGCCGTTCTAAGCAGCCTTACATTCCATGCTGGTGTGCCCCAAGGAGGAATTTGGATTCTTCTGAGAAACACCACTGTGCCTCACTAATGAAACCTGTGAAAACCCAAAAGACCTCTCCCTACGGCAGTCGGAAGCTAGATGTTGAGTTCCAGCCTGAAAACAACGGACAGCTTTCCCTGTGACAATGCTGGACTTCTGGGACCATCCAGATTCACCAAGGCCTAACTTTTGCACGGCGGGGGAATGCTCCTGTGCATGTACAGCAGTGCCCACGTGAAATCCTTTCTTAGCAGATGGAGGCAGTCTTTCCCTTGTACTAGATAGCTAGGCAGAATCATCAGATAAACATGCTTTGTCATCGAGCTTGAAAGTGGGACACTGATGGGAAAGATCACATTCTCCCGCTTTGCAAGCGACTTGCTTTTGGCTTCAAAGCTGCCTGAACAGCACTAGCGGCCCACCTTCTCTTCACTGCAGGAGTGTCGCTGTGGGCCAAGGCTGCGTTCTCTCAATGCCAAAAATGTGCTGACAATTCCCTTCTAGAAACTCATCCTACTGCACTCCAAATTCAGCTCCGGCCAAAGAAAGGTGACCTAAGGCCACAAGGTAAGTTCCAGTGTTGCATATAGCAGAGCTGGGTGTGCATTAATATCCACGAAACCATACTCTGAAATGGAGTGCCTTAACTCTGCTATGCCCCTGGGGACACATAGGACAGTCGATCGTGCACCCGTTTCGCATGATGAACGCTGTGTGCCTGAAGAGCGTCCTCTGGCTTCGGAGGAACCCTAGGCGAAAAAGGCCCCTGGGAAGCACTCTTCCCATTCATAGCAAGGGAAAAGTACTGCTTTCCGGGTTGCCAAGGAAGAGTGTCCCAGTCGTCAAAGAGCCTCGCGAAAGCAGTGCTGGGCAGCCTCTGTTTGCAAATCGACTGGCCTCAGTGACTGAAAGAGAACTCCACTGCAAATACACAGTGGGCTGATGATTCAGGCCGGGACTCAGGACAGCACTCTCACAGAAGCGAAGGCTAAGCTCTGCGTCCAGCCTGAAGACCAGTACACTTTTCACACTTAACTCTGTTGGGATGTGCAAGAGCCATGGTCACCGAGGCCTACCTAATGTACTGAAATACTTCCCCAGTTCAGCCTAGGCAGAGGACCCTGTTGCCAAAGGATCTCCATGGAAGGGCCCTGTGGGTTCCGTGTGTTTCCTTGAGGTAGTCAGAAACGACTGAGGGTAACTATAGGAGCTCATGTTTGAAACCAGGCTACCCTGGCAAAACCTTATTTTCCTCCGTGGTAGGCCAGACAGTTGCGTTTTGAAAGCTGCCTGAAAAACACTCCTGCTGCCCATCTTCTCTTTGCTGCCTGAAGGCGTCAGGAAAGTACTATGAGTGTACTCGTATGAGGCATGCTGTCTCAGTTCATTGCTGAGAGCTTCTCCAGGAGCACTCTGGAACTTACCAGCCAAAGAAATGGCACCCCAGGCCTCAAGGAAAAGTCCAGATTTCTCCCATTGCCAGCTTATTTGTGCCATAGTAGCGAGGAAGCATGTGTTAAAGGAAAGCTGCAACACGGTTACATATTTCAGACTCGTTGTGCACTCACGTTCTTTGTAACATCTGTGAAGGGGCACTGAACGCCGCCAACTCTTCTGTTGCCTTTGAGTCCCAGGAGGCAAACGGGTTCGTTTGCTTTAACGCTGTGAATGTGCAGCGGTAATGGCAAAGCCCTGCCCGGATCGCTCGACAGCTCTCGTTTGTACAGCATTCAAACGGCCTCAGGAACGCCGTTCTAAGCAGCCTTACATTCCATGCTGGTGTGCCCCAAGGAGGAATTTGGATTCTTCTGAGAAACACCACTGTGCCTCACTAATGAAACCTGTGAAAACCCAAAAGACCTCTCCCTACGGCAGTCGGAAGCTAGATGTTGAGTTCCAGCCTGAAAACAACGGAGAGCTTTCCCTGTGACAATGCTGGACTTCTGGGACCATCCAGATTCACCAAGGCCTAACTTTTGCACGGCGGGGGAATGCTCTTGTGCATGTACAGCAGTGCCCACGTGAAATCCTATCTTAGCAGATGGAGGCAGTCTTTCCCTTGTACTAGATAGCTAGGCAGAATCATCAGATAAACATGCTTTGTCATCGAGCTTGAAAGTGGGACACTGATGTTAAAGATCACATTCTCCCGCTTTGCAAGCGACTTGCCTTTGGCTTCAAAGCTGCCTGAACAGCACTAGCGGCCCACCTTCTCTTCACTGCAGGAGTGTCGCTGTGGGCCAAGGCTGTGTTCTCTCAATGCCAAAAATGTGCTGACAATTCCCTTCTAGAAACTCATCCTACTGCACTCCAAATTCAGCTCTGGCCAATGAAAGGTGACCTAAGGCCACAAGGTAAGTTCCAGTGTTGCATATCAGCAGAGCTGGGTGTGCATTGTATCCATGAAACCATACTATGAAATGGAGTGCCTTAACTCTGCTATGCCCCTGGTGACACATAGGACAGTCGATCGTGCACCCATTTCGCATGATGACCACTGTGTGCCTGAAGAGCGTCCTCTGGCTTCTGAGGAACCCTAGGCGAAATAGGCCCCTGGGAAGCACTCTTCCCATTCATAGCAAGGGAAAAGTACTGCTTTCTGGGTTGCCAAGGAAGAGTGTCCCAGTCGTCAAAGAGCCTCGCGAAAGCAGTGCTGGGCAGACTCTGTTTGCAAGTCGACTGGCCTCAGTGACTGAAAGAGAACTCCACTGCCTATACACAGTGGGCTGATGATTCAGGAAGGACTCAGGACAGCACTCTCACAGAAGCGAAGGCTAAGCTCTGCGTCCAGCCTGAAGACCAGTACACTTTTCACACTTAACTCTGTTGGGATGTGCAAGAGCCATGGTCACCGAGGCCTACCTAAGGTACTGAAATACTTCCCCAGTTCAGCCTAGGCAGAGGACCCTGTTGCCAAAGGATCTCCATGGAAGGGCCCTGTGGGTTCCGTGTGTTTCCTTGAGGTAGTCAGAAACGACTGAGGGTAACTATAGGAGCTCATGTTTGAAACCAGGCTACCCTGGCAAAACCTTATTTTCCTCCGTGGTAGGCGAGACAGTTGTGCTTTGAAAGCTGCCTGAAAAACACTCCTGCTGCCCATCTTCTCTTTGCTGCCTGAAGGCGTCACGAAAGTACTATGAGTGTACTCGTATGAGGCATGCTGTCTCAGTTCCTTGCTGGGAGCTCCTCCAGGAGCACTCTGGAACTTACCAGCCAAAGAAATGGCACCCCAGGCATCAAGTAAAAGTACAGATGTCTCCCATTGTAAGCTTAGGTGTGCCATAGAAGCGAAGAAGCATGTGTTAAAGAAATGCTTCCACTCTGTTATGTATGTGACGACTCATTGTGCACTCACATTCGTTGTAACATCTGTGAAGGAGCACTGAACGCCGCCCACTCTTCTGTTGCCTTTGAGTCCCAGGAGGCAAACGGGTTCGTTTGCTTTAACGCTGTGAATGTGCAGCGGTAATGGCAAAGCCCTGCCCGGATCGCTCGACAGCTCTCGTTTGTACAGCATTCAAACGGCCTCAGGAACGCCGTTCTAAGCAGCCTTACATTCCATGCTGGTGTGCCCCAAGGAGGAATTTGGATTCTTCTGAGAAACACCACTGTGCCACACTAATGAAACCTGTGAAATCCCAAAGGACATCTCCCTACGGCAGTCCGAAGCTAGATGTTGAGTTCCAGCCTGAAAACAACGGACAGCTTTCCCTGTGACAATGCTGGACTTCTGGGACCATCCAGATTCACCAAGGCCTAACTTTTGCACGGCGGGGGAATGCTCTTGTGCATGTACAGCAGTCCCCACGTGAAAACCTTTCTTAGCAGATGGAGGCAGTCTTTCCCTTGTACTAGGTAGCTAGGCAGAATCATCAGATAAACATGCTTTGTCATCGAGCTTGAAAGTGGGACACTGATGGGAAAGTTCAATTTTCCCGCTTTGCAAGCGACTTGCTTTTGGCTTCAAAGCTGCCTGAACAGCACTAGCGGCCCACCTTCTCTTCACTGCAGGAGCGACGCTGTGGGCCAAGGCTGCGTTCTCTCAATGCCAAAAATGTGCTGACAATTCCCTTCTAGAAACTCATCCTACTGCACTCCAAATTCAGCTCCGGCCAATGAAAGGTGACCTAAGGCCACAAGGTAAGTTCCAGTGTTTCATATAGCAGAGCTGGGTGTGCATTAGTATCTACGAAACCATACTCTGAAATGGAGTGCCTTAACTCTGCTATGCCCCTGGGGACACATAGGACAGTCGATCGTGCACCCGTTTTGCATGATGAACGCTGTGTGCCTGAAGAGCGTCCTCTGCCTTCGGAGGAACCCTAGGCGAAAAAGGCCCCTGGGAAGCACTCTTCCCATTCATAGCAAGGGAAAAGTACTGCTTTCCGGGTTGCCAAGGAAGAGTGTCCCAGTCGTCAAAGAGCCTCGCGAAAGCAGTGCTGGGCAGACTCTGTTTGCAAATCGACTGGCCTCAGTGACTGAAAGAGAACTCCACTGCCAATACACAGTGGGCTGATGATTCAGGCCGGGACTCAGGACAGCACTCTCACAGAAGCGAAGGCTAAGCTCTGCGTCCAGCCTGAAGACCAGTACACTTTTCACACTTAACTCTGTTGGGATGTGCAAGAGCCATGGTCACCGAGGCCTACCTAATGTACTGAAATACTTCCCCAGTTCAGCCTAGGTAGAGGACCCTGTTGCCAAAGGATCTCCATGGAAGGGCCCTGTGGGTTCCGTGTGTTTCCTTGAGGTAGTCAGAAACGACTGAGGGTAACTATAGGAGCTCATGTTTGAAACCAGGCTACCCTGGCAAAACCTTATTTTCCTCCGTGGTAGGCCAGACAGTTGCGTTTTGAAAGCTGCCTGAAAAACACTCCTGCTGCCCATCTTCTCTTTGCTGCCTGAAGGCGTCACGAAAGTACTATGAGTGTACTCGTATGAGGCATGCTGTCTCAGTTCATTGCTGGGAGCTTCTCCAGAAGCACTCTGGAACTTACCAGCCAAAGAAATGGCACCCCAGGCCTCAAGGAAAAGTCCAGATTTCTCCCATTGCCAGCTTATTTGTGCCATAGTAGCGAGGAAGCATGTGTTAAAGGAAAGCTGCAACACGGTTACATATTTCAGACTCGTTGTGCACTCACGTTCTTTGTAACATCTGTGAAGGGGCACTGAACGCCGCCAACTCTTCTGTTGCCTTTGAGTCCCAGGAGGCAAACGGGTTCGTTTGCTTTAACGCTGTGAATGTGCAGCGGTAATGGCAAAGCCCTGCCCGGATCGCTCGACAGCTCTCGTTTGTACAGCATTCAAACGGCCTCAGGAACGCCGTTCTAAGCAGCCTTACATTCCATGCTGGTGTGCCCCAAGGAGGAATTTGGATTCTTCTGAGAAACACCACTGTGCCTCACTAATGAAACCTGTGAAAACCCAAAAGACCTCTCCCTACGGCAGTCGGAAGCTAGATGTTGAGTTCCAGCCTGAAAACAACGGACAGCTTTCCCTGTGACAATGCTGGACTTCTGGGACCATCCAGATTCACCAAGGCCTAACTTTTGCACGGCGGGGGAATGCTCTTGTGCATGTACAGCAGTCCCCACGTGAAAACCTTTCTTAGCAGATGGAGGCAGTCTTTCCCTTGTACTAGATAGCTAGGCAGAATCATCAGATAAACATGCTTTGTCATCGAGCTTGAAAGTGGGACACTGATGGGAAAGATCACATTCTCCCGCTTTGCAAGCGACTTGCTTTTGGCTTCAAAGCTGCCTGAACAGCACTAGCGGCCCACCTTCTCTTCACTGCAGGAGTGTCGCTGTGGGCCAAGGCTGCGTTCTCTCAATGCCAAAAATGTGCTGACAATTCCCTTCTAGAAACTCATCCTACTGCACTCCAAATACAGCTCTGGCCAATGAAAGGTGATCTAAGGCCACAAGGTAAGTTCCAGTGTTGCATATCAGCAGAGCTGGGTGTGCATTGTATCCATGAAACCATACTATGAAATGGAGTGCCTTAACTCTGCTATGCCCCTGGTGACACATAGGACAGTCGATCGTGCACCCATTTCGCATGATGACCACTGTGTGCCTGAAGAGCGTCCTCTGGCTTCTGAGGAACCCTAGGCGAAATAGGCCCCTGGGAAGCACTCTTCCCATTCATAGCAAGGGAAAAGTACTGCTTTCCGGGTTGCCAAGGAAGAGTGTCCCAGTCGTCAAAGAGCCTCGCGAAAGCAGTGCTGGGCAGCCTCTGTTTGCAAGTCGACTGGCCTCAGTGACTGAAAGAGAACTCCACTGCCTATACACAGTGGGCTGATGATTCAGGAAGGACTCAGGACAGCACTCTCACAGAAGCGAAGGCTAAGCTCTGCGTCCAGCCTGAAGACCAGTACACTTTTCACACTTAACTCTGTTGGGATGTGCAAGAGCCATGGTCACCGAGGCCTACCTAAGGTACTGAAATACTTCCCCAGTTCAGCCTAGGCAGAGGACCCTGTTGCCAAAGGATCTCCATGGAAGGGCCCTGTGGGTTCCGTGTGTTTCCTTGAGGTAGTCAGAAACGACTGAGGGTAACTATAGGAGCTCATGTTTGAAACCAGGCTACCCTGGCAAAACCTTATTTTCCTCCGTGGTAGGCCAGACAGTTGTGCTTTGAAAGCTGCCTGAAAAACACTCCTGCTGCCCATCTTCTCTTTGCTGCCTGAAGGCGTCAGGAAAGTACTATGAGTGTACTCGTATGAGGCATGCTGTCTCAGTTCCTTGCTGGGAGCTCCTCCAGGAGCACTCTGGAACTCACCAGCCAAAGAAATGGCACCCCAGGCATCAAGTAAAAGTCCAGATGTCTCCCATTGTAAGCTTAGGTGTGCCATAGAAGCGAAGAAGCATGTGTTAAAGAAATGCTTCCACTCTGTTATGTATTTGACGACTTGTTGTGCACTCACATTCGTTGTAACATCTGTGAAGGAGCACTGAACGCCGCCCACTCTTCTGTTGCCTTTGAGTCCCAGGAGGCAAACGGGTTCGTTTGCTTTAACGCTGTGAATGTGCAGCGGTAATGGCAAAGCCCTGCCCGGATCGCTCGATAACTCTCGTTTGTACAGCATTCAAACGGCCTCAGGAACGCCGTTCTAAGCAGCCTTACATTCCATGCTGGTGTGCCCCAAGGAGGAATTTGGATTCTTCTGAGAAACACCACTGTGCCACACTAATGAAACCTGTGAACTCCTAAAGGACATCTCCCTACGGCAGTCGGAAGCTAGATGTTGAGTTCCAGCCTGAAAACAACGGACAGCTTTCCCTGTGACAATGCTGGACTTCTGGGACCATCCAGATTCACCAAGGCCTAACTTTTGCACGGCGGGGGAATGCTCTTGTGCATGTACAGCAGTCCCCACGTGAAAACCTTTCTTAGCAGATGGAGGCAGGCTTTCCCTTGTACTAGGTAGCTAGGCAGAATCATCAGATAAACATGCTTTGTCATCGAGCTTGAAAGTGGGACACTGATGGGAAAGTTCAATTTTCCCGCTTTGCAAGCGACTTGCTTTTGGCTTCAAAGCTGCCTGAACAGCACTAGTGGCCCACCTTCTCTTCACTGCAGGAGCGTCGCTGTGGGCCAAGGCTGCGTTCTCTCAGTGCCAAAAATGTGCTGACAATTCCCTTCTAGAAACTCATCCTACTGCACTCCAAATTCAGCTCCGGCCAAAGAAAGGTGACCTAAGGCCACAAGGTAAGTTCCAGTGTTGCATATCAGCAGAGCTGGGTGTGCTTTGGTATCCACGAAACCATACTCTGAAATGGAGTGCCTTAACTCTGCTATGCCCCTGGGGACACATAGGACAGTCGATCGTGCACCCGTTTCGCATGATGAACGCTGTGTGCCTGAAGAGCGTCCTCTGGCTTCTGAGGAACCCTAGGCGAAAAAGGCCCCTGGAAGCACTCTTCCCATTCATAGCAAGGGAAAAGTACTGCTTTCCGGGTTGCCAAGGAAGAGTGTCCCAGTCGTCAAAGAGCCTCGCGAAAGCAGTGCTGGGCAGGCTCTGTTTGCAAGTCGACTGGCCTCAGTGACTGAAAGAGAACTCCACTGCCAATACACAGTGGGCTGATGATTCAGGCCGGGACTCAGGACAGCACTCTCACAGAAGCGAAGGCTAAGCTCTGCGTCCAGCCTGAAGACCAGTACACTTTTCACACTTAACTCTGTTGGGATGTGCAAGAGCCATGGTCACCGAGGCCTACCTAAGGTACTGAAATACTTCCCCAGTTCAGCCTAGGCAGAGGACTCTGTTGCCAAAGGATCTCCATGGAAGGGCCCTGTGGGTTCCGTGTGTTTCCTTGAGGTAGTCAGAAACGACTGAGGGTAACTATAGGAGCTCATGTTTGAAACCAGGCTACCCTGGCAAAACCTTATTTTCCTCCACGGTAGGCGAGATAGTTGCGGTTTGAAAGCTGCCTGAAAAACACTCCTGCTGCCCATCTTCTCTTTGCTGCCTGAAGGCGTCACGAAAGTACTATGAGTGTACTCGTATGAGGCATGCTGTCTCAGTTCCTTGCTGGGAGCTCCTCCAGGAGCACTCTGGAACTTACCAGCCAAAGAAATGGCACCCCAGGCATCAAGTAAAAGTCCAGATGTCTCCCATTGTAAGCTTAGGTGTGCCATAGAAGCGAAGAAGCATGTGTTAAAGAAATGCTTCCACTCTGTTATGTATTTCACGACTCGTTGTGCACTCACATTCGTTGTAACATCTGTGAAGGGGCACTGAACGCTGCCAACTCTTCTGTTGCCTTTGAGTCCCAGGAGGCAAACGGGTTCGTTTGCTTTAACGCTGTGAATGTGCAGCGGTAATGGCAAAGCCCTGCCCGGATCGCTCGACAGCTCTCGTTTGTACAGCATTCAAACGGCCTCAGGAACGCCGTTCTAAGCAGCCTTACATTCCATGCTGGTGTGCCCCAAGGAGGAATTTGGATTCTTCTGAGAAACACCACTGTGCCACACTAATGAAACCTGTGAACTCCCAAAGGACATCTCCCTACGGCAGTCGGAAGCTAGATGTTGAGTTCCAGCCTGAAAACAACGGACAGCTTTCCCTGTGACAATGCTGGACTTCTGGGACCATCCAGATTCACCAAGGCCTAACTTTTGCACGGCGGGGGAATGCTCTTGTGCATGTACAGCAGTCCCCACGTGAAAACCTTTCTTAGCAGATGGAGGCAGTCTTTCCCTTGTACTAGGTAGCTAGGCAGAATCATCAGATAAACATGCTTTGTCATCGAGCTTGAAAGTGGGACACTGATGGGAAAGTTCAATTTTCCCGCTTTGCAAGCGACTTGCTTTTGGCTTCAAAGCTGCCTGAACAGCACTAGCGGCCCACCTTCTCTTCACTGCAGGAGCGTCGCTGTGGGCCAAGGCTGCGTTCTCTCAATGCCAAAAATGTGCTGACAATTCCCTTCTAGAAACTCATCCTACTGCACTCCAAATTCAGCTCCGGCCAATGAAAGGTGACCTAAGGCCACAAGGTAAGTTCCAGTGTTTCATATAGCAGAGCTGGGTGTGCTTTGGTATCCACGAAACCATACTCTGAAATGGAGTGCCTTAACTCTGCTATGCCCCTGGGGACACATAGGACAGTCGATCGTGCACCCGTTTCGCATGATGAACGCTGTGTGCCTGAAGAGCGTCCTCTGGCTTCTGAGGAACCCTAGGCGAAAAAGGCCCCTGGAAGCACTCTTCCCATTCATAGCAAGGGAAAAGTACTGCTTTCCGGGTTGCCAAGGAAGAGTGTCCCAGTCGTCAAAGAGCCTCGCGAAAGCAGTGCTGGGCAGGCTCTGTTTGCAAGTCGACTGGCCTCAGTGACTGAAAGAGAACTCCACTGCCAATACACAGTGGGCTGATAATTCAGGCCGGGACTCAGGACAGCACTCTCACAGAAGCGAAGGCTAAGCTCTGCGTCCAGCCTGAAGACCAGTACACTTTTCACACTTAACTCTGTTGGGATGTGCAAGAGCCATGGTCACCGAGGCCTACCTAAGGTACTGAAATACTTCCCCAGTTCAGCCTAGGCAGAGGACTCTGTTGCCAAAGGATCTCCATGGAAGGGCCCTGTGGGTTCCGTGTGTTTCCTTGAGGTAGTCAGAAACGACTGAGGGTAACTATAGGAGCTCATGTTTGAAACCAGGCTACCCTGGCAAAACCTTATTTTCCTCCACGGTAGGCGAGATAGTTGCGGTTTGAAAGCTGCCTGAAAAACACTCCTGCTGCCCATCTTCTCTTTGCTGCCTGAAGGCGTCACGAAAGTACTATGAGTGTACTCGTATGAGGCATGCTGTCTCAGTTCCTTGCTGTGAGCTCCTCCAGGAGCACTCTGGAACTTACCAGCCAAAGAAATGGTACCCCAGGCATCAAGTAAAAGTCCAGATGTCTCCCATTGTAAGCTTAGGTGTGCCATAGAAGCGAAGACGCATGTGTTAAAGAAATGCTTCCACTCTGTTATGTATTTCACGACTCGTTGTGCACTCACATTCGTTGTAACATCTGTGAAGGAGCACTGAACGCCGCCAACTCTTCTGTTGCCTTTGAGTCCCAGGAGGCAAACGGGTTCGTTTGCTTTAACGCTGTGAATGTGCAGCGGTAATGGCAAAGCCCTGCCCGGATCGCTCGACAGCTCTCGTTTGTACAGCATTCAAACGGCCTCAGGAATGCCGTTCTAAGCAGCCTTACATGCCATGCTGGTGTGCCCCAAGGAGGAATTTGGATTCTTCTGAGAAACACCACTGTGCCACACTAATGAAACCTGTGAACTCCCAAAGGACATCTCCCTACGGCAGTCGGAAGCTAGATGTTGAGTTCCAGCCTGAAAACAACGGACAGCTTTCCCTGTGACAATGCTGGACTTCTGGGACCATCCAGATTCACCAAGGCCTAACTTTTGCACGGCGGGGGAATGCTCTTGTGCATGTACAGCAGTCCCCACGTGAAAACCTTTCTTAGCAGATGGAGGCAGTCTTTCCCTTGTACTAGGTAGCTAGGCAGAATCATCAGATAAACATGCTTTGTCATCGAGCTTGAAAGTGGGACACTGATGGGAAAGTTCAATTTTCCCGCTTTGCAAGCGACTTGCTTTTGGCTTCAAAGCTGCCTTAACAGCACTAGCGGCCCACCTTCTCTTCACTGCAGGAGCGTCGCTGTGGGCCAAGGCTGCGTTCTCTCAATGCCAAAAATGTGCTGACAATTCCCTTCTAGAAACTCATCCTACTGCACTCCAAATTCAGCTCCGGCCAATGAAAGGTGACCTAAGGCCACAAGGTAAGTTCCAGTGTTTCATATAGCAGAGCTGGGTGTGCATTGGTATCCACGAAACCATACTCTGAAATGGAGTGCCTTAACTCTGCTATGCCCCTGGGGACACATAGGACAGTCGATCGTGCACCCGTTTCACATGATGAACGCTGTGTGCCTGAAGAGCGTCCTCTGGCTTCTGAGGAACCCTAGGCGAAAAAGGCCCCTGGGAAGCACTCTTCCCATTCATAGCAAGGGAAAAGTACTGCTTTCCGGGTTGCCAAGGAAGAGTGTCCCAGTCGTCAAAGAGCCTCGCGAAAGCAGTGCTGGGCAGACTCTGTTTGCAAATCGACTGGCCTCAGTGACTGAAAGAGAACTCCACTGCCAATACACAGTGGGCTGATGATTCAGGCCGGGACTCAGGACAGCACTCTCACAGAAGCGAAGGCTAAGCTCTGCGTCCAGCCTGAAGACCAGTACACTTTTCACACTTAACTCTGTTGGGATGTGCAAGAGCCATGGTCACCGAGGCCTACCTAAGGTACTGAAATACTTCCCCAGTTCAGCCTAGGCAGAGGACTCTGTTGCCAAAGGATCTCCATGGAAGGGCCCTGTGGGTTCCGTGTGTTTCCTTGAGGTAGTCAGAAACGACTGAGGGTAACTATAGGAGCTCATGTTTGAAACCAGGCTACCCTGGCAAAACCTTATTTTCCTCCACGGTAGGCGAGATAGTTGCGGTTTGAAAGCTGCCTGAAAAACACTCCTGCTGCCCATCTTCTCTTTGCTGCCTGAAGGCGTCACGAAAGTACTATGAGTGTACTCGTATGAGGCATGCTGTCTCAGTTCCTTGCTGGGAGCTCCTCCAGGAGCACTCTGGAACTTACCAGCCAAAGAAATGGCACCCCAGGCATCAAGTAAAAGTCCAGATGTCTCCCATTGTAAGCTTAGGTGTGCCATAGAAGTGAAGAAGCATGTGTTAAAGAAATGCTTCCACTCTGTTATGTATTTCACGACTCGTTGTGCACTCACATTCGTTGTAACATCTGTGAAGGGGCACTGAACGCTGCCAACTCTTCTGTTGCCTTTGAGTCCCAGGAGGCAAACGGGTTCGTTTGCTTTAACGCTGTGAATGTGCAGCGGTAATGGCAAAGCCCTGCCCGGATCGCTCGACAGCTCTCGTTTGTACAGCATTCAAACGGCCTCAGGAACGCCGTTCTAAGCAGCCTTACATTCCATGCTGGTGTGCCCCAAGGAGGAATTTGGATTCTTCTGAGAAACACCACTGTGCCACACTAATGAAACCTGTGAACTCCCAAAGGACATCTCCCTACGGCAGTCGGAAGCTAGATGTTGAGTTCCAGCCTGAAAACAACGGACAGCTTTCCCTGTGACAATGCTGGACTTCTGGGACCATCCAGATTCACCAAGGCCTAACTTTTGCACGGCGGGGGAATGCTCTTGTGCATGTACAGCAGTCCCCACGTGAAAACCTTTCTTAGCAGATGGAGGCAGTCTTTCCCTTGTACTAGGTAGCTAGGCAGAATCATCAGATAAACATGCTTTGTCATCGAGCTTGAAAGTGGGACACTGATGGGAAAGTTCAATTTTCCCGCTTTGCAAGCGACTTGCTTTTGGCTTCAAAGCTGCCTGAACAGCACTAGCGGCCCACCTTCTCTTCACTGCAGGAGCGTCGCTGTGTGCCAAGGCTGCGTTCTCTCAATGCCAAAAATGTGCTGACAATTCCCTTCTAGAAACTCATCCTACTGCACTCCAAATTCAGCTCCGGCCAATGAAAGGTGACCTAAGGCCACAAGGTAAGTTCCAGTGTTTCATATAGCAGAGCTGGGTGTGCTTTGGTATCCACGAAACCATACTCTGAAATGGAGTGCCTTAACTCTGCTATGCCCCTGGGGACACATAGGACAGTCGATCGTGCACCCGTTTCGCATGATGAACGCTGTGTGCCTGAAGAGCGTCCTCTGTCTTCTGAGGAACCCTAGGCGAAAAAGGCCCCTGGAAGCACTCTTCCCATTCATAGCAAGGGAAAAGTACTGCTTTCCGGGTTGCCAAGGAAGAGTGTCCCAGTCGTCAAAGAGCCTCGCGAAAGCAGTGCTGGGCAGGCTCTGTTTGCAAGTCGACTGGCCTCAGTGACTGAAAGAGAACTCCACTGCCAATACACAGTGGGCTGATGATTCAGGCCGGGACTCAGGACAGCACTCTCACAGAAGCGAAGGCTAAGCTCTGCGTCCAGCCTGAAGACCAGTACACTTTTCACACTTAACTCTGTTGGGATGTGCAAGAGCCATGGTCACCGAGGCCTACCTAAGGTACTGAAATACTTCCCCAGTTCAGCCTAGGCAGAGGACTCTGTTGCCAAAGGATCTCCATGGAAGGGCCCTGTGGGTTCCGTGTGTTTCCTTGAGGTAGTCAGAAACGACTGAGGGTAACTATAGGAGCTCATGTTTGAAACCAGGCTACCCTGGCAAAACCTTATTTTCCTCCACGGTAGGCGAGATAGTTGCGGTTTGAAAGCTGCCTGAAAAACACTCCTGCTGCCCATCTTCTCTTTGCTGCCTGAAGGCGTCACGAAAGTACTATGAGTGTACTCGTATGAGGCATGCTGTCTCAGTTCCTTGCTGGGAGCTCCTCCAGGAGCACTCTGGAACTTACCAGCCAAAGAAATGGTACCCCAGGCATCAAGTAAAAGTCCAGATGTCTCCCATTGTAAGCTTAGGTGTGCCATAGAAGCGAAGAAGCATGTGTTAAAGAAATGCTTCCACTCTGTTATGTATTTCACGACTCGTTGTGCACTCACATTCGTTGTAACATCTGTGAAGGAGCACTGAACGCCGCCAACTCTTCTGTTGCCTTTGAGTCCCAGGAGGCAAACGGGTTCGTTTGCTTTAACGCTGTGAATGTGCAGCGGTAATGGCAAAGCCCTGCCCGGATCGCTCGACAGCTCTCGTTTGTACAGCATTCAAACGGCCTCAGGAATGCCGTTCTAAGCAGCCTTACATGCCATGCTGGTGTGCCCCAAGGAGGAATTTGGATTCTTCTGAGAAACACCACTGTGCCACACTAATGAAACCTGTGAACTCCCAAAGGACATCTCCCTACGGCAGTCGGAAGCTAGATGTTGAGTTCCAGCCTGAAAACAACGGACAGCTTTCCCTGTGACAATGCTGGACTTCTGGGACCATCCAGATTCACCAAGGCCTAACTTTTGCACGGCGGGGGAATGCTCTTGTGCATGTACAGCAGTCCCCACGTGAAAACCTTTCTTAGCAGATGGAGGCAGTCTTTCCCTTGTACTAGGTAGCTAGGCAGAATCATCAGATAAACATGCTTTGTCATCGAGCTTGAAAGTGGGACACTGATGGGAAAGTTCAATTTTCCCGCTTTGCAAGCGACTTGCTTTTGGCTTCAAAGCTGCCTGAACAGCACTAGCGGCCCACCTTCTCTTCACTGCAGGAGCGTCGCTGTGGGCCAAGGCTGCGTTCTCTCAATGCCAAAAATGTGCTGACAATTCCCTTCTAGAAACTCATCCTACTGCACTCCAAATTCAGCTCCGGCCAATGAAAGGTGACCTAAGGCCACAAGGTAA